>NC_140963.1:37370564-37463064 GCF_056783735.1 Eptatretus burgeri | reverse complement strand
AAATGCACACAAAAAAAGAAAACACAATTCCATTTACACAAAAAGCAAACATAAAAGTGAAAACACAGTGCAGAGCTAATACCGACTACCGAGCACACGGCAACACTTATACAATTCTACTTCACAGACGGCGCCGACAACACATACCCAAAACCAAGGAAAAGAAATACCCTCAAGAATGAGGCAGGCCTGAGGCCGAGACCGGGTCGGGCCTACCCGTCTGGTGTTGAGACGCGGAGCGGCGATGGCCCCGCAACCCGCGGGCCTTGTGGACGGTGTCTGGTAGGGGGTGGGAACGGGGCCCCCTTGGTCGCACTATCTCAGCGCGGGGGGAAACAGGAGGGGGTTGCTGATGCTCGGGGTATAGAGGATCTTTATTATCCCTGGTGTGCGTCTCCACCTCGGCCAGGTCGCGCTGCCGGCCTCCCTCGGGCGTGCAGCTCCCGGCACCGACGCGAGCACCCCCTCGTCCGACTCTCTTCAGCTTCTCCAGCCACTGCAGGCTTCGGGCTCCAGACTTCCACACTCGTCCCCTCCGTTCCGACTCCTTCTCGTTCTCGTTCTCCTTTTCGTTCTGACTCCTTCTCGTTCTGACTCCTTCTCGTTCTCGTTCTCCTTTTCGTTCTGACTCCTTCTCGTTCTGACTCCTTCTCGTTCTCGTTCTCCTTTTTCTGACTGACGAACACCGTCCTTTTATCCCCCCGTAACTTCGCCTTTGACCCCCTCCCTTTGACCTTTCACCTCGCTCCCCATTGGCCCGAGAAAAAGTGGGCGTGAAGGCTTTTTGATCCACAAATTTGCATATATCGATCGTTCTGGAGGCGGGGCCAAATCGCCCCTCGCTCACCGATTGGACGGCAAAAAGTGGGCGTGTGTCGTTTTTGATCCGTTTTTGAAGCACAAAATCCGTGATTTTGTACACGCTGTTCAACGTGCGCCCTGCACGAGTCCAACACCGGTACCCACAGCAGGGCAAGAACGGTGGCGATGCTACGGTTGCGAGGTGTGACGTGAAGGTCGTGGCGGTTGTGGTGAAGCGGCGTTGTGGTTGGTGGTTGATGTTGTGGTTGTGGTGGTAATCATGGCGGGTGGTCCAAAATAAAGATAGTAAAAGAAAAACGGCTATCCTGAAGAGTCGCAGCTCGCATAAATGACATGTATTCCCACTAGACAACGGGTTTGGGCCTAACTACACATGCACTTACCGAGATACCTCACCTAAGGGACCTGAATGGTGGTTTGCGAATTTGGTAACCACAACACTACCCCCTTCCCTTTTTACAGACTCGTCCCGAGTCGTCAAATTTTCGTGTGCCATCATGTGTAGTTTTCCCCTAGTACATTTTACCTACGGATCCCTGAGTGCGACATTCATGGTATTCGTGTCCCCAAAATAAATAACCTGAGGGCTGTGTAACTACCTAAACAAACTCACTCACACGGACGACTTAAATAAAATTGCCGGCGCTAAGACAGACATGCCGGGGGCGCACTCATATTTACAGTACATCTTACCTTAACTTACAAATTTTACACTAAACCATGGCCCAGGATCACTGAACTCTGCAAAAGAAAAGCAGTTAGCAGGGAGCCAGGCTGCCCACATGCAGTCTCTGGCTCAAACAATGCAGGTGACAGGGAACGTGGCTGGCTGCTCACACGCAGTCCAAGGCCTTCCCTTTTGAACTGAACGCAGTGAACCACAACGGTGCATGGGCTGCACAAACGCAGTCTCCGTGCCAGCTCAAGTGGCACACGCAATGAGCACAACGAATGGATGGACACAAACACGGTGCACGGGCCGCCACTGCAGGCCCGTGTTGTTGCTGCCAACAGGGCAGTTCTCGCAGCTTGCAAACTGTTGCCTTGATCCTGGCGCACATGGAAATGAACAGGGGGTGGGGGCAAAGCAAAAATTGAACGGGGCTGGTGAACGTGGGCAGTGGGCATGGCATGGCAAAGGTGAGCAGGCAAACACAGCCCGCAGAAGAAGGCCGCTGCAGGCAAACACAGCCCGCAGAAGAAGACCGTTGCAGGCAAACACAGCCGGCAGACGAACTGGCCGGCACAGGCCTTGAAGTACAGCAGCTGCAGACGAAGTGGCCGGCACAGGCCTTGAAGCAAAACACGGCCAGCCGATGGCACAGGCCTTGCAGCAAAACAACAGCTGCCGATGAAGTTGGCCGGCCTCCGCCTCGAAGACAAACACGGCCAGCCGATGACACAGGCCTTGCAGAAAACACAGCCAGCAGATGAAGCTGGCCAGCTTTTGCCGTTCAGTGGAGGTTGGTGGAGGGAGTGCGGTGGTGCTGGCCACTTGGAAGGTGGGCTCGGACCTACCTACCTGTCTCCCTCCCAACCTATCGCCTTTGCCTGTCACTGTACATACCCACTCCCTTAATTTGTCAAACCCCAATTTAGCCCCAACTTATTTTTTTGTTGTTTTTATTTTTACTCCCCCACTATAAATCGTCCCCTAACCCCCTTTATCGTCCTTGTTCGGCTAACCTATCCTGTCACCTAGCCTACTCCCAACCCCTACGTTCCCTTCCCGGAGGGGAATAAGGGAGAGCTAACGTCCTGTGTCGAGGCCCAACGAAGCCTCAGAATGGCCTCCCCAGAGTTCGGCGATCTTAACACCAAGTGGGTCCAGCGGCCCACAACGACAGCGAGGGGATGGATGGTGCGGAGGGGTACATCTCCTAATCTACCCTAACCATTTAACTGCTAAACTACCCCGGGGCTTTCAACAAGCGCCTCTCGCTTAAACTATTGGTTCTAACAACCCAGATTCCCGTCGCCTGTGTTGGTGTCCTTACAATTTCGGGCCTCGCCCCCCAATTTTCGCTCCGTGCCCTCACACGGTCTCCTGGCTGGGACACGTGGCTCCCTTTGGCAGGCACGACCCTCTGCCGAATCTCCCGCTATGGCACCCCCGGGCACTACACTGCCTCCGAGCCTACCAGCTCCCTAACACCGGGAGTGCCCCCATGGCACCTCCCCTGAAACGCACACGTGGCAGCCCCGCCTCCGGGCCCCCTTACAGAGGGTCACCCCTGCGCCCAACACTGCCAACGCTGCTAATTGCCGCCCGGTCCCCCCCATCAAGCAGGCGCACCCGTGCCCACTACTCTATCCCGGCCCCCCATGGGCCCTTGGCCTACCGCGGCCGACTAGCCTGGTGCCCGGGGTACCCACTCAGCGATACTCACCTTTCGCAGCCACGCTCCCAAGCCCGTCAACAGGGCTCCTGCACCCCTCCAAATGGGTCTCGAGCCTACTTTCCCACCAACAACAAAACGACCTCCATTTTTCAATTTGACTAACCCCCTAACTCACTCTACACTGACCCCGGGGTCCCTTGGGCGGGAGTCACTCCTCCCCCCAATCACTCATCGCACCATGCATTCCCCATTTGCTCCACTCACACAGACCCGCTGGCCTCACTCACTCACCAAGCACATGCTTCCAATCCACTCACCAACAACTCTTCAACACACACACCGCTGAACTCTGCCATCCTTCTAACTACATCCCCTAACTAACTCGTGCTCCCACGTCATCCCTTACACTAAAGCACGTTCCTTTTAACACTACGTTGCTAAGCTACGTCAACTCTACACATCCACCAGTCTGTCACTGTCTCCAAATAAATCATTTTATTTCCCAACCTAAATCTCGCTACAATCCCTCTAACTAATCCATTCCACGGACTCCATGAGGACTTACCCCTGCCCCATGAAGTCGGTCTAGCTAAGCTAACCCTTCCCCCTAACTAGTTTCCATCCTGTGCCCAGGATAAGGGGGTCTTCCACCCCTTGCCCAGGAATCCTGTACACCCGAAAGTGAGGCTTGTTCCTTTTTTTTTTTTTCCATGCGCAGCACCTGCGCGGCAACTCAGAGCTCGCGCACTTTGCACCTGCCCGTGACGTCATGCAGCTGCACGTGTTCCTCGTCCCTCCTTGGACGGGACCATCCGGCAGAGATACCCCTCCTGCCGGATTCCAACCCCACGTGCAGCCATGGCGTCACCGTGCGCATAAAAAAAACACAAGCCCCACGTCTCGAGGGGTTCCCCACGCGAACACATGTGCTTTGCCCGTTGGAGCTTAACACACACGATCGCGTGGAGAACCCGTCCGGTCCAAATCCATTTACCTGCCTAAACTTTGTCCGTCCGCGGGATCGGCAAATCCACCGCGTGCGTTTCCGGACCGGGACTTCACTCTCGCAAGCGAGCACGTGGCGGTCTCGTGCGTTGCACAGCACGGACCGCGTGCTCACTGCTGGGCGAACCCGGCACGGTCCCCGAAATAGCTACAGCCGCTACTCGGCTTTCTTTTCTCCCATGTCTCCGTCGTCGCCTCCATTCAACCCACGCACACCTGCGTGTTACGACGCACACAGTCCACTCCATCACATTCACACGGGGAGACGCGGCTGCGTGCTCCCGCATGCCAACCGACATCTCCCTCTCATACCGCTCTCTCACACACACGGTCTCCCTGGCACACAGCGACCTTGCACACGGCCGTTCACTCACGCGTGCCTCACTACTCACACAAACCATACTACTCACACGTGGTGCTCCATTCACTCGCGCGGGGGCACTCAACCGCGGTGCCTCATCCACACACCGTGCCTCACTCATACACGCGGGGGCACTTAACCGCGGTGCCTCATCCACACACGCGGGGGCACTCACCCGCGGTTCCTCACTCATACTGGCCGTTTCACTCACACACACGGCCTCTTCCACACACGGTTCCTCATCCACACACGGTGCCTCATCCAAACACGGCGTGCTGGGAAGCACGCACTCCAGCACCATCGCCACCACACCACTCACACACGGGGTCGCTTCCACACACGGGGACGCACTCACGCCTTGCACCACACACACAGGGACAACTACACTGGGGATTCGTGTCCCCACAAGGGTCTCCGGGGCCTCTATACCCCCCAAACTCTCCGTGCACCCGTCCACAGCACTCGTCCCCTCAACCTCGCAAAACACGACCGAACTCACCTGGTCGTGACTCGCCTCAAGGGGGCATACTCCCTCCCCTTGTTCCTGGAGGAGGTCATCCAGCTGCTCGCACCGGGTCCCCACACGCTCCGCGAGCTCACCCCCATTGTCCTCCACTACCTCCGTGTGTGTGTGCGCGTCACTTACCCCGTCTTCATCGTGTTTATTGGTCTCTGCTTCTTTCTGGCGTCTTTCCCTTATCTTTATGTAGGTCAACCTTGCTTTCTCTTTAAGTCGCTCCCGTCCTTCCCTGTTTTTCACTCCTTGCTCTTTCACGATCTCCGCGTACCTCATCCTTGCTTTCCGTATTAATTGTTCTTTTCTCTCCCTCGCAATTACTTTCACCTCGTCTCTTGTCTCCCGAATTATTTTCTTACCCGCCTCCACCGCGGGCCTGTCAGCCGTTGCACCCCTTCCAGCTCGTTTGTTCCGACACGTGGAGTCGCCATTTTAAGTTCCCTGCTCACGGCCTTCATGCCCGCCTGCAGGCATCGGCCCATGTTCTGCGTCTCACCCCGTAGCTTTCTCGTTTCTTCCTTCATGTTTGTTTCCATTTTAGTTTTCATGCGTTTTATTTTGTTTGTGAATGTATCCATCTTTTCGTTTATTTGTTTGTTCATGTCTTTCATTTCGTTTTTTATTTCATTTGTCATTGCCGCATTCATTTGTGCCAGCATGGTGAATAGCTGGGCCATGTCGGATGCACTCAAGTGAGCCGTTTCGGCAGGGGTTGGGGAAGGGTCTTGGTGGAGAGGGGGGGAGGTGTCATACACCGCGGCCGCTGCCGCACCCACCTCGGGCCCTGGGTTCAGTTGGGCGAGTCCGTGTTCCTGCACAATCAACATTTCCTGCTCGGGGATTCCATCCTGGGCCATGGACTCTACATTATTACACATATACATTTCTAATACCCCCGGCTCCCGCTCGCCTTGAGACGCCATCTTGCTTCTCGTGAAGGGTTAATTTAACTCGCTCGTAATTTGGAGGGAATCGGGGGTCGCTTCTCTCACCCCTGGACCGATTCCCGTGAATTTCGCTGGAGACAGGAGAGCCTGTTGTCCCGCTCTCCAATACCAGTGCCGCGAGGAGGGCGATGAATTTGTATCCCACTCCTGACACCAGTGTTGCGGATTCGCGCCCGCCGGCGTGCGGACGGCCACGTAACTCGAATCGCGGCACGTCGCCCACCGGACGGACAATCCAGTCGTGACCCTCTCGGACTAACGCCGGGAACCAGTCACGGGTGGACCTTTCGGTCTCACCGCGATCGAGCCAATCAGCCCTCGCGTGGGATAGGGTTGCTCGCCGAATTCGACCTACCTAAGTACCCACGCGGAGGGTAGACCGGGCGATCGCACCTCGCCGCAGGTCGACTTCGGACACGGGCCACTTAAGCGACCCGTTCGGTACTATCAGAATAACCGAGCGGTGTTATCGTCGACCTCGACGGTTCGATTAATTATCGGGCGTATTCAGCCCACTACCAACCCTTTACGTGAAGCAAGATGGGGATTCAATGGAGGAAAAGACGAAGCGAAGCGGGAGAACAGTTCAACAATAAAGCACATTTATTCGCGGCACACGGGAAGCACACAAATACAATTCCACCAAATGCACACAAAAAAAAGAAAACACAATTCCATTTACACAAAAAGCAAACATAAAAGTGAAAACACAGTGCAGAGCTAATACCGACTACCGAGCACACGGCAACACTTATACAATTCTACTTCACAGACGGCGCCGACAACACATACCCAAAACCAAGGAAAAGAAATACCCTCAAGAATGAGGCAGGCCTGAGGCCGAGACCGGGTCGGGCCTACCCGTCTGGTGTTGAGACGCGGAGCGGCGATGGCCCCGCAACCCGCGGGCCTCGTGGACGGTGTCTGGTAGGGGGTGGGAACGGGGCCCCCTTGGTCGCACTATCTCAGCGCGGGGGGAAACAGGAGGGGGTTGCTGATGCTCGGGGTATAGAGGATCTTTATTATCCCTGGTGTGCGTCTCCACCTCGGCCAGGTCGCGCTGCCGGCCTCCCTCGGGCGTGCAGCTCCCGGCACCGACGCGAGCACCCCCTCGTCCGACTCTCTTCAGCTTCTCCAGCCACTGCAGGCTTCGGGCTCCAGACTTCCACACTCGTCCCCTCCGTTCCGACTCCTCGTTCTCGTTCTCCTTTTCGTTCTGACTAATTCTCGTTCTGACTCCTTCTCGTTCTCGTTCTCCTTCTCGTTCTGACTCCTTCTCGTTCTGACTCCTTCTCGTTCTCGTTCTCGTTCTCGTTCTCCTTTTTTCTGACTGACGAACACCGTCCTTTTATCCCCCCGTAACTTCGCCTTTGACCCCCTCCCTTTGACCTTTCACCTCGCTCCCCATTGGCCCGAGAAAAAGTGGGCGTGAAGGCTTTTTGATCCACAAATTTGCATATATCGATCGTTCTGGAGGCGGGGCCAAATCGCCCCTCGCTCACCGATTGGACGGCAAAAAGTGGGCGTGTGTCGTTTTTGATCCGTTTTTGAAGCACAAAATCCGTGATTTTGTACACGCTGTTCAACGTGCGCCCTGCACGAGTCCAACACCGGTACCCACAGCGGGGCAAGAACGGTGGCGATGCTACGGTTGCGAGGTGTGACGTGAAGGTCGTGGCGGTTGTGGTGAAGCGGCGTTGTGGTTGGTGGTTGATGTTGTGGTTGTGGTGGTAATCATGGCGGGTGGTCCAAAATAAAGATAGTAAAAGAAAAACGGCTATCCTGAAGAGTCGCAGCTCGCATAAATGACATGTATTCCCACTAGACAACGGGTTTGGGCCTAACTACACATGCACTTACCGAGATACCTCACCTAAGGGACCTGAATGGTGGTTTGCGAATTTGGTAACCACAACAATATATTGCTTTAAAATTATTTGGATCAGAGTTCACTGCAATGCTTTATAAACAAGGACAAATGTGTCCAAGAGCCGCGTCCGAAAGGCAATAACAACAACTTCCGATATTTCGTCACGTGCCTTGATGGAGCCAATAGCGAGACCCGTCATGGAGGCTCCTTCCTGTTCATGACGAGAAAATCGTGTATTTACGAAATTACAACACATTAAATGGAATAATCTTTAAATAGTAACGTGAACTTTTCGAAACTTTAAAGCAAATGTCAGAATATATTTAAAAGTTCATGATAGACGCTCTCAAAAGACACCCTGAATGTGAGGATGTGTCGAGGTGTTTAGTATTGAAGGAGATCCGGATCCTATATATAAAAGAGCTGAGTCCTGAAGGTTTTGGAAGGAGAAGGAGAAGGAGAAGGAGAAGGAGAAGGAGAAGGAGAAGGAGAAGGAGAAGGAGAAGGAGAAGGAGAAGGAGAAGGAGAAGGAGAAGGAGAAGGAGAAGGAGAAGGAGAAGGAGAAGGAGAAGGAGAAGGAGAAGGAGAAGGAGAAGGAGAAGGAGCTTTCTTCGAGACTCGGCAAAAACATTAATTATTAGACGAGTCTTTTAAAAACGATAAATATATAAACAGGCGAGCATTGGGTGGCTTTGACACCAACTCTGGTTATCACGAGTGCATTGATGAAGTACATACTATTACAATGTGAGAACGTCTATAAAGTAGGTACTAATCTCTAATGGGTGTTGTCCTTGCTGTAATTCACTGACAAACCGTTGTTTGTTACTTGGCGAAAAAAAAAATTCATAAAGAATTTGTTTGTCACAGGATTTTTTGGGCCACAGTTTTCAAGCAATCGTTTTTTTTTTGTATTTGTAGATGACCGGCCAAGGACAGCAATCCCTAATTTTGGGGAAGATCCAAATCCGGATCCGGATCTGAGAATTTTTCAAGTGATTCCTCACCATTGAGAGTTGTGGCCAAAAACTATAACTAGCACAACATCTCAAAAGGTTATGGATGGATTCCCACGAAACTTGGTGGACAGGTTGGGTGTATGACAAGGACGACTCGATTCCATTTTGGTGAAGATCTAAATCCGGATCCGGATACCATAATTATTTAATTTTTCAAGTGATTCTTCACCATTGAGAGATGGGGCTAAAAATGATATTGCATGATGTATCAAAAAGTTGTGGACAGATTTGAATGAAACATGGTGGACATGTTGTGTGTGTGACAAAGACTAATAGATTCGATTTTGGTGAAGGTCTGAATCCGGATCTGGATCCGAGAATTTTTCAAGTGATTCTTCACCATTGAGAGGTAGGGCCAAAAACGATACATAGCACAATATCTCAAAAGGTTATGGATATATTCTGACAAAACTTGGTGGAGAGGTTGGGTGTGTGACTAGAATGGATTGATTCAATTTTAGTGAAGATTCGCATCCGGATATGAGAATTATTTAAGTGATTCTTCACCATTGAGAGACGGGGCCAAAAAACTATGTATAGTATTGTATCTCAAAAAGTTGTGGATGAGTTATGACAAAACGAGGTGGATGAGTTGGTTTGGTGACAAGAATTGGTTCAGATCCGGGCTATCGGCGGGATACAAAATGTAAACTGTTCAGCCTGGTGGAGGTATGTGGTCGACCGAGGGCCGTTCCGTTTCTCCAAGTATCACTCTATGAGTTATTTTTCATTTGTGTGATTGTTTCTTGCAAAATCTAAGATTTTTCAAGTATATTGGTTAGTCAATTTTGTTGAGTCGCCGAAATAGGTGACCCTTGTTGTCAGTAATTCTGTCTGTTTGTTTGGATGTTCGTTTGTCATCAGCATAACTGGAAGTAAACGTGGGCGGATTTTGACCAACCTCGGGTGGTAGGTACATCTTATGACCTAGTGCTTTGGAAATTGTGATGGTTGCTAGGGACGCTTTGGTTCCCTAGCAACAACCGAAAAACCTTCAAAATTGGTACCGTTCATGCGAAATCAATTCCGAAAGCCATTATCCCACGTAGGGTTATGAAATTTGGCACGAATGATCTACAGGTGATGCTCTATCAAATATATTCCACTTTTTGTGATATATGGAATACTTTACCCACAGCGCCCCCTACAATTAGGACATGCACGAAAATTGGCAAAAATTGAAGGCCCCCGAGCGACCAGGTGAGTGCATCGATACGAATGAAACTTTGCAGGTTCATGGTACTCAATGCGTACTACAACTTTGCCTTACGACATATTGACCGATTTCAGTTAGGTCAGGGGTCAAAGGTCAATTAGTGCAAAAATCGATAATATGCGAGAGCTGGAGGTGCCTTCGCACCAAATGCTACTCCTCTTAGGGTTATGGTCAGATGGTGATGAAAATTCACACTAATCGTCTGGAATGCATTGTGCACAAACGATCGAGCCGGATTTTCGATTTAGATCTTTGTTCACCCACAGCACCGCCTCGAACTTTGGGGATTTCCGATTTCAAACCGCATTTTCGGTACTTTTCATTCAAATGGATACCGAGTAGTTATCAGTTAGATGGAACTGGATGCGATTTGATATGCATAATCTTAAGGTGATGCCCTATCTGCTATATGACATCCATTTTGCTCTATATCTTATAGTTTCCATGCTCGGCGACCCATCGCCACCTACCGGCTTGTTGAATTTGCTATATATGCTAGATATCCCTTATTGTCGGGTTTTCCGTGTGTGTGTGTGTGTGTGTGTGTGTGTGTGTGTGTGTGTGTGTGTGTGTATGTGTGTCTGCAACGCGAGGCTCCACAGCACGAACCAGTGAACCGATTTCGATGAAACTTTTCCAACATGTGCAATAAGTGCTGGGAATGTGCGCGTTTGAATTTCGTTTCCCAGCAACCACCCGTTGCTGTGCAGCTGCTGAAAAACCGTGTACAGTATTTTCAATACTTCTTAAGTTTTGAATGTAGAGAAACAACACTTCAGAATTAAACACTTCGAGATATTTAGAAAATTTTACTTGAGCCGATTTTTGATTGAGGTTTTATTTTTCAAATGGTAGTCCTTAAAAAATCGGGTGTCTATTCACCGTCATTTTTTATGAGGGGCTTAGGAACGTGGGCGGAGCTAAGGGAAAGTGGACGTGGTTGATGAAAAGTGGGAGTGGCGTAGGAAAGTGGGAGTGGTGTAGTAAAGTGGGCATGGCTTATGGAAAGTGGGCGTGGCTTATGAAAAATATTGTGTGGCTCAGGAGGTGTGGTCAAACAAGAGCATTGAGAGAAGTTTTTCGGGTTTTCCGTCTGTGTGTGTGTGTGTGTGTGTGTGTGTGTGTGTGTGTGTCAGTGTGTGTGTGTGTGTGTGTGTGTGTGTGTGTGTGTGTGTGTGTGTGTGTGTGTGTGTGTGTGTGTGTGTGTGTGTGTGTGTGCAATGCAAAGCTCCACAGCACAAACCAGCAAACCGATTATTTTTCAAATGGTAGTCCTTCAAAAATAGGGTATCTATTTACCGTCATTTTTTATGAGGAGTGCCAGTTGGCAAAATACGCAATAGGAAAAAATCTTGCCAGGCAGAGGAACAATTGTATGTGAACCAATACGTCTTGGCAATGAATCTTCGTCGGTGGATCAGTCAGAATGAAAAGCATCGTATCCAGCGCTTCGATCCTAGCGAATCCCTCGTCGCCTACCGGCTTGTTATGCTGTCTGTCTGTCTGTCTGTTTGTCACCTACAGGTTACAATTCTAAACCGATCATCATGAAACTTTACCAAGCTGTAGAGGTAGCCTCAAATGAGAAGACCATTGATTTTGAGGTCAAAGGTCAAAGGTCATCTTGAGATCAAATTTCTGAAATCGTAATTTTTCATCCAATTGACTTGAAATTTAAAGAAGATTTGCATATTACGTCACTGAATTGGGAAACCAATTATTTTTGAGATCAAAAGGTCAAAGGTCAACTCAAGGTCAAACTTCTAAAATCATCAATTTCAATCTGAAAAATAATCCATTTTCATCCAATTGACCTGAACTTTGATTAATATTGTGAATTTTAATCTTAATGAAATGGACAATTTGATGTATCCAATTTGATGGCAACCTTTGGAGAGAGGGGTGGATTTTCAAAGTATCGTGCTCTGCGTGACATCTTTTTCTTATTTGTTTGTCACGCTACTCCTCCTGCAGTTCTGGGCTGATTAGATCCAGACTTCCTCCATAAGATCAACACGACCCCAATTAGTGCATTGGGTGTTTTTATCTTTGCCGGTGGTCTTTGGGGGGTTGGGAGGGGGGTGGGTGGGATGCAAATTCTCCATGTAAATGTGTATTGTGTAGCATCACTCCAGGTGCGAGAGGGTATTACAATCCCCACCTTTCCAGTGCTGTACAGTAAATCCTTAAATATCACGGGGGTTACATTCCTGGAAAATATCATGATAGTTAAAACTGATTTCCTCTGGTAATAAGGGGGTTAGGTTCGTGAGATTTTGCTAAAGTATTGAGGAAGTGGGTGACAGCAAAAAAATATACACATCACAATTGAAGTAAACATGCAAAATAAGTATAAATCGGCTTTATGTTGAAGCAGATTAAGCATTCAAAGCAGATTAAGCATGGTCACATCCTTTCTGTAATTTGTCAAAAGCCCACTCCTCTCTCTCTCTCTCTGATGTACCAGAATCTTCACAGAGCGTCGGTGCCGAGACAGCTTCCTGAGCAAGGGCTATACTGGGTGGTTTGCCATTGCCTTCTCAGCTGAGTAGTTTGGGCAGGAATTTAGAATATATTCATGATTCCGGCGATAGCTTTCATACTCTTCACAAAGGACGTCATTTGTTCTTAAACGTCCACCAACGAATGTCGGCAGATGAGACACTCAGTTTAACGTCCATCTGAGGGATGGTACACATATTGATGAATCACCATGCCAACAAAACACCAGAATGACAGTTTACAGCGAGGTCAAGATTCAAACCCAGGAGAGACAGCTTAGGCCTAAGTCACATTTGCCACGGCGGCCGTGGGCTCTACAAAATCTACGGCCACTCGCAATTATAGGGCGGCCGCAGTATTTCCATGGTCACACAATGTAGCAATCACATGTTTTTATTTTTCGGGGAGCCGCACGGCGTATTTAGAGATTGTGGAGACCGAAAACGTGGTGGTGCCGTACGGTCTTTGATTTGATGTCGCACGGTGACCTTAAGGCGTTCCTGCGGCGGCCATATAATTTTCAAGGCAGACCCAAGGCCAGACGGACGGTAACGAGTGGGTTCTTTTTTTTTTTTCTTTTTTTTAGCAGTTCTTTTGTTTCGGCTTGTCGAATTGCTACGGCGAACGTAGAAATGAAAAAAGTTATAACTCCACGCTATAATTCCACGGCGACCCCTACGGCCTGTAAAATATAGCCAAACGGCGTAGGGTCACCCTGAGGCCACCGCAGAAACTCTGTGGCCACTGCACGTTTCTGACAATTCAGAGGGCGTACGGCCGCCGTATCCTCACCGTAGAGCAAATGTGACTTAGGCCTTAGAGGCGAGTGTGCGTACCTCCTGCCCATCCTGCTATCACCAAAGCCCCCACCTTTCCTCTGCTATTACGTAATCTCTTAAGTCGACAGTAAGCAGCTGTCAATTGCCTATACACCGCCAAAACAAAGGTATGTGTCAGAAGAACGTGTTGCATGCAGTGGCATACTGAGGGTGTATGGCGCCTGGGGGGTTAAACATAATTTTGTGTCCCAATCCCCAATCCACAACACCAGTTGCCATAGACACAGGTAAACTAGGAAATTTATATTAATATTTCAATTAATTGACAATTGACCATTCCACTTGATACAGTATGCCAAAACAAAGATGAAAGGAACACTAAATATTAGTTCAAATACTTGTTCAATTAAGAGTGGAGTGGTCCAAACTGTCTATTTCTCCCACATGATCCTTTTTTTCCCTCTTTCCTCTCTATCTTTCCTTGGCTCTCAAGCATATTTTGTCATTGTGACGTGATGCAACGACCCCTGTTCTTTCCGATGCCAGATGGCCATCACTCACGTGATGTGCCAATGCACGAATATGCCACCGAGAAACCGTGACTCGAGAAGATTTGTGATCATGTGGTTCGCTTTTACCAGGACGCCGTGATTGGAGAGGGGTTCGTGATGACGTGCGTCCCGTGTGAAGCACTGGAACCTCACGAGAGTATTTATTTTATTTTAATAAATCGAACACTGGAAAATAAGAGGTTTCCCGAGGCATGACATTTCTGCTGATATTCTAATATTTGATGTCACATTATCACGCGTAACACAAACATCTTAATGATCCATAATTTTGTGAGAATTGCTAAATTCTGGCCGAACTCGTTAAACAACTTAGTCAAATTTCTAAAATCCTCAATTTTCATCTGAATGACTTGAAATTTGAAGAGGGGTTGCATATTTGGTCATTCAAGTCAACCAGCAATTATTTTTGAGGTCAATATAGACCAAAGATCAACAACTTAGGTGAACTTTCTAAAATCCTCAATTTTCATCCGATTGACGTGAAATTTAAAGAGGATTTGAATATCAGATTACTGAATTCAGCGAACAACTATTTTTGAGGTCAACATCAGCCAAAACGTCGACAACGACACCGAATTTCTAAAATTGTCAATTTTCATCTGAATGACTTGAATTTTGAAGAGGAGTTGCAGGTTTGGTCATTTCATTCAACCACCAATTATTTTTAAGGTCAAATTTGTTTCATGGATTTCGCAAGTATCGCGCTATGCACGACATCTTTCTTGTTTTTACCTTTGTTTGTTTATATTGAGATCTAACTTACCTTTCCAACAGCCCATCAATAGTTGTGATCACACTCGTTAGTATTTCACTATTTCACACTGACTCTTCTTTTTTCAAAACAATATTGAAGGTTCATTGAAGAGCGAGGTGACTCACAGGGTTAAAGGTCAACAAACTGACAGGGGGCCAGAGTTGGACACAATATGCAAGAGAATGAACAAGCAGAAAAAGATGAGGGAGTGTGAGAGAGGAGGGGAGGAAACACAGTAACCTGTGAATAACAAGATTGCATTAGGAAGGGTTAGTGGGGGTAATAAAGGTTGTGGGTAAGGATGAGGGATGATATGGTATGTTGGTTCAATGCTTTCTTGAAGCCCGCGAAGGAAGCATACTATTGAACCTTCTCAGGAAGGGAGTTCCATGAATGGCAGTTAATGAGGAACAAAAGAGAGGAGGCGGGAGCTGCAGGACTGCATTTTTGGGAGTTTTGTAATAACATGTAATAACTCCATAAATATGGAAGTGCAATGCCATATATGCTACCTCCTACCCCTCACACACGTATAGTATTGTGGCGAGAACGACCACTAGGTGGGTGAAGTTACGTTCACTCCCACTAGACTCCCGGAATTGTAGGCCGTCGCTCACGGATAATTCCGTGACGCGGCGGGTCGCTTAACCTACCGTGGACACCAATACCTCAACCGCGTGGTGTAGGGTCTTTTGTCTAGAATCAATTTACCTAATTAACCACGCGGTTTCGACTACCGGGGAACCACGCCCTCAGTATGCCTTGCCCGAACCGGATCACTCTTCCAACTCGAGACAGCAGGTGGACAGTGGTACGTTGTTGCCAGCGAACCGAGGGCTGCAAGCGCTATGGTACCGTGGATCGTAATGAAGGGGATATAAAGATTTATTAACCGAACTAAAAACCATCGCAACGCACCCCTTTTGCTTTCCCACCACACACAAGGAAGGGATCTATCTGCACATATACTTAATGGCATAACTAACTTCGGGACAACTGTATGTTTGTATGCATACAGTTCCTAGAACCGTAACAGTATGTAACATGTAGAAGGCAGTACACTTCAATGACCTCTTACATCAGGTAAGTGTGGCACGTTCTGAAATTTGTCTGACAAGCTTGGACATATTATAGTAATACTCTAGATCTTGCTCTTCCATGGACCTCGATCTTGTGTAAAACAAAGACGATTTCCCTTCTTAATGGTCGACTGTCATCCCTTTTCTACACTTTGAGCACTGTAACCAACTTTTGACCTATCACAGCTGGCTTCGCAGTTTTTATGAAAAGTCCATTCCGTTACAGCTTATACACGACACACTTTTGAACGCCTTGTTTCTTGCATCTTTACGAACAGGGCCCAACTACTGGCTGTGTATGTCGGCCTGTGTGCCCACATGCTCTCCCAATGTGATGTGTTCACAGCTGAGCAAGGATTACCTCGTCTCTGACAGAGTTACTGAGGTCAGGATGTTTCACTTTAACCGAACAGTTTCTTTCAAATTTTCAAACATAACCACCTGCTTCCTGTTGTGCCTGTAGTGCGAAAACAAGCTTGACCTTCGACCATCCAACTTTCGAGCTTTCAAGGTGTGCAAAGCTTCTACGAAGTTCATCATCAACACGATTGGTTTTAATTTCGCAGTTAATTTGTCTGCCGACCACAATGTCCTCGTCAGATGTTTTACAACCTTTTACGTAGCACACACAAAGAAACGTGTAGGCGTGGGCAATCTGCTTATGCGGAGCACTTATGATGCATCTTGTCTTATATAAACAACCTGGTGGCAGATTATGTAGTCTGTTGTCAGCATGTCCTGTTATTCTTTCCTTACCTATTATGGCTGTGTTCCGTCGTCATGGATCAGGTCAAGTCGGTTTATTTGAGTTGTTTCTTTGCTTCAAAACATTATGTGCAAGATACATCATGCCCTAATTCCTGCTTGTTTTTTTTTCTAGGTGATGGCTTAGTGATGAATGTTTCTTCCCATATTTCCCATTGGCCAAGTGCAGAGGACATCTGAGTCACCTGGATTATCTTTTTCACTCTCAGACTTGTTGTCTGGATTTATTTTTTTTTTTGGTCCTATCGGTGAAGGCTCGAAAGCAGGCACCACTGCCCCAAAGGCCAAATTGATGTGCTAATTGGACACTCTGTCCTTTTGGGTTGTGGTCCACAGTGACGCACTGCAGAGATTTCTGTCTTCTTTTTCATAACATGCTTGACACCAATCCATCCACCTCTCATGCGGTTTGCTTCATGCTTCGCAGCTGCTTGTGGATGTTGCTGAATCAGAGTTTGTTTTGTGACCGATACCCTGGCAAATTTCCAAATTCCTCTCACTCTAGAGAGGGAGTGGAGAACTACCAGGATGTATAATCTACTCCACAGACTTTATCATGGTAGCAACATGTCATGTGGAGGAGAAGAATGCTTGAAATTCCACTACAAGATGGAACACAATTCCGATAAGAGGTTTATGAAATAATTTATGTGTACAGAAAATCTTTTTTCACAAAAGTGATGGAATTTTTGAATCATCACCCTCCTCCCATCCTCCCTTCCACTCCCCACATTTTTCTTTCCAAAGACATTCCCTCCCTATCCCTTACACTTCACCTCCTGACTTTCTTTTACTCCACACCTATCGCACCAAGTCTTTGACTCGTATCCGACTCAGACAGTAATTTTACCACGACAGCTTATTGTCTGAAACCTGGGAAGCTAAATCATCAATTGGGCCTTATAGCAATTTCATCAGAGCAAGTGGGACGGAGGGCTGACGATCCAACGAAGGGCTCACACTTGAAACGTCAGCTTTGCTTCGCTTCTGATGGTGGTTAGCGTAGTTTTGTGAATTTCCGGTTATTAATACTCGTCATTCGGACTATCCTCCGACGCAGATCGACACGAGCCTTGACAAAGTCTCGCATTCCTATGTAATTTTATCACTTTGACACCGGATAATCCATGATAAAGTAACAGACGAAAACATTCATGGAAAAACCTTTGGAATGTTCATTTATTGAAGATTCATTTTTCAGAGAGGGGAGAAAAAAAAATTAAATAAATACAGAATAGACAAATTAAGCGAAATTTTCTTCTTTTTGGTTCCACAATGTCCCATTTCGTTGGGGTGAGCAGTTTATAGACATAGACCATGCATCTGTTGGCCCAAGTCTTTCATGAACTCGCTAACCGGGTCTGATGTTTGATTGGACTTGGGAAGCGGGAATATGGGTGCCGGTGATTATTCGCTGAAAGACACTGTGTGATCTTTAACATCCACGAACAGATGATAGCAGAAGGGACACTCAGCTTGGTGTTATGAACGGTCACTCTGGAACGGTGCACTTTGTGAACTAACGCCCTGCCGGCGAAACAGCAACCTGACGGTTTGTCTCCGGGTTTGCAATGAAACCCCTGCACTACCACCGAGCTAACACATCAAAAAGGAAAAGACAGGTAAGAGGAAGTGCAGTCAAGTGTTTCAAAAGTAAGAGTGCACTAAATATAATATTTGTGTTTCATGTGTTTGTCGATCATAAAATGTATTTGTGTGTTTGTTTACTTGCAGGTATATCAGTGACTCGCTCAGTGAGATACCCACCAGCTGAGAGACAACTGCAGTGAGCTTCTGCAAGCCGGATGTTCATGGTGTATTCCTAAGGCAATCCATAAAGGATGGTCCGAACATTGGAAGAAAGAGTGTTTTTGGTGCAGCATGTTTTTCGATTTGATGGGAAGTTTCTTTTATCCGTGGGGAAAAGCTCAAAAACGCAGTCTGCACAAACAATTCCCTTACGATAAAAGAGCTTAAGGTTAACATTTCAGAGGCTATGCGTGGCATCCAGGCCAAATACCTGGAGCGAGTATTTCCAAACATGTGTAGACGCGTCCAGCTTTACCAACAAATGAACGGATCGCATTTTCAGCAATTGCTTCAAATTTTCTGCAACTGTTCAAGAATTCTCAAAATCAAATCTTGCTACCTCTGGTGTATATTTTTTGGAAACAAAGTCATGGCTCATGGAAGAGCTGGAACACTAAATGGATCGCGATGCAACAGAACAAATGCAACAGTGTAGAGAGGTGGTGGTGGTGGTGGGGGAGGGCATCAACAGCAGGGTTGAAGGATAAAATAGAGTGAAACTTGGACAAATAACCAGAATTGGGAGGAAAGGGGTAGGGGAGCATCAGGATGCATGGGCTGGATAAGATGGATGTCAAAGGAAACTCTCAAGAAGGAAAAACTGGAAATTTCGGAGGAGGTGGGCTTGGGGTTGGGAGGCCTAACAGGGGTAGAAAATATCATGATTTTGGATGAAGGATATAATTTGAGATGGTGAGGATCAGCTGCCTTGAAGACTTGGAGGGAAGAATGAGATTGAAGAGAATGTGAAAGTTGGTTCCACAGTTGGGAATAAAGAGGAACAAATGAGTGGAGGTGAGCAGTGATCCTGGATTTGGGTAGTTTCTTCACCAGAAGGGGATTGATGGTGGACCATGTTCACTCTGCAGAAACCTGAGGAGGGGAGGGGGAGGGGGACACAGAAATAGCAGAAGGCAGAAGACTAGAAAGGAGGTGGTGGAAAACAGAGAGACCACGGACCTGTCTGTGATGGTAAAGTGAAAAGCCCAGAGACTCAGTGTCGACGCAGGAGATTCCAATAATCCTGAAGGCCTTGGTTTCCATGTTGTCAACCTGAGCAAGATGTGAAGTAGGGGAGCCAGCCCAGGGGGGAGAGCAGTACTCCATCAAGCTGTGGATGAAGGTCATGGAGGTGGATGGAAGTTCAGGTATTTGTTGGACTAGAAACACCTGCTCTCTTCTGGAGCAGCCTGGGGGTGGTTGCGGGGGGGGGGGGGGTGAGGGTGATCCTGGTGGAAGTTTGGCAAATATATTTCATGTCATGGCCAATAATTCCCCCTGTCTGCAGCAGGGGTCAGTAAACCACTTGCACTGTGGCACGTGTCCAGGCAAAGTCGTCTGCCCCTGGCACATGCATCATAAGTCGTCTGCCTCTCCCTCTCGTAGTGGGGGGGGGGGGACATTTTGTGCCCATGACTTGACCCTTGGTACTACCAACGCATGTTCAAAATTTGGTGGAGGTCAGCCTCGCCCTGTGTTTTTTCTATGATTTTCTCATGTACATACACACATGCACACGTACAAAGGATTGCCTTATTTAATTTTATTTAATAAAGTGGGATTTGACAATAAATACTTTTCTTGGAAAGACTTGTCGTTTTGCAAAAAGATGTGTTATCTTTCTACTGTACCGTTTCTTTTGAAACACCCTGTATATCTTCGCTAAAGCAGTAACAGGGTGGAGCAAAGTCAGCATGAGCAAGAATGAATGCAATGCACATAGCAGACAAAAGGCACGTACAAGGAAACCTAAAGGGTGGGTGTTCGCTCCACCGCCGGATGGTAAATTCCTTTGTCGTTGTACCTAAAACTCTGTGAATATACACAAAGAAAAATAAAACAATTTCAGTCATGTCTCATTTCATTGATGGCAGTGGACAAGTATGCAGCAACACAATCCCGACTAACCATACATGGCCAAGGTTATTGAATAGCACAATCTCTCCAATGAAAACAGCTCGTGAAAACGAACTCACACAAACACATCATCTATGATTGATCCAGAATGAGATGTGCGTTGCATGAACTGGATATTTAGTGATTCATTCAACACTTCTTCTTTTTTAACCTCTAGGCCTCTGTAGATGTCTTCATTGTTAACCTTCGCCTACTCAGTCGGCCTGACCCGCAGTAACGGATAACTGCAAACTCCGTTCCATTAAATCCCCGATTGCACAGACTTCTCCTGCATTGTGAACTGACTTGATCTCGATGCTGTTTTCGTGTTGCAACAAAGACCTGTCTGCTCCAGGGCAAATGATTGAGTCGTCCGGGAGCGCTCTCCTTCACAACAGTCAGCGTATTTGACGAGCTGTCACATTTTGTGGCAATTTGTTGTTGGTGCATAGATTTTTACTTTCGACATCTAAAGATTTTGTAGGTATATTGATGACTTTATGCCTGGTGTTGGCTTAATGGTTAGGGGTGGTGGGCTTAGGATCTGAGGATCCTGAGTTCAAATCCCACTCGGCTGTTGAATTAATACCAGGTGGGGTTGACTCTGCCTGTCATCCTTCCGAGGTCGGCAAAATGAGTGCCAGCATGCTGGTATCCTGTGTCGGAGTGGCGATCCGTCCAGGATTGTACCCAATAGCCAAGGAGACTGCTTAGGCAGCACCAACGCTCTGCAGAGAGTATGGTCCCAGTGGATGGATTGATGACTTTCGTCCTCTGTTTGTGTGTTTGCTTGCTTGTAGGCACGATAACTCGAGAACGGAAGAAGCTACCAATGTCAAATTACACCACGTGATTCAGGAGGGTGATGGCTAGTGCTGATTAGATTTTGGTCAAAATCTGTCAAAGGTCAAGGTCACAGTGAGGTCAAATATTCGATTTATGATGGTTTGGTTCAGATAACTTGAGAACGGAAGAAGCTACCAATGTCAAGTTACACCACGTGATTCAGGAGCGTGATGGCTAGCGCTGATTAGATTTTGGTCAAAATCGGTCAAAGGTCAAGGTCACAGTGAGGTCAAATATTCGATTTATGATGGTTTGGTTCAGATAACTCGAGAACGGAAGAAGCTACCAATGTCAAGTTACACCACATGATTCAGGAGCGTGATGGCTAGCGCTGATTAGATTTTGGTCAAAATCGGTCAAAGGTCAAGGTCACAGTGAGGTCAAATATTCGATTTATGATGGTTTGGTACAGATAACTCGAGAACGGAAGAAGCTACCAATGTGAAATTACACCACCTGATTCAGGAGGGTGATGGCTAGTGCTGATTAGATTTTGGTCAAAATCGGTCAAAGGTCAAGGTCACAGTGAGGGCAAACATCCAAAACATTCGATTTTTGATGGTTTGGTACAGAATCATCGTAGAAACTTCTGGTTTGCGTCGCTACCTTCTCGAGAGACAGCTTTTATTAGACAAGGTCAGAGGTCAAGTTGATGATTTCGTAAGTACCAGTCTATGACTGCTTGTTTATTTTTTTTCAAGGAAAATAATTCCACTCCACCATCTCCTTTAAATTTTCAAATGTTCCTTCTATTTGCTGCACTTGTCATTACCAAATGAGCATGCCTATTAAATATCAGGAATATGCTATAGGGATCAGAAACAGGAAAAGGCCTCTTTGCCTATCACAGCGGTGTTGCACCCACATCCTGTTTATTAAGAATCAATTTACTTAACTTATATTTACCTCCACCACCGAAGGTGAAGGGGGTAATGTTTTCACCCCTCTCTGTCTGTTTGTTACTTGGTGAAAAAAAAGTTTCGCCAAGTATGTTGGTCTGTAGTGTCTGTCTGTCTGTCTGTCTGTCTGTCTGTCTGTCTGTTTGTCTGTATATCTGTTTGTTACACGATTTCTGGTCAAAGTTTTCACGCAATCGTTCTGAAATTTTTTGAGTGTGTAGGTGACCGGCCAAGCATATCAATGCTAAACTTTGGTGAAGATCTGAATCCAGATCCAAAACTATGTATAGCATGATATCTCAAAAAATTGTGGATGAGTTATTACAAAACGAGTTATGACAAAACTTTGGTGGATGAGTTGGTTATAAGGTAACAAGAACAAACTGATTCCATTTTGGTTAAGGTCGGGATTCAGATCCGACCTATTAGTGGCATACAAAATGTAAACTATTCAACCTGGCAGAGGTCTTGTGCTCGAGTGAGTTTCATTCCGTTTCGCCAAGTTGTCACTCTCTGAGTGATTTTACATTTGTCTGTTGGGTCGCCGAAATAGGTGACCCTTATTGTCATTGTGTCTGTAATTGTGTCAGTAATTGTGTCTGTTTGTTTGGATGTTTGTTCGTTTGTCATCAGCATAATTGGGAGTAAACGTGGGCGGATTTTGACCAAACTCGGGTGGTAGGTACATCTTATGACCTAGTGCTTTGTAAGTTGTGATGGTTGCTAGGGACACTTTGGTTCCCTAGCAACAACCGAAAAACCTTCAAAATCGGTACCGTTCACGCAAAATCGATTCCGAAAGCCATTATCCCACGTAGGGTTATGAAATTTGGCACGAATGATCTACAGGTGATGCTCTATCAAATATATTCCGGTTTTTGTGATATATGGAATACTTTACCCGCAGCGCCCCCTACAATTAGGGTATGCGCGAAAATTGGCGAAAATTGAAGGCCCCCTTGCGACCAGGTGAGTGTATCGATACAAATGAAACTTTGCAGGTTCATGGTACTCAATGAGTACTGCAACTTTGCCTCAGGAGATATTGACCGATTTCGCTTTGGTCAGGGGTCAAAGGTCAATTAGTGAAAAAATCGATAATATGCGAGAGCTGGAGGTGCCTTCGTGTCAAATGCTACTCCTCCTCGGGTTATGGTCGGATGGTCATGAAAATTCACACTAATCGTCTGGAATACATTGTGCACAAACGATCGAGATTTTCGATTTAGATCTTGGTTCACCCACAGCACCCCCTCGAACTTTGGGGATTTCCGATTTCAAACCGCATTTTCGGTACTTTTCATTCAAATGGATACCGAGTAGTTATCAGTAGATGGAACAGGAAGAGATTTGATATGCATAATGTTAAGGTGATTCCCTATCTGCTATATGACATCCATTTTGCTCTATATCTTGTAGTTTCCATGCTCGGTGACCCATCGCCGCCTACCGACTTGTCTGTCTGTTTGTCTGTTTGTTTGTGTGTACGAAATCTCAAAACGTTGTGGATGGATCTAAATGAAATTTGGTGGGCACGTTGGGTGTGTGACAAGGACGAACTGATTTGATTTTGTTGAAGATCCGGATTCGGATCCGACAACTAGAACTTCTTAAGTGATTCTTCACCATTGAGAGATAGTGCCAAAAACGGTATATAACACGAGATCTCAAAAAAGTTGTGGACGGATTCAGATGAGACTTTGTGGGCAGGTTGGGTGTGTTACTACGACGAGTTGTTGCGATTTTGGTGAAGATCTGAATCCGGATCTGGATGGGAGAATTATTTAATTTATAAAGTGATTCTTCACCATTAATAGATAGGACCAAAAACAATATAGTTCTGTATCGCATGATATTTCAAAAATGTGTTGGGCCCAATATGTTCTCGTGGATCAGGCATTACGTGGTGGAGGTATGCGCTCTACCGAGTGTCCTTATTGTCATGTGCCACATATATAAGCACGAATATCTCTCTTTCTCTGTGGGTCTGTTCCTTATGGATGGCCACATCTTTAGAGCTGTGGACTCCATACACGGGGTACAGACACAACTTTGTACAGGAAGTAACATGGGCTATGTCGCCATAGTAGCCTCAGAGGCCATTTTGATGCCATAAATTGTGGCCAAAGTGACCAATATAGCAATTTTTGTCAAACAAGCCAACCAATTGGTCTTAAATTGAAAGGGCCAGACTTTTTTTTTCATGCAACATAACCTTTTTGAAGTCCATGAAATATTTATTTAAATTGATAGATTAAATTTAAATTGATAGATTTAAATTGAACTTTTTGCCGTCACTGTACTCATGCTTGCTTTTCCTGTCGCTGTGGACGGATACTTTTGCGAACATATATGTTTGACTTTGCATAATAAATTTTGTTTTCATGAACATCTCATTTAATTTGCAGGCAGGAGGATGGTCATCACTCAGAAGGATGGTTTGGTTCACCCATACATGATGCTCCCAAATAACACCAAATCACACCCCCAAGTTTCAGTTACATCGAATTGCACCAGAAATCGAAGCTACCAGTACAACCGACCAACCGAGAGTTGGAAACATTCCCAGTGAAGCAGTCTGGCACTCTTAAACTGTCAGTCGCCCATTGGCAATGACTGTGTTTTATTTATTAAAATACAAGGCAGCCCTCGAAGAGTCCTGCCATTTGTCCCTGGCAAGTCACCGAGGCAGCCATACAGAAATGTCTGTCTCGGTCCAAATGGCAAACGTCATGAGATCGCAATGTCAGCTCACAACGGTTCACAGCCTGCACGTTCCCAACTGATGTCTCATACGTTATTTTTAAGATGTGCTTCAAACTTTGGCAAGAGGACAAGTGCATCGAGAACTTGATGCGTGAAATGCGTGGAGTCGAAACGCAATGGGCAGGTTTTGCAACACTCTCCATCGACCGTAGCTTTCCTGGGTGTTGATGTATTTTTTTGTATCTTGCCACAAAACCCATGGGACTGGTATTGAAGAGGCCATGCTTTTTCTCGAAATTATTTATTTTTGTACATTACCATGTAGCACATTGGAGCTTTCTCGTGAATCAAATGCAGGCCAAAGATATTAAAAGTCGTTCTCAAGCACTTCCATGTGAAATGCATCGACGTGAGTAGACAATAGACAAATGCATGGCGTTTCAGGGATTTTGAACCTGGGCTTTCAGCATCAGGAGCCATCGGTTTGGGTGAGAACAAGAAACAATTAAGCAAACTCGTCTGGTTGGTACTAATTATCTGACTT
This sequence comes from Eptatretus burgeri, assembly GCF_056783735.1. NCBI lineage: Eukaryota > Metazoa > Chordata > Myxini > Myxiniformes > Myxinidae > Eptatretus > Eptatretus burgeri. Next base: position 37,437,814 of record NC_140963.1, on the reverse strand, counting down.
TACATGCATGGGTTTAACTTGGTTATTTATCACCAGGCATGATTTATTTACCAACAGGATGAAAAGAACGAGTGTTGTGGGTGTTTAGAGGACTGGCTTACCCGGGTGCTGCATACTAATGCCAGATAATAGCTGGAATAGCCATCTTGGACTTGGTTTTGTTTGCTCTTGGCATTGTTCCGGATGTTTAAGTTCGGATCAATACCTTTGTAGGAAATATCTTTGCACGATTTTAGCTTTACTCCATCATGCTGTTAGTTGCTCCATCCTTAGTTGTAAAAACAACTAACCATGCTTTTTCAAATTCTGCATTGAACTGAATCTGCTCATTTCTTTTTGCGATCTCAACATTTGAAAGACTTCATGGTAATCTACTTTCTGTTCAAAGCTTAAGGAACTAGAACGAGACTTGGTAGGGTGCATACCTCCATCAGGCTGAACAGTTTAGGTTTTGTATCCCACTGATAGGCAGGATCTGGATTCGGACCTGCATCAAACTCTAATCGACTTGTTCTTGTCAACTACCCAACTCATTCACCAAGTTTTGTCATAACTCGTCCATAACTTTTTTGAGATATCGTGCAGACAGATAGACAGACATGGGTAAAAAGGTACTGCATTGTTAAAAGGTGGTTGAAGTGCAAGTTGCTTCTGCCCAGGACCCAGAGAAATATGTGCATTGCCAAGGCCTTCCCACAACCTCTTGTAATCACCCATTTCCACACCAAGCTGTTGCATAACTGCAGCTGTGCTACTGTGCTGGCTAATCAACGTGCATATCTGCAACTGTGGCTGTGTAGCCCAGAAACACTTCATTGCCTTTATGGTCCTTCTATAATTTAATAGAACCCGTTCCATTTTGTTTTTTTTTACCTGTTAGTGTGAGGCACCTGTCCTCTTATGGTACATGAACAAATTTTAATGAAACACTGTCCTTTGCTCGGACGGATTCGCACAGCTAGTCAGTTTCAACTTTCAAGTTGGGTCCGCAGGTGACTCAGGTGTGCTGCGGATGAAGCGCTTCTCTGTATCCTCCAGCAGTTCCTGCAATGCCTCGTTTTGGATGTGATTTCGAAGACATCATCTGCTTGAGTTCTCTCGTTGAAGGATTTTTAATTGAAAGAATGATTACTCTGAACGATTTCACTATTTGTTGTTAATATTGCCTCTTAATATTGCTATGACCTATTGTATGATCCCAGGCTGAAATCACATATTACAATGTTGTCTCTGATTTTAAAACTGTCTAATAACGTTTTTGTCATTCAACATGATATATAATGAAGGTCTATAGTGGTGAGGACACTGGACTTGGATCCCACAGGTTGCACACTTAAATTCAGCCAATGGGAGCAGTATTATCTACCTATAATTCCAGCATTGTGTGTGTGTATGTGTGTGTCTGTGTGTGTGTGTATGTGTGTGTGTGTGTGTGTGTGTGTGCGTGCGTGTGTGTGTGTATGTGTCTGTGTGTGTGTGTGTGTGTGTGTGTGTGTGTGTGTGTGTGTGTGTGTGTGTGTGTGTGTGTGTGTGTGTGTGTGTGTGTGTGTGTGTGTGTGTGTGTGTGTGTGTGTGTGCGTGTGCGTGTGTGTGTGTTTGTGACTGCTATTTCTCGACAACCACTGGTCCGATCTAATTGAAACTTGCCAGATATATTGCTGGGGACCTGAGTATGTGCCTTTTCAAGGTTTGATATTAATCGGACAAGTGGTTCCCAAGTTATGGCCATTTATCTGTCAACCAATGACAGGACACGTTGCTGCATTGGCGTGGCCGATGGGGAAAGGGCGCCTCAGTTCCCGATGACAGGACACGTTGCTTGGCGTTTTGCACCCACAGTATCTATCTTCTATCTATAATTCCAGCAATCTCTGTTTGTTTGCCTTTCAAAAGGTTTGAAATTAATCGGACAAGTGGTTCCCAAGTTAGAGCACGTTCCCCATTACGGGTTACAACGTACGGACTTCTGGATAGTGATGACTTACTGTATTCTAATAATTTCTCGATTTGTTATGTTCATTTATAGATAAAGACAAAGCCCCAATTCAGTCGTCGTTTACGAGAGTGAAAGAATGGCCTGTGTGGTTGTTTGAAGTTTTTTTTCACGTATGGCCACGCACGTATGGGCACACGAGAGTGAAGGAACGGCCTGTGTGTTTGTTTGAAGTTTTTTTTCACGTATGGCCACGCACGTATGGGCACACGAGAGTGAAGGAACGGCCTGTGTGGTTGTTGTTTCTGGCACGCGGTTTCAAAGTTTTTTTTTATTTTTTTATTTTTATTTTTTGCGCGTACGGCCCCGCACGTACGGGCACATGAGAGCGAAGGAACGGCCGGTGTGGTTGTTGTTTCTGGCACGCGGTTTCAAAGTTTTTTTTATTTTTTTTTTTATTTTTTGCGCGTACGGCCACACACGTACGGGCATGCGAGAGCGAAGGAACGGCCTGTGTGGTTGTTGTTTCTGGCACGCTGTTTCAAAGTTTTTTTTTTAATTTTTGTTTTTTTTGCGCGTACGGCCACACACGTACGTACGGGCATGCCTTTATGGGCACGCATGAGTGGATTTGAATTCTAATAATATGAAATCCAAACTGGTCTCTTGAGAATTGTCATGTTTCTATTTTACTGTCAATAAGAACCATTGACCCTCAGGGAGGTAATGATATGCCAGCTTTACCTGGTCTGATCAATATGTGGTGCCAGTCAATCCATTGCAGCTGACTCCAAATGCATTCTGGGTAAGTTGGGATGGGCAATAAAATGCTAAGGATGAAAATATAGCACTGCTCCATAATCTCCCGAACTGAATTTAAGAAAAAACGCGAAAAACTATCCCTGATGCTTCCTAACATCCCTGTCCTGACTGTCATACTGTGCATGCATCTCAATGAGCTTTATGGACTGGAGAAGGTCACGTTGGTTCTTTAATGTCTGCAAGCGGGTGAGACACCCTCTTTAAGGATAACATATTCCACATCTGGCCGACAACGCACGACATCGACAGTTAGTACTCTGATTCTTTTCTGCAGGGAATCGACTCCAAGTTTGACAACTCATGAGCCATTCCACGAGCTATCGCTGGTACCATGAACAAATTCCAAATTCCTGCCCTACCCGACATGGGGCACTGCATCAGCGGCACAGCCATATCCTCAGCCAGTGATGCTACCCCTCAGCCTTGTGCTACATCCAAAAGAAGAAGTCTGCACAAGCTCTGTGGAATTGTTGCAAATCTTGATATTTCCATGCAAAACAATACAGGATGAACTTGCATTTCTCTGAGCTAAAGAACACATTGTCATCTCATCCCAAAGGCCTTTGCATCACTAATAATACATCTTTTTGGTTGAAGCAGAGATAAGTGGCCTCAATAAAGGAATACTGCGATCAAAATTCATAAGCTGTACTCCTTTAAGCAAGGCTCTTGTTTAATTCAATATTTTCGGTCTATCGATCTGTATATGCAAGGATGTCAAATGGACTATGCAAAACAATGGGACATTTTAAATTTCCCTGTTTCTTCTTTCTTCTTTGTCATGCGATTGGGCTCAATAGCAATGATGATGTCGTTGTCTAGCAAGGACAAAAAGATAATCACAGAAAACAATTATAATAGGGTAATGATAACAAAATATACCAGAACGGCACTTGGTGGAGCACATACCTCTGCCACGCAATACCTGGTCCAGGAGAACATATCGGGCCTAAGAAATTTTTGAAATATCGTGCTATATGTCATTTTTGGCCCCATCTCTCAATAATGAAGAATCACTTTAAAAATTAAAACATTTTCGTCTCTGGATTGGGATCTTCACCAAAATTGAATCAATTTGTCCTTGTCACATATACTCAACCTGTCCACCAAGTTTTGTCCGAATCTGTCCATAACTTTTTGAGAAATTGTACTACATATCGTTTTAGCCCTATTTCATAATGACGAAGAATCACTGAAAAGAATGATCGGATCCAAATTCGGATCTTCACAAAAATTGAATCAATTCTTCCTCGTCGCACATCCTTCCGACTGACCACAGACTTGTTGTCGCAACTCTGAAGTTGCAGCTTAAATATGGGAGAATGGTACCATCCCAGCTTAGGTTGGATGTTGTCAAGCTCAAGGATGAGAGGGTAGCTGAGGAGTTTGCGAACAGGCTGAGTGGGGATTTGGGGGGTCTGGGTGCTTTTGGGAATCCTGAAGAGTTGAAGAGATGCCTTGAAGACCACCATCTTTGATGTTGCCGGTGGATGTCTTGGAACTCACTGTCGGGCGAAGATGGATTTTGTCTCTCAAGGGACACTGGATACCATTGCCCAGAGTCGCAGGACCAGGCTGAATGGCAGAGCTGAGTTGTTCAGGTAGTTGAAGCACAAAACTGGACGTGCGCTGAGGGTGGACAAGGTGGCCTATGTGCGAGGAATCTGGGAGGGGGTAGACCATCACCTGTGGTCAAGTGATTCTCATCCTGTTTGCAGGGGAATTTATGCATTGCATTCCTCCAAGCCCAACTCTCTGTGTACTGCAGCTAGAGCAGAGGATGGTGGGCTCTTGACAGAGGAGTCCGAAGTGAAGACTGACTGGGCTGATTATTTTGAGTGGCTGCACCAGTCTGACTGACCAGCTGTTGAGTTGGATGTCAGGGGTGTTGCTATCCCTATTGTTGACCCTCCAATCAACTGTGATCCACCTTCGTTTGTGGAAATACAGGCAATGAACCGGTTGAAATGGGGTAAAGCTCCTGGGATCTGTGGCATCCATGCTGAACTTCTCAAGGCTGGTGGAAATGCTGTTCTGTGCTCTGCCTGGAACACAGGCATCATCTCAACTGACTGGAAGAGGGGCCTTGTTGACTCTCTCTGGAAAGGGAAGGGTGATCACCAGGACTGCAACAACTACCGAGGGGTGACGCTGCTCTCAGTGCCGGGCAAAGTCTGTGCTCGGATAATAATTATTGATAGGGTTCGCCACCATATGCTTGAGCACCATCGTCCACAGCAGTCAGGCCACACCAAATAGGTCAGCGATTGACCGTATTCTTGCTCTTCAGGTCCTCACCAAATGCAGATGAGAGTCTTGGCAGGGGCTGCTTGCAGCCAAAGTTGATCTCTGCAAAGTGTTTGATTCAGTTAATCGGGATGTCTTCTGGAGGATTCTGGGTCTTCGTGGGGTGCCACCAAAACAGATCGATCTGATGTCATATCTATACTCTGGAACTGAGAGTGCTGTGAGATGTGGTGGTACCATCTCTGACATATTTCCAGTTGTTACTGGAGTTCGTCAGGGGTGAGTACTTGCCCCCACACTTTTCAGCACTTGTATGGACTGGATTCTCGGGAGGATGTCAGAGAGATCAAGCTGCGGTGCATCATTTTGGAATGTCAAGATCTCTGACCTTCATTTTGCAGATGATGCAGTCATCTTTGTGGAGACTGGATATCCTTTTGTGAGCCCTCGGGGTACTGATTGGGTTGTTGGAGCCACTGGGATTATGGGTTTCCTGGGTCAAAACTGAGATCCAGGCTTTCAATTACATCTTGGATGCTGTTATCTTGTCTATACCTGTTTGTGGTGAGGATGTTGAGGTCACAGAGAGATTCACTTACCTTGGCAGTGATACTCATGTCTTTGCAGGCAGTGAGCCAGAGGTCAATCGACATCTGGGTCAGGCCTGGGGAGTCATGGATTAATTGGATCATGGTGTGTGGCGATGTTGGTACCTGTGTTGAGGGACGAAGGTCTGAGTCTTCAGGTCCTTGGTGCTTCCAGTCTTGCTCTACAGATGTGAGCCTTGGACTCTGACCAGAGATCTGACTTAATTATTTTGCTTCCAGGTCTCTTCAGAAAAACCTTGGCTATCGCTGGTCGGACATTTTGGCCAATGAGCCGTTGCTGAGAGAGACTCAAATGAGATTTGTTACCTGCATAGTCGGTGAACATCACCTGCAGCTGTATGGATATGTGGCTTGTTTTCCTGACACTTATCCTGCACCAGATTCTCTCAGTGAGGGAGCCTCTTGAGTGGAGGAGGCCAATGGGCCGACCATGTGCCGTGTGGTTGCTGCAGGTTGGTCAGCATCTCAAGGAGATGGGAATGGGCCAGGCATCTGCCTGGGGGATGGCCAGACAGAGGCGAAAATTGGATGCAGCGACGAGCTGCTCTGGCTCGTGCTCCTATTCCTGACATGACCTGACCTGATACATCCAACTTGTCCACGAAGTTTCTTCTGAATCCATCCACAACTTTTTGAGATATCATGCTATACAGGGTGGCCATAAAGTCTGGAAACATAGGGAAGGTCACCCAGAGTGGTTCCAACAGGATGGCATTCAACACTAGTCGTATGCCAGAGTGGTGAGGGAATGATTGTATGATAATTTCCCTTACTGGATTGGATGACGTGGCCCTTTGGAGTGGTCTGCTTGCTTGCCAGGTCTGGACCCCCTTGAGTACTTCTTCTGGGGTATGCTGAAAGCACAGGTTTATTCAGTGAAAATCAGAGACACGAATAATCTGAGGCAACGAATCATGGATGCATGTACAGGGATTGATAGAAATGCTGCATTAATGCACCAAGTTCATTGCAATTTTGCACAGCACATTGAACTGTATATTTTCTCATGAGGGACAACACATTAAACATGTCATGTAATGTCATGGAACATATCATGTAATGTCAATAAACCATTTATAATGTATATTCACCGATGTTTCCACACTTTATGGCCTCCCTATATATCGTTTTTGGCCCCATCTCTCAATGGTGAAGAATCACTTAAAAAATTGTAGTAGTTGGATCCAGATCTGGATCTTCACCAAAATCGAATCAGTTCATCCTTGTCACATGTCCAACCTGCACACCAAATTTCATCCGGATCTGTCCACAACTTTTTTGAGATATCCTACAGACAAACGAACAAACAAGAAAGATGTCCTGCATCGCACGATACGTGCGAATCTATGAAACAAATTTGACCTCAACAACAATTGGTGGTTGAAGTCAATGACCAAATTTGCAAATATTTGTTTTTTTTGCATACCTTGTCGAGGCTCGTATGAGAGCTAACACACGACACAAAGGAAGGGGCATGAGACAAGAGGGACGGGAGTGGGAAGGACAAAACAGTGGGGAACAGAGACATGAGGAGATCTGTCGAAGGGAGAGAGATGGGGCGGGGAGCATGGGGTATACAAGATGGACATTACAGGGACTTTCAGGAAGGAAAGCAGGGAATTTGAAGGAGGTGGGTTTGGGGTGGATTAACGGGGGTAGAAAAGATAGAGGGTTTGTATGGGGGATGGTAAGAGGTGGTGGTGAACAGGTGTTTTGAAGGCCTGGAGGGAAGAATGGGATTGAACAGAGTGAGGGAGTTTATTCCAAAGGCGGGAAAAAAGAGGATTGAAAGAGTGAAGGTGAGCAGTGATTCGTGATTTTGGTAGTTTTACCAGAAGGGGGTTGTTGGCAGACCTTGAGCGCCCTATGCAAATATGGTGGGGACAAATCACAGACACAGCTGGAGGTCGAGACCAGAGAGCAGATGGTAGAAGACAGAAAGACCACTGACCTACCTGCGGAGAGAGAGTGAGAGGCCCATAGACTCAGCCTCAACGCTGGCCTAAACCCATCAGCGAAGCGAAGGGTGGGCACCCACTGTAGTCTCTTCTGAAAAGGCCAACATCCTTCAGTAATCAAAACTGAAGTTCATGACAAAACTTCCACATCTCATTTCCACTACGTGCAGCTCTGCAGACAATTTGTGCTGTTTACATGTTGCAGTACAACCTTCTAATGCAGTAGCTTTCTCTCATTGGGTTGCATTAATCCTATCTTCTCAAGATACAGTTAACTCGAGCAACATAACACTGCTTTTGGTATGTTGGATGTCACTATCAAATTGGGCCACAGGATGGAAACAATCATTTTGAGTTGACAAAACTTCTTGCACACTTCACATTCCAAGCCCTAAATTCCATTCTCATCCTCAAGTTATGTCGACCTTTTCCAGGTTTTTCACCTTAAAAAAATATAAATAAATCCGAGGACATGAACAGACTCTTTATTGCTTTGTCACTTTGCACTCAATGGTATGTCAAACCGAAACGTCCAAGGTCCTCATGTTAATGCTGCTGAACAGATGCACAGCGCATCCTCCAGTGACATGTTCCTCTCTCCCCACAAAGGGATACCGTATCACACAATCACTTCTTTCTTTCAATTTCTACCAGGAAAGGGTTGCTGCAGGGTTAAACAACAGTGTATCTAAATCTCAGCAAAACCTTTCAAGTGCCTCGACCGCACCTTTCCATATACTGGCCCAAGACAATCTTCTACGACTGCAATTAGTGTTGAAACCCTGATGTCTTGTACTACCCATGATACAATTGGGCCATACTAATTAATTTGGACATAAGAATGTAGCTGTTTTATGAAGTTCATTTTAACTAGAGAGAAGTTAACATTTTAACTAGAGACGTGTGGTGTTTTAAAAATACAATTTTCCTCATTCATCGTCGTCGTGGGATGACACCAAGGTATCATTATCATGCCATCTCCGACATCTGTTCATGCTTCTCCCAATTCCATTTTGTTCCCTTTTCATTCTGCTCTTGGTCTTCCACGAGCCTCGACCATTTGTACAAAAAAAATATCAGTCGTTGTAGCCATCTTTGCTCATGACAAATTAGCTCATCATACTTCTGTTTTGTCTGAATTATATACACAATTGCTGTAACAGTGATATGTACTAATTAACCACTGACTTTAATTTTGAGGTCAGCCTCTAATTTATTGTCTAAACTCTAAAGCAATAATTAATGCATGGAAAATACCCTCTGGAGCTCATTAGCTGCGAGAAAGTTCAAAGCAAAAACAAAAGAAGAAGATAATCATAATCTCCAATGGATCTATCAAATTAGTGTTGAAACAATATTATTTTAATTTGAGCTCATGATATGTTATGGATGTTATTCATTGTATCTTTATACAGTATTATCATGCAACTCATTTCACCTGAGTTATCAGCCAGAGGCTTAACGCAGGTGGTGCATTGAGACCATAAATATTGTGACGTCACAAATGCTGGTGCTGTTATAATGCCGAATAGTGATACGCATAGCACTGTTACAATATCGATAAGTATGGTGCTGTCATAATGTCGAGGGCTGTAAGGGGGGCTTGGGGGGGGGGGATGATGTTCCTCGCACATATTTGCTTTGAACTTCAAAGATAGTTTGAATTGGCCAGCCCTTTGAAGGGGAGGAGACTCTGTTTGATTCAACTGCGAGCATTCCAAATGTGCGAGCAAGATGCCCTACCTGTTTGTTCAGTGCGTGTTTGCACTCAAATTTGCTTTTCCAGCCACAAAAGTTGGAGAATGAAAGAAAATGCTCACACTGTGGATTCTTTCCACTTCCAGTAATCTCTGCACTCCACAACTTTTCAACGGTTCTCTTAACAACTATTGTCTGAACTACTATTGTCTTAACCTAATGGAACCTATCTTAACATCCTGGTTTATGCTTCGAATTCTCCTGTGCATTGTAAAAATATACTTTCCCTGCCTGTTTCCTTACTTGAAGGTTTTTGTCCTGATTTCTTTCCTAATTACTAATGAGCGTAAATGATTGAAAAAAAAGAGATGCAAAGCACGATTTCCATTCCTTCTTGTTTGTATGCAATTAACTATCGTATATATATAAATGTGTTTAACAGTAAATTGCCAAAAATGCAAAGCAAACCTCATCTCTTCATTTCAGTTGAGAAGGAAAGCTCTTCTTTGGACCTAACACAGTAGCTTAACTTCATATCTGGTTGGCTGATTGCCCTCAATACATGCAAGCAAGGGGTTTCTGTCAGCAGTGTCCTTTCTTTCATCACCTCACCTGGAAGGTGAAGGCCCTCAAAGGTAGGTAGCATCCTAAGTTAAAAACATTAATGGCCTCTTGTCCTCTGTAAAAAGCTTTGATCGATTTGGAGGTTACTCTATGTTGTACTGCACAGTTCCTAAAGCCTAAATGTATATACTGATGCTGAAATCTGCAAAATTACAAAATGGGTCAAAAGGTTTGGACACAACCTTCAATTAAGGTAAGCCTCATATGCTTACTTTATCTCTGCAGAAAGATACACCTGCAAATCCTCTCCTTTTTAATGTGATCGACTGCTGATAGAGGTGTGGCTTCTTGAGCTCATTGGTCTCACCATCAGTCATGATTTATTTTTGGGCTGACTTTTTTTTTATCTTTCCAAAACGAAGTTTTTGCAAGATCTGTTACTTGATAAGTTTTTTTTATGTTTGTTTGTCTGTAATCATTGGATTTTTCACCTTTATATCACTCTTTCGAGCACAATTCTCATCGGAAACTCTTGTGGGTACACATATCGTAGTATTATTACAATACCCTTCAGCACACATAAAGGTCAAGGTCACTTTGCGGTAAATCATGGAGGTCGACGAAACCCTTATTTTTTGAGTAATTTTAATCGAATCATCTCCAAACTTAATGGGAATATAGTTCATGGTCTGGCGCTCAGCTGATTAGTTTTTGGTGGCGATTGGCCTTGACCTTCATGGTTAGCGCCTGAGGTCAAACATATTTGACCCCAAGGTCAAATTTTCAAGTTTTAGGAACCATATCGTGTAGTACCTCAAATTGAACACCTCGATGAGTGCTTTCTAGATATGTCAAGCTTGAGACATTATGACGTCATTTGGTGACGTTATGAGGAAAATGCATATTTTTCATGGTTACTCTGTAGAACGATTCTCATCGGAATCTCTTGTAGGCAGATATTCCTCAAGGAGTCGCTCCTGGTGGATAGCAGCTCTGTTCACCTCAGTGTGACCTGAAAGAAGTCACACGTGGTCACCTTTTGGCAAGATACGGGTGACATTGGTTTATTTTTATTTTTTTTGCTGGATCTAAGGCTCATGGAAGAGATGCAACACAAATCGCAGACACATGCAGCCAGATACTTGCAGACAGATACTTGAGACAACACTGCACTTGACTCACGTAAACACAGCGGCTGGGATTGTGCAAAGTGATTAAAAAGTGCACTTTGGGTAGCAATGATGTCATCCTGATGATATCTGATATCACTTATGATATCTGCAATCTCACATCCAAAAGCAGATGACCAGCTAAGAAGCTAATTTGCTCCTCACAACACTACTACTACTACTACTACTACTACTACTACTACTACTACTACTACTACTACTACTACTACTACTACTACTACCACCACCACCATATTAATCCCACCATCTTGTGTCAACAGTCAGGCAACATTTTTTTTATAGCATCAGATATACACTGACGACTGGGAGAATGTTAAAAGAGCAGGAAGGTTAAAAAAAAAGAGTTCAACAGGTTGGAAATAGACAAAGAAGACTCATTGTAATGGCGAAGAAGAGGTCAACTCAACTGGGATGGAGAATAAATCATTATTAATGGCCAAGATCAAGGACACTACACCAATGGCTTCGCGAAAATGGCAGGACTGAGTCAATTGGACAAGTGTAGGTTCTGCTTGTTAGAAACGGAAAACACAAGCCACCTCCTATCGGGATGTAAAAAAACTCATGTCAGAACAGCTGAACACATAAAGGCACAACAATGTACAGTGGGGAGAACAAGAATTTGATACACTGCCGATTTTTCAGGTTTTCCCACTTACAAAGCACGTAGAGGTCTGTAATTTTTATCATAGGTACACTTCAACTGTGAAAGACGGAATCTAAAACAAAAATCCTGAAAATCACATTGTATGATTTTAAGATAATTAATTTGCATTTTATTGCATGAAATAAGTATTTGATACATCAGAAAAACAGAACTTCATATTTGGTACAGAAACCTTTGTTTGCAATTACAGAGATCAGATGTTTCCTTACCTGTAGTTCTTAACCAGGTTTGCACAGACTGCAGCAGGGATTTTGGCCCACTCCTCCATACAGATCTTCTCCAGATCCTTCAGGTTTCAGGGCTGTCGCTGGGCAACACAGACTTTCAGCTCCCTCCAAAGATTTTATATTGGGTTCAGGGCTGGAGACTGGCGAGGCCACTCCAGGACCTTGAGATGCTTCTTACGGAGCCACTCCTTAGTTGCCCTGGCTGTGTGTTTCGGGTCGTTGTCATGCTGGAAGACCCAGCCACGCCCCATCTTCAATGCTCTTGTTGAGGGAAGGAGGTTGTTGGCCAAGATCTCGCGATACATGGCCCCATCCATCCTCCCCTCAATACGGTGCAGTCGTCCTGTCCCCTTTGCAGAAAAGCATCCCCAAAGAATGATGTTTCCACCTCCATGCTTCATGGTTGGGATGGTGTTCTTGGGGTTGTACTCATCCTTCTTCTTCCTCCAAACATGGCGAGTGGAGTTTAAACCAAAAAGCTCTATTTTGGTCTCATCAGACCACATGACCTTCTCCCATTCCTCCTCTGGATCATCCAGATGGTCATTGGCAAACTTCAGACAGGCCTGGACATGCACTGGCTTGAGCAGAAGGACCTTGCGTGCACTGCAGGATTTTAATCCATGATGGCGTAGTGTGTTACTTATGGTTTTCTTTGATACTGTGGTCCCAGCTCTCTTCAGGTCATTTACCAGGTCCTGCCGTGTAGTTCTGGGCCGCTCACCTTTCTCATGATCATTGAGGCTCCACGAGGTGAGATTTTGCATGGAGCCCCAGACCGAGGGAGATTGACTTATCTTGAACTTCTTCCATTTTCTAATAATTGCGCCATCAGTTGTTGCCTTCTCACCAAGCTGCTTGCCTATTGTCCTGTAGCCCATCGCAACCTTGTGCAAGCCCACAATTTTGACCCTGATGTCCTTAGATAGCTCTCTGGTCTTGCCCATTGTGGAGAGGTTGGAGTCTGATTGATTGAGTGTGGACAGCTGTCTTTTATGCAGATAATGAGTTCAAACAGGTGCAGGTGCAGTTCAAACAGTTAATACAGGTAGTGAGTGGAGAATGGGAGGGCTTCTTAAAGACAAAACGAACAGGTCTGTGAGAGCCGGAATTCTTACTGGTTGGTCGGTGATCAAATACTGATTTCATGCAATAAAATGCAAATTAATTATTTAAAAATCATACAATGTGATTTTCAGGATTTTTGTTTTAGATTCCATCTTTCACAGTTGAAGTGTACCTGTGATAAAAAAAATTACAGACCTCTACGTGCTTTGTAAGTGGGAAAACCTGCAAAATCGGCAGTGTATCAAATACTTGTTCTCCCCACTGTATGTCAAGTAATCCACTGACACATCTGCAAAAATTTCAATTTCCCAGTTCCAGAAAACTCATGGAAACATGAACCTAAAGCAATCATTGAAAACAAGAACAATGCTATTTAAGGTATCAGTTCCCAGTGATTTTGGCCTAAACAACATGGAAATCAAGAAAATAACGAAATACCAAGACCTCAAGAATCAAGTGAAAAGATCCTGGAAGCTGAAGAGCATCAACATTGTGCCAGTAAGAATCAGAGCAACGGAAATCCATCTATCCATTGGGACCATACTCTGTGCAGAACATTCATGCTACTTAAGCAGTCTCCTTGGCTATTGGGCACAATCCTTGATGGGTCACCACTCCGACACAGTATACCAGCATGCTGGCACTCATTTTGCCGACCTCAGAAGGATGACAGGCGAAGTTAACCCCACCTGGTATTAATTCAACAGTTGAGCGGGATTTGAACTCAGGACCCAAGGATCCAAAGCCCACCACCCTAACCATTAAGCCAACACCAGGCATAACAACAGGAATGATGAAGAACAACCTAATGGAGATCTTAAAAACCATCCCTGGGAATATTATGACAAATGAACTGCAGTTGGAAGCTATCCCAGGTAAAGTGATGACCCTCAAAAGGGCCCTCGGAACAAAAATTCGAAAACAACAAAACTTCACAGCTTGTTCCATGCATTGTGACCCCCTCTTACAGAACCAGAGGAGGTTGTTTTCATACCTGAGAGGACTCTGTTCCATCTTTTTCAACCTGCATATGGAAATAACTAAGACACACACACACACACATACACACACCTACACACACCTTCACACACCTACACACACATACACCTTACAGCGATAGATACAAAACATAGTATCGTTTTCCTTGTGGCCCCAGAACTAAACAAACAATATATTTATAGCAGCTCTCACAGCTCCCACTCTGCCCTCCCCAACATGATTAATAGTAAATATCGTCATTTTAAACTTATCCTGTCCATTCACAAGCCACAGATATGACCTTCTCATTGCTGTGAAGAAGCACCCAAAACAGATATCGTGTCTCTCTTAGGAACCATCTGGTTCTCATATAATGTCTGCCGAGTACATCTGGCTCCCACCTAAATATAGCTGGCACAAGCTTTTTGTGTTTTCACATCATGAAGTTGTCCTTTCTTGAAAAGTTGGTCACCATTACTTTGTGGGTAATGCTGCACAGCATCGTCTTTCCAATTGCAGACATCCATTGAATAAACCACCAAGCCTGCTATGTTTACAAGAGGCACTCCCACAAGATTCACTGTCCATTCACTGGCAGCGATGGTCGAGGGTTTGGGTAGCACGCATCCATACACAGTTCTCTGGAGCTTGCACTGGTCCACATCCTCATTCGTCTACACTGCGGGCAGCTCTAGGGTCGCATCCCTGTTGGTGAACTGGGAAAGTTCTCCAACTTTTTCGTTGTGCACAACCCTTAGCTCTTATTAGTCGTCCTAAACCCTTACACCTAACATATATATATATATATATATATAGTATAGATCTATATATGTATAAATCCTTACCTCGCACACGCGATATTTATTATTTATTATGCCCCGATCACCATTGTTGCTAAAGGGTTCTGTGCATGAGAGGCGATGCATTGGAGGCCGATCACATCATTTTGAAAGTCCCATTTTCATCGACGAATACGCGACCTCCGAGTTATCTTTAAAATGTTCAAACATGTCCTCCATAAAAAGGACACTGTTAAGTACAGTACTCTAAAAACAAGGCACTTGTTTTCTTTTTTCAGAGTTGTCAAACTAGCCTGAGTACCATTTTCATGTAAATATGTTTGGGGTTTATTCAATGATGTGCTTCGATCAGAAGAAAACTCCGAATGAGAAGACAATAGAAAAGTGAGTTGTTTGGCAATTTGGGAAACGTTCCCGTCCAAAAGAATATGAGAAGCAAAATTAATCTTGGATCATATTTTAAAATATATTTTGCGAGAAATATATTCTGACATTCTTGTGCAGCCAAGAACCGATAATTACATCCAGGTGGACTACAAACTGGTACTCCATCTTTTGCAAGACTCATAAACTTTTGAAAGTTTAGCAATTTAAAAGTTTGGGCTGAATTGAAACATTAAGTGGGAGCTCAATCAGGAGCCTGAACGCCAGCCGTTATTGCTTTAATGAATCCAAAATCTAAATGGTGATCTTTGTGGGACTTTTAAAGAACTTGATCACTTCAAACTTTTAATAAGCCTTTGTGCTATTTACCTTGAGAACTCCAGACCCAGCAAAGGGGGCTTTTTTTTCATGTTGGCGACCTCTAGTGCTGTTACCTTTCACTCTACTGTACTTTTACATCAAACATTTTCTGCCTTGTTTCATCATCATGATTATTAATTAACGAATGCATATAAAAATTCATTTACGAATTCATCCCACCGGTTACATCATTAGTAAGTTGCGGTTGTGCCCAAGTAATATTGTTATATCCTCCACATTAGAACAGGTATTTTGGAATTTGGGCAGGGTGCTGGAAATAACTCGCCTCCTGTTTATCATCACAAAACACTGCTGAACATCCACCAGCAACCACTGCTGGCAAATGAGTCCCCGGCTTAACCTCCATCTGAGGGATGGCATACTCTGATGAAACGCCTTGTCTGTGAACCATCAGAGTGACAGTTTATAGTTGGGTTGGGAATCTAAACACAGAGCAGACAACATGTGTGTTGTACTCCCTCTGCACTATCCTGTCAAACAGTTTGTGATTGACACAATATTTACATACATTATATGTCCTCTACCATATATGAGTGTAGGATTTGCAATACTTACGCGGAATCAAAATGAAATTCCTGATTGGTAGTTCTTGATGTTTGTTCTAACGGTAGTGTGGTTTTCATATAGCTCTCTGCTCTATGTTTGCTCCAAGGGATGAAATTCGATTAAAAAAAAAGAAATAATTATTAATTAAGATTGCATTGCAGCAAATTTCAAAACAACTTAGCAGATATTTAAAACGCGCAAAGGAAACCTTTCCTTCTGGGCTTTTTGTCCTTGCCGCAGACTCTGTTGAAGTCTCGGCAACATTCTGATTACAGGAGCAGGGAGAATCTCTGTCTCGGCCAGGGTTAGAAACACCCGGAGCACATCAGGGAGTACGCGCTATAGCTTGCGTGATTGCAGCATGTTCTGGACCTTTGGGGGTGATGGCAGTTTTGAGCAGGTATATGCATGCTCTCATCTCGTCCTGGGTGCTGTCGAAGTTCCGTGACAGTAGCAGCAGCCTATGGGATGCTCCTGACCTCGAACATGATGAAAACAGCAGGAAAAAAAAAACTGCACATGATTGCTGGCGAAGCCAAGAGCCAGTCGATTTGTGTTGAGCTCAGGCCATGTGCTTGGATAACAGACATTGGCCCATTTAGATTGCTCCTGTAATGGAGCTGATCTTAATGTCAGTCATTCACTGTCGTGTCTGATCATAAGAAGAAGACGGAGCCTTGTTCACCGCAGCAGCTGATCGCAATGAGAAGACAAAGGAACTTCTTATAGCTTTTGTATCTCCACTCCCCCAGCCCCTTCGCCCACGCTGGACAACTCTTCCCCCCACCTGACGGGTACGCACTTAAGCCGAAAATCCTTCGTTCAACCTCACAGCAGTGTGACTGAGGGGAGAGACACAATGTGAGCGTGCTATTTCCCCTCCTTCCAAATTGTGAGCAAACAGATAGCGGCTCTCTCTCTCTCTCTCTCTCTCTCTCTCTCTCTCTCTCTCTCTCTCTCTCTCTCTCTCTCTCTCTCTCTCTCTCTCTCTCTCTCTCTCTCTCTCTCTCTCTCTCTCTCTCTCTGTCCATTAGGAAACTAAATGGAGGCCAAAATTCCTGCGACTGAACTATGCAATTCCAGAAGACAAGGACAAGGACTGAAAGTGTGAAAGACAAGGACTGATGATGTTTTAATGGATCTTAAAAATCACGTGAACACTTGTAATGTCTACTCTTTATTCAATGCTTGAAACACAAAATGACAACAATCCAGTTGATTTGTTGCAGTTGTACAACTTGGTTAAATATTTTGGTTTCTATTTTGGTTGACTGTCATAGGGGGGATCTCTTATCGATAGAAATGCAATTATAGTGGCATCATATGGGATTTGATGATGGCATTAGGTCACGTGATCTCATAACTTGTTGCACCAGGTCCCTAATAGGAAAGATGCTCATTTCTTCTCCTCCTTTTACTCCAATCTCTTCCCAGTCCTCCAGTCATCTTCCCCCACCCCCACTCCTCTCAAACTTTCCTAACCTGTTCTTCCCAATTATCATTCTTTCTCTTCCATTGATCATTTCCAATTTCTTAAATTGAGCCCCCCCCCCCAACCACTAGCACTCACCAATTAAATAGCTTTTGAAATTACACAACTTAATTGCACCAAACTGCTTCTTACACATCTGTGCACGTGATTGCTCAACAAGGTTCCAGTGATTAGAAATGCTTTTCGTTTTCTGGCAATTGTGCTGACCCTGGTGGTGTTGTTGGTTATTTTGCTCAACAATGGCTTCACGAATTGCTGATCAAGAGCTGCCTGTTACAGTTGTTTCATCACAGTTATTTTGAATTTGATATTGAATGCAAAAGTGAAAGCTTGCACATGCTGGCGAGTTGTCCATCTCCATCTTGTGTCATTGATTTTCTACACAATTTCTCTCTTTGTCTTTTCTGTTAAGTTGTCCTTGATATTAGAGGTACTGGTAGATCAACTGCATTCTTTCTGCTTTTGTATCTCTATGTCCATCTACCTAACTCTTTCTTTTATAGGATATGAAAGAATACATTTATCTGTGACTGCTTTGAATGAGAAATTCAATTAAACCAAAAAGCGAAGAATTTTTTTTTAAATGAGTGTTTATATGATCACACACACACGCACGCACACACACACACGCACACACACACACACACACACACACACACACACACACGGATTTTTCTCGGGATGTTGGTGGCACAGCCAGACAGGTCTCCCGTTGAAATTCCATCGCAGGGACAGCACACACATTGATGGATCACCCTACCTGCAA
Organism: Eptatretus burgeri; assembly: GCF_056783735.1. NCBI lineage: Eukaryota > Metazoa > Chordata > Myxini > Myxiniformes > Myxinidae > Eptatretus > Eptatretus burgeri. Next base: position 37,419,485 of record NC_140963.1, on the reverse strand, counting down.
AACACCTGGTAGACACTTTATAGGTGGGTCGAGATTCGAACCCAGACTAGACAACTCAGTGGCGAGTGTGTATGTCGTACGTCGTCATAAGTCATGTGAGGTTTTGCATGTGTATTGTTGTACAATCGAATGTCTGATTGGGATGATGAAGGTATTATAATACCTGAAACCCTCGAGCACGAAAGGTAAACATCTAGAGTGGGTATAAAAGTTGATTGACTCCGGACACAGCTGAGTTTGTGGATTTACTGATGCGGACCGACAGCCCAGGCTGTGGACTGACCGTTTGGAGAGGTTCTCAGCTAAAAGGGTTGAAACCTCTAAGAATAACGAAGCCCATCTAATGCTCCAAGTAGTCAGAAAATTGTTCACTCACTTGCAAATTACCAAACGTCTGAATTTAGGCATACAGCTATCTAGAGATTTGCAATTAAAAGCAAGAACAGTACTTTATCGTTATAGGGAATTGTGGAATTGCGATATCATTTATAAAAATCCAATTCAAATGTTCATTATTGTTTTTGGAAAATCCATCAGCGTTCAATGCATGATTAGAATTTTGTTGTGAGGAATAGTTTTATTTTAAAAAAAAAGCAAAGTGTCTATTTCTGTTCAAGTGTTTTATCTTGGTCGATGTACAGAGTGCATGATGTCCATAAAGTCTTTGTGCAACTTTGAACTTTACCTTTGATGTCGGTCTACACATGATAGAAACTAGAACACCATCGGTAGAGTGCCTACCTCTACCAGGCTGAACAGTTACATTTTGCATCCCACTGATAGGCTGGATCTGGATCTGAACAAAAATCTCACCGGCTTGTTCTTGTCCACCAAGTTTCATCCGAATCCGTCCACAACTTTTTCAGATATTGTGGTACATGTTAGTTTAGCCCGGTCTCTCAATTGTGAAAAATCACTTCAAAAATTATTAGATCCGGATCCGAATTCGGATCTTCACGAAAAATTTAATGAATTAGTTGTTGTCACACAGCCAACCTGTCCACAAAATTTTATCCAAATCCGTCCACAAACTTTTGAGATGTCCTGCACACTTTTATAGACGATACTTTGCAGATGAGCGAACATTCTAAATAGGACGTACTTTATATAAATATTTGTGTGTTGTTGCTGTGTTGATTGACCCCGAACCTGCGCCGCACGAACAGGGCAGTGGCACGGAGATAGCCAATCGACCTCCTGGGAGCGACCCAGAGATTCCTCACATCCAAGTTGTTGTGGTGGGTGAGGGATAGGAAGAGGAGTGTGTGGAAGGAATGAGCTGGTTCATGGGGACCAATTGGCAATATGATTGACCGCATTTCCCTGATGAATCTGGTCTGCAAGGCAGAGTGGGGAATACTTGGCCCCCAACTTCCAATGAGGAGCACAATCATCACGAGGGGGCATCCCCGATGGTTCACGCATGCGTATTATTAGTACGCACTTTATAGACAGATATACTCATTCTTCGCAGGACATGTTTTCATAGTATGTACTTTATAGACACAAAACCCTGATAATATTCCTCCATTAACCACACCCATCTATGTCTGATTGGCCATTTGGGCGAATGTGTCTCATGGCTCCGCCCCATCAGTCTGATTGACAGTCATAGTCCCGCCCACCCCTCTGTTTCCTTCATTCTCCTTTGCAAAGGAATGCAGTTTTGCGTACTTTTAGTGGAATACTTTCAAGTGATTTAAAACTTCGATCAGTTTGCACCTTCTCACAATGAAATTCAGTAGATTGGTGTTTAAACAAGTTCGGAGCTTGAACCAATTTTTTGTTTGTCTGTCAGAAAAGAAGAATAAGCATAAGAAGAATGCCAAAACTTTTGGTTCTCTCATTTTTCAAGTTCAGCGATGATGTCCCAAAGTTTAATGAGTGCTATTGGATGGGTAATTCTCCGTAGATGACTGGTAGGTAATTTAAACGTTTATAAGTTTATTTTGGTGGATTTTTTTTTGAGGATTTATGTTGTATTGAGCCAATGGAGTGGCCAGGCCATCCCTATGTAGAAGTCGACCGACTTCTTGATAATTTTAACACAGTGCTTGCAGCAGTTCTGAGATTAAAGTGTCGTAAAGTCAATGATGAACGGTTTCAAGCTAAGATAATCCAAAGACATGTTTTCATTGCAATTATTGAATACTAGCAAAGGAACTCGCCGTTGCCGGGCAAAGCCGGGTCACTCCTCGCACCCTTCCCCTCTCTCTTCCCCTCCTCCCACCCCTTCCCCTGCCTCCTTCCACCCCACCCACTCCCTCTGGACTCCCACTCCACCTATTACCTCCCTACTCCCATCCCACCTCTCCCTCTGGACTTCCACTCCATCCGTTCCCCAATCTCTTCCACCCTTTCCCGACATTCTCCCACAAAGGTACCCAGCATTGCCGGGTAATGCCAGATCTCTTCTCCCACCCTTTATCCTTTCTCCTCCCACCTCTTCCCTTGCCTCCTCCCACCCCACCCCTCGCACTGGATTCCCACCACACCCATTCCCCTTTTTCCTCCCACCTTCACCCTTTCCCTCCCTCCTCCCACAAAGGTACCCAGCGTTGCCCGGGACCTAGCTTACATCTATTGAACTACCACAATTAAGCACATATTTAGAGACAAACATTTTATATATGGTGACCTGCATAAATATTCACCCCATGTCAATAATGGCACATTTAGATGAATTACGAATGATGAAGAAACTATTTTTCCGAATTCACTTTTTTATTCATAACTGAAGAGATCAAATAAACATTGTTTTGATTGAAGGAGGTTACATGTCAGGAATACCTGCAAAAAAACACAACGTGTACAAATCAAAATTCACTGGTTGTAAAAGTATTCAGCCCCTTAGAGCAGTGCTTGGTGGAAACACCTTTTGCAGAAATGAGTGCTATATTTTTTGGTTGGGCTCTATAAACTTTATACAGGGAGATGGTGAAATCTTTCTCCATTCTTCAGGTGGAAATTGTTCTAGTTCTGCCAATTTTGATGGGGATCGTTGATGGACTGCAACCTTCAAGTCTCCTCAATAACGGTCATTTGGGTTCAAGTCAAGTCAGGACGACATTTATTTTCTGTTTATTTAGCCACTCCAGTGTGGGTTTAGCTTTGTGCTTCAGATCATTCTCCTGCTGAAATGAGAAACTTCTACCTAGTTTCAGATTCATGGCTGACTCAAAAAGGTTTTCATCAAAGATTCTCCTCTACTTTACACCGTCCATTGTCCTTTCCTCCCTGACAAGGTTGCCAAATCCCTGCTGATGAAAGTAGCCCGATAACATGATCCTGCCACCACCATGCTCGACAGTCGGGATGGTGTTGACCGCGTGATGTGCAATGTTAGGATTGCGCCAGACGTCACATTTTTAATTTAGACCAAAAAGTTCAATTTCCCACAAAACCGTTCTCCACATGCCTGCAGTATCATTAAGATGCTTTTTTTCTCAAACTCCATATGAGCTTTTAGATGCATCTTTTTCAGTAATGGCTTCTTTCTTGCCACCTGTCCATAGTGGCCAACTTTGTGAAGGAAACGGGATATTGCTGCTTGAATACTGACCCCCATCTCGGACATAGCGTCTTGCAGATCTTTCAAAGTCGTTGTTGGATTTACAGTGACATCCCAAACCAGTTTCCCCGCTTGCCTGGTTGTAGAGTTTGGATGGGTGACCTGATCTGGATAGAGTCTGGTTGGTATGATATGTCTTTCACGTCTTAATGATCGATGTCACCGTACTCAAAGGGATAACAAGTGACTTGGAAATCTTCTTATAAACCCTCTCCTGAATGGTGCTTCTACATCACTTTATGTCTGACTTCTTTTGAAATTTCCTTGGTTTTCCTTGTTATTGGTTGACCAAATTGGTTGTTGTTGTTGGTTTGTTGGTTGACCAAATGAGTTGCACCTTAAAACTCCTTAGATAAGTGAAGGAGCTTACTTTTTAAGTTAAAACAATGACTACATACAGGTGAAACCTATTACACTTATTTTGTGATCTTTAAAACAAATCATTTGCTCCTGAAGTGATTTCGGATTAATTCGGCAAAGGGTTTGAATACTTATACAACCGGGAAATCATCTGATTTTCTCTGTTAATTTAATTTATTCACATTTTTTCTGCATTTTTGGCTTTATCACTTTGGAGCAGTTTGTGAAGACTGTATATTAAGTTTGATTTTAAAGCATCATGAAATATGCAGCAAAATGTGAAAACGTTGGATGGGGGTGAATACTTTTGCAGGCCACCGTATCAAGCTGCAAAATATTGAAAAATAAATGTCAACAAAATTTAACATATTATTGAAATGCTTTTTGGGTAGACAAGATTGAATGTTTCTCCATCAATGTCCAGAATATGTGAATTGTTTGGTGTGGTGTTCTTACTCTTGAGCAGCCCACATATAGTTGACCCCGTGTGAAAATGATCTTCAAAATCTATTTTGTTGTCAGACAATCGGAACGCACTCTCTTAACAACTTTATCGGTCCACGGATCAAAATTGCGTTTTAAATTTTTCACAATTGAGTGGAAAATTTTCATAGTAAATTGATTAAAATATGATTACAATAAAATATGACACATTGGGGTCTGGTCATATAATTTTTTTCCTGTGCAGCACAAGGCTGCGAGTAGCATCATTGACTGAGGATGTGGCAGTGCTGCTAATGCAGCACCCCTGTCAGTTGGAGCAGTGATTTGGAATTTGGCCAGGATGCCGGAGATAGCTCACCTACTCTTTCTGAAGGACATGCGAAGGTATCTTTAATGTCCACCAACTAATTCCAGCAGATATGACGCCCAGTTTAACGTCCATCCGAGGGACGGCACACACATTGATTAATCACCCTGCTTGTGAAAAAAATCAGGATGACAGTTTGTTGCTGGGTTGAGATTTGAATCCAGGATAGACAGCTTAGAGTGAGTCTGCATACCTCTTGGCCATCCTGCTGTGGAGTGGGGATGCATTGCTTTGGAGCCACACTTTTTCAATTCACTCTTGAACTCATAGTTCACTTTACTCATTCTAATCCTCTAATTTATTTTGCCTTCCAAACTCCGGGGATTTCCCCACGGAGAACAGAGCTGTGGTCGCTATGCCAACTAGCCGCGTCGCGGGCGCTTTCATCTGCTTTAAAATTATTTTTGTCACACTCAATGAAGTTACACTTCAGGCATATTTGTTAATCTTTTCTTCACTCATTATAATTGTCAGAACTGTAGAAAAAGTTAAGTTTAATGCTTTGGCAATTTCACATGTTGTTGTGTAAATATTATGGAGAAGGTGGGATCCTTCCTTTAACGAATACACTTATTTACATGCTTAGTTAAAAGAAATCAGTAATTTCTGAACATTTTCAGATTTCACTCCAGATTTCTACCATTATTTAGTCCATCAGATCCAATTCCCAAATCCTAAATCATATTTCTATTACATACTTCAATAATTCCGTGACAGTCGATCGTGTTTCCAAGGCAAGGCATGTTTTATTCGGCTGAGACCCCAGTGAGGTGAAGTTGGCTGACCAAGGATAAGCCTTTCATGGATGTAAGCCGTTAATTATCTTCAAAAGGGGTGTTTTAATTCACCCAAACACCCAATTTTCATTCATACTCTCCCTTGGAGTTCCCTAAGTATGCATGCAAAGTTTCAGGCTGCAATATTTCATGTTTTTGGAGTTATAGAGGACACACACACACACACACACACACACACACACACACACACACACACACACACACACACACACACACACACACACACACACACACACACACACACACACACACACATACATTTTTAGTCCCCTACCAGTTTCACCAGAGGGAACTGCAGGTTTGCTCTCCATCTGTCCGTCCGTCTCTTCCAACTGTGGTTTTTTCCCAACGTTTTTCCCCATACCCTTCAACATATTCAAATGAAACTTGGTACATGGCTTCATTATGATAATTTTCAGAAAAAGTTCGAGTTTCTGGGCTTCTCGCCAATTTTTTTTACGGAGTTATGCCCTTTTTAGATTTAGAAAATATCACATTTTACATGGGTCAGTGTTCAGCTGCCCTGACTCCACCCAAATAATTTTATACATTGCCATTGCATGAAGCAGCACATTAGGCCTCAGGCCTGGCCACTGGGTGTTAGTCCATGGCCCAGTGCAATTGGAATGATCCCGGTAAAGTTTACTAACTTGTCTTCTCGAGTTAGAATGGCGGGTGAACGTTTCCGGATTGAGATGTTTGAGCCGTTAACTCGTAAACACGGGTTAGTTTGTATCCCTCCCAGTGAGCTTGAACTTACCAAAGTACTTTCCACCATTGGTAACATCGTTGCAGCACATAGCATTCGTGCTGTCTTTCGCATGAGTAAGAAGTTTGTTGTGTTTGCGTCAGAGGAGCACATGGTAGCAACTGTCGTTGAGCAAGGCCTGTTTATCAAACCGAACACTTACCTTTCTGTGTTCGCTTTGCAGGCCCCAAACAGTTAAAGTTAATATTATTAATATTCCACCATTCATTAAAAACCAGGACCTATGTAACCATACCAGTTCGGTAAGGTTGTGTGGAGGATCTTAATTTGTTAATGTTAGCGATAAGTTTAAACACGCCATGTCCTTTAAAAGAGTGGTTTACATGATACCACCCGAAAATGAAAAAAACACTGAATGTCATGCTCAATACAAAAATTAATGGTTTTGAATATAAAATGTATGCCTCCTTGGAGGTCATGATGTGTTTTGGGTGTGGGGCCTTACGGGAAAGTGAAGAGTGTTTGTCCCAATGCGGCTATACTGCAAGAAAGTGATGGTTTGGTGAAGGGCGATTTCCTCCTCACCACATACTGATGGGGAGAAAGTGAATCGGGAGCCTAACCCCGCCCTCCCCACTCCGACTGAGGTGAATGATGCGTTAGACTCATCCACCCACTGTGCAGGACAGTGTGGATGATATGGAGGTATCCATTATGGATACCAGGTTAAAAAAAAGGCCAAAAACGTTCAAACGTTGATGCCATTGATGCTAAAGAACATAATAAGGTTCAGATCGTGTCAGGCTCGTGGGACCTCCGAGGTATGTCCCACATTGGAAACCCTTTGGTTGTGCCGGAAACTGTACCGGAAGTGTGTGCGGATGCGGAAGTTTCATTTGCTCCACTTGCCGATTTTGAGCATGACACAGAAAATAGTGAAGGTCCTCACGATGTTGTAACTGTTTGTCCTGATTGCCAAGTTTGTTCAGACGAGTTAACAGCTGTGTCTGGCAGTGATGGGGGAAACAGATAAAGGGGAGAGTCCCTGTGAAGAAAATGTTAACCCTTCCCTTCCAGATGAAAATGAAAGGGATGTGGAGGTGAAGGAGATGGGCAAGACAAGTTCGGAGGAGTCTGTAAAGACGGCAGATCTTTCTGTTCTCATGGAAGTTCTTGAGCCAAAAGTAAGTGTTCAACAAGTAATAGGAGAGGGCAAAGATGAAGCACTTGATTTGGTTGAAACCTCTTCTACCCCACACTTTAGTGCTTTGTGTTCTCAAGAGGATGCGGCCGCAGTTGCGTGCTTAACCTCCAGGTGTTTCAGCTCTTTCAAAATGAAAAAAATTGATGTGCTCATGCTACAGGAGACGCATGCAAATCAGTCTTCTGAGGACGAGTGGCGTAGAATCTTGAAATGTTGTCAATTTTTCTCTCGTGCGTTCGTTGATGCCAAGGCTGGTGTGGCAATAGTGTTACATCTGAGACTCCAGTCTTCGGAGTTAACATGTAGAGAAATTTGTAAGTGTCACTTACTGTCTGTGCAATTTGTGAGCAGGAACAAAAAGATTTGCATGACAAATGTAAACTGCCCAAGTGCTAACTCTGAAAGAGGTGCCTTTCTTTATATATTGGCAGGTTTTTTTAAAGCACCATTGACTTGACTATGTTGTTGTGTCTAGGGGTGTGACGATAACTGCACCCTCAACCGACAACTTGAGAGGAACACTTGTGAGCCTCATCCACCCAGTGCAAGGTCTTTGGCACAGCTTGTTTAAAATGCTTAAATTTGTGGCTGTGTGGTAGGTACAAAACCATAATATCCGTCAGTATGCATGGGTTTGTGTGTCAAGAAATCTTTTAATGATGGCTCACTTAGGCAGATTTTATCAATCCATCCATCCATTGGGACCATACTCTGTGCAGAGAATTGGTGCTGCTTAAGCAGTCTCCTTGGCTATTTGGCACAGTACTGGAGAGGTCACCACTCCAGCACAGGATACCAGCAAGCTGGCACTCATTTTGCCAACCTCAAGATGACAGGCAAAATTAACCCCACCTGGTATTCAATAGTCAAGGGGGATTTGAACTCAGGATCCTACGATCCCAAGCCCACCACCCTCACCATTAAACCAACACCAGGCATACAGATTTTATGTTAACCGTGAAATGGTAAATCTGGTTAAGAACTCTTGCATAAGGCCATCTGTTTTTTCCAACCATCACATGATTGTTATGGTGTGTGGCTTTCCTCATCATGTCTGTGGAAGTGCATATTGGACGTTTAATGTGAAACGTCAACAAAGTGCACATTTTACAGAAGCTTTTAAAATGGTATGAGAAAAATGTGATTTACAAAAGGGTTCATACTTAAATTTTTGACAATGGTGGGATTGCACAAAATCCCAAATCAAGTGTTTTTGCAAACAATTGTGCTCTTATAGCACATACAACACATTTGGTGCGATATCTGACTTGAAAAACGTCATACTTATCTGTGAGCAGAAAGCTGGAACGTCTAATGAGAATGTCCAGAAGTTGTCAGAGAAAAGGACCATTCTGGCTGAAATGGTGAAAGAGCGGGCGGCCGAAGCATTTGTCCGACTGCGGAAAGACAAAATCCAACTTGATACATCAAACAAATGGTTCTTCAATTTGGAGAAAGTGGTCAAGACCTCTCAACAAGACCTCAAAAGACCTTTATGCTCTTCTGGTGGTGCGCTGTTGACCTCCCAGTGTTATATCAAGTATGAACTGCAGGACTGTTTTTCTCAACTGTTTGCAATGAGAACTGTGAATGAGGGGAACAGGAATGAGATGTTTGAACTGCTCCCATCTCTGTCTGAAGATCAGCAACAACAGCTTGAGCCTGACATTTCTCTTGGAGAACTTACTGCTGCTCTTAAGGATCGCAAAGATGGGAAAGCCCCTGGACTATACGGCCTTCCGGCTGAATTTTATAAGGCTTTCTGGGACATTCTAGGTCCGACTCTTCTTGAGGTCTTTCAGGAGAGTGTTGAACAAGGGGAATTGCCATTGAGCTGCCAGAGGACAGTTTTGTGTCTCCTTCCTAAGAAAGGAAACCTGCATGAGACCGCAAATTGGCGGCCTGTGTCACTCCTTATCACGGATTATAAAATTCTGTCAAAAGCACTTGCAACCCGTCTAAAGGAAGTCATTCCTTTCTTGATTGGTACTGATCAGTCATATTGTATTCCAGAGCATTCTATTTATGATCATAGATTTTTGGTGAGAAACTTGATCAGTCTTGGTCAAACAAAATCTCCCGGTTTCGGATTGTAACTTTAGATCAAGAAAAAGCTTTTGACAGTGTTCACCATTCTTTTTTGTTTGCTGTATTAAGGAGAACAGGGTTTGGGGAAAAAATTATTTCTTACGTTAAATTATTGTACATAAATGTATCTCTTCTGCTGAAGGTTTATAATAGTCTTTGTCACCCTTTCCCCTTTCAGCGAGGCATCCGTCAGGGCTGTGCGCTATCAGGCATGCTCTACAATCTATCCGTTGAACCATTATTAGCTTTACTCCGGAACTCAGTGTTCAGAGTCTCTCTTTCAAAAAACTCCAAAGTCGTTGTTTTAGCTTATGCTGACGATATTTGTGTTGCTGTCTCAAATCAAAAAGATATTTCTGAGGCATCTTGTTGTCTTACCCAGTTTGAGCTTGCTTCCACTTCCAGGGTTAATTGGAATAAAAGTGTAGCCTTAAGGGTGGGCTCTCGTCCCTGCCTATTTTACCAGGAGGAATGCAGTGGAGCAGTGAGGGGATTAAATATTTAGGCTTATTCTTAGGAATTTGAACAAAAAAAATTTGGAGAACTTCCTGGAAAAAATTAAACTGAAACTGTCAAGGTGGAAAAGATTGTACCAACTTCTCTCGTTTAAGACACTGGTGACAATAATAAACAACCTGGTGGTTCCATTTATTTGGCATAAAGTTATCCCACTCGAGTCTCCTAGATACTTAGTCATGGACATTCAGAGGGTTCTGACTGAATTTTTCTGGGGTGGCCACCATTGGCTTAGTTCAGATGTGGTCTGCAGACCCCAAAATGTGAGTGGTCAAAATCTGATGCACGTCCCAAGTGGGATAATGGCGTTCCGGAATTTGACGACAGAGTTTACTGTACAGTGAGTGTGTTCCTTGGCGACCTCTCACAAACGCCTGGCTGCAGAAAGCAGAAGGTCTGAAATATGACCGTGAACTCTTCCCCATCGACCTGCAACACGTCGACATGTCTCAGCTCCCCAGTTTTCATCACAGCCTTTTGAATGCTTGGAAAGTCCTCAGAGTGCAATGTTTCGAGGTGTCATACGATGCCCAAAAGTTTGTACATGAGCCATTAGTTCAGAATCCTTTATTCTCTGGAATTTCAACCTCCAGGTCGTTTATGCATTGTTTCATCAGTTTTGGAATAAACAGTGTGAGACCGATTGGAGCCATCCTTAAACGCTTGGTTACCTACCAGCTCACTTTCCTCAAAAATTGGGGTTCATTCTACTAGAATAGTGGAAAATGTCTTAAACAGTAATTCAAACTTTCCTTACACTAAACATAGGGTGGACTGGGGTGGATGAAGTGGTAGACTCTCGCCTCTATTTCCCGGAACTTCAAATTGCATTAAAAAAAAAAAAACAAGAGGGTGTGTTCTCCTCAAATTTAGAGGAAATTGGCATATTTCACGTCATGGGGAAAACGGCAATCTACAAGATATGTTTAGAGACGTGTATACCTGGTTTTACAAAACTGTTAAAAAACCGGTGAAATGAAACCTTACTTGCTGGAGCTTTCTTAACTCCAGCTTAGAATGAGATGTATAGGTTTCCGAGTATATATATATATATATATATATATATATATATATATATATATATATATATATATATATATATATATATATATATATATATATATATATATATATATATATATATATATATATATATATATATATATATATATATATATATATATATATATATATATATATATATATACAGCTTGGTTTCCAAGTCTTGGATGACCAGGAGACCTGAATTGGAGACTAGCACATCAAGTCTTGGTCACACAGACATTATTTCATGAGTTTAACTCTTCTGTTCTGATGTTTTGTCCCATTTGTGATTTAACTGAAAAGTGGCCTATGCTTTGATTGAATGTAAAAGATTGGTACTCTTTTTTTTTTTTTAATTCCTTCAACAGTTATTCAATAAATTTAATTTTGCTTTTTCTTTTCCAGTCTTCATTTATGGAATTGAGGAGAGTTCTTGGAGTAAACCAGTACTCCCCTTTAAGCTCGCCTGTTCGAAGAAGAGAGAGCTATAGCGATACCCCCGGCGTGAGCGTCAGTGTCATCATCAGCGTGAGCGTGGAAATGTTAAATTTTTTGATGCAAGTTAATTTTAACCTCCGCTATCGAAGATCGGAGGTTACTGTTTTCACCCCTTTCTGTTTGTTTGTTTGTCTGTTAACAGTATTACGGAAAAACTCTTCGACGGATTTCGACGAAACTTGGTGGGGGGGGGGTTAGGTATGGTCCAAGGATCATGCCATTAGATTTTGGATTTGCCCCCCCCCAAAAAAAATTTTTGGAGAAAATTTTTTGTTTTTTTGCATTTCTACATATTTTAAGTGATTTCCAACCCCCCCCTCCCAAAAAAAAATTGTTAGAGAAAAAAAATATTTTTGCAACTTTTTTTTTCAACAAAATTTCGATTTCTTTTTTTGCATTTCTACATGTTTTAAGTGATTTCCAACCCCCCCCCCCCCGCCAAAAAAAATGTTGGAGAAAAGAACTATAACTGTCAGCACTGTTGACATCATATTTAATGAATAAGATATAAGGTTCACTTTAGTGACCCAGCAGTTTTGGCGGCGGAGGTTTTGCACTCTACCGAGTGCTCCCCCTCTAGTTTCCTTTCTAATGTTTTTATCTACCACACTATTTTCTATACGCTCGATATAGATGTGGATATAGATGTGTATATATATATATGTGTATATATATATATATATATATATATATATATATATATGTGTATATATATATATATATATATATATATATATATGTATATTTATATATATCGGGGCGTATTATGTGATACCGGTCGTCCGTCCGTCTGTCTGTCTGTCCGTCCGTTCCTGTCCGCACTCTAACTCCCAAAGTTTTCAACTTTCATATTTGGTACGTAGGTACAGACTGTGGAGCCGTTGTATCACGACATACCTTCGTCATCTAAAGTGGTTGCCATGGCAACCAGGATGCTGTTTCCGTCCGTTCCTGTCCCCACTCTAACTCCCAAAGTGTTCAACTTTCACGTTTCATATTTGGTACATAGGTACAGACTGTGGAGACGGTGTGTAATGACGTACGTTGGTCATCTAAAGTGGTTGCCATGGCAACCAGGATGCTGTTTTCCATCAGTTCCTGTCCGCACTCTAACTCCCAAAGTTTTCAACTTTCACGTTTCATATTTGGTACGTAGGTACAGACTGTGGAGACGGTGTGTAGCGACATACGTTCGTCATCTTAAGTGGTTGCCATGGCAACCAGGATGCTGTTTTCCATGTAGTAGCACAATTCTGTATATACCTTCTTGTTAGGGCATATATTGTGCTCACTTGCGCTCTTGTTACTGATTACAATATACAAATACATATATTGCTTTATAATTATACTTCACTGCAATGCTTTATAAAAAATATTAATTATTAAACTCCTCTTTTAAAAACGATAAATGTATAAACAGGCGAGCATTGGGTGGCTTTGACACCAGCTCTGGTTGTCTTTACTGTTGGGCATTGTTCAATTGACAATTTATAAAGCCAGGAATGGTTTCGGCACGAGTAAAACTGGAGCAGGCTTATCCTTTGAGCTTGGACATTGCGGGTGATTAGTGGTACACTGATGAGGTTTTGAGTTGTTTTTTTTGTGATGTAATAGGGATTAGTAAAAGTGTAAAGTGCTTTCACAGAATTATGCATTTGTGTATTGTTCTGTGGTGTGGTTGACACAGACATGCAGTCGAGCCCGAAAGTTTGCATACACTTGAGCAGAATACAGTTGACTTCCATTTATACCTCTTTTCTCCACAATAATCATCACTCTTTCCATTCCGAGAACAATTTCAACCATTCTCCTTTATTTCTATCAAAGGTTTCTGCAACTTTTGTTCTATGAATGATTTTATTTACAGTTTAATTCATGATGTGACAAAAATAGCGGGTCCAAAGTTTACAAACAGCACACTAATATTGTCTAATACATTGTTGCATCACCTTTAACCTTTAGAACTTCAGTCAGTCTTGCAGGATAACCATCAATCAGCTGATTATAATTATCTGAAGGTATTGTTGCGAATTCGCGCCCGCCGGCGTGTGGACGGCCACATAACTCGGATCGCGGCACGTCACCCACTGGATGGACAATTCAGTCGTGACCCTCCGGGAACTATCGCCCGGAGCCAGTCACGGGTGGGCCTTTCGACCTCACCACAATCTTGCCAATCGGCCACCCGCGTAGGATAGGGTTGTTCGCCAAACTCGACCTACCTAAGTACCCACGCGGATGGTAAACCGGGCGATCGTACCTCGCCACAGGTCGACTCCGGACACGAGCCGCTTAGGCGGCCCATTCTGTACGATGGGGATAACCGAGCGGTGTTATCGTCGACCTCGACGGTTCTGATTATTTACCGGGCGTTTTGCACCCACTACGAACCATTTACGTGAAGCAGGTTGGAGATTCAATTCGGAAAAGACGAAGCGAAACGGGAAAACAGTTTACACAATGCACATTTATTTCCCGGTACACGGAAAGCACGTATATACAGCCACACAGTCAAAATGCACATAAAGCAACCAAAGCAATAAAAGCAACAACGACGCAGAGTTAATACCGACTATGCGCACACACGGCAACACTTATACAGCTTTACTTCACAGACAGCGCCAACACACATTTACACAAAAGCAAAGAAAAGAAGCCACCCTCATAGACAAGGAGGCAGACAGGCCTGTAGGCCAAATGTGCGCGTGACCTGGAGGAGCGGCCAGGTCCGCGAGACCGGGGGAGTCCTACCCGCGTCCTCGTGACGCGTTGGCGGGCGAGCCGCAAATGTGGCCACGCGGCTGTGCCCAGACTCCGTGCTCCTTGGCGGGTTTCGTTGGCACGACATTTGGGGTGGGGTGGGAACGGGCCACCTTTTGCACTATTTCAGCACGGGGGAAAGGCGGAATTGTTGATACCATGGGGGAGGAGAATGGCTGGCTGGCTCGGGTCCCGCGATGAGACGAGCGATCCCCCACACCGTAACCTCGTCACCGACCGCCATCCTTCTCGCCTCGGACCCGAGCTCCTTTGCCTGCAGTTCGACCGCGCGCACTCTCCTCACCCGACCGACTCGCCTCTCCCACTCTTTTTCGTTCCACACTCTCCTCACCCGACCGACTCGACTCTGCCACTCTTCTCAGTTCCGCACTCTCCTCACCCGACCGACTCGACTCTGCCACTCCCATCAACAATTCGCCTTGCGCTCGCCTTTTTATAGGCGGGCAGGAGAAGCCAGAATGCAAATATTCGGATCAGAATGACCTCGGGGGCGGAGCCACGCTCGCCCATTGGTCGGAGGAAACGGGGGCGTGAACCTCCCTTGATCCTAGAATTTGCATATATCGACTTCACACACATGTGCCTGGAGACGGGGCCAAGCCGCCCCGCGCTCGCTAATTGGACGGAGGAAAAGTGGGCGTGTAGCGTTTTTGATCCGAATTTCCCTTGGAAAGGCCGCTATTTGCGCTCGCAGCTCGGTGCGCTCGGCACCAAACGCTGAACGGGCCCGAGACAGCCCGACGTTCAGTGTTCACAGGTGGTGCGGGAATGGCCGTAGAAGGAGAGAGGTGAAGGTGGTGGAGGGTTTTCGGTGGTGGTTTGATGGTTATGGTGCCATTTGGGAATGGCGGTGGTGCGATGATGTGGGAGCATAGATGGTGGTGGTGGCGTGGTTGTTGTGTGATGGCGGTTGAGACGTGGTTGGTTCAAAATAAAGATAGAACAGAAAAAATGGCTAACTCAAAGCGTCGCAGCCCGGACGAATCACATAAATTCCCTCTATACAACGGGTTTGGGGTAACTACACATGTACTTAGAGATATCTCACCTACAGGCCCTTCATGGTGTAATGCGAATTTCCACAGCCGTAACAGTATTTTATCCCATTCTGGTCGAGTTAAGTCAAATTGGTGGGTTTCCTATTTTGCACTCTCTTTTTCATGCCCGTCCACAAATTCTCAATTGGATTTAAGTCCGGGATTTGAGCTGGCCATTCCAAAACATCAACCGAGTTCTGCTGAAGCCATCCAGCAACCAACTTAGAAGTATGCTTTGGGTCGTTGTCATGTTGGAAGGTCCAGCAACGTCCGAGGTTCAGCTTTCGAGCGGACTGCTTCAGGTTCCCTTGGACAATTTCCAAGTCGTCTTCCTTCTTCATGGTGCCATCTATCTTGTACAGTGCTCCTGGACCACGAGCAGCAAAACATCCCCATAGCATGATGCTGCCACCACCATGCTTCACCGCGGTTATTGTGTTCATCGGTTTGAAGGCCTCTCCCTTCTCTCGCCAGACGTACTGTTGGTCGTTGTGACTGAAAACTTCCATCTTGGTTCCATCAGACCAAAGGACACTCCGCCAGAAGCCTCTTTGTCCTTGTGCTTTCTTGCATATTTCAGCCTGGCTTCGCAGTGGCGTTTTTGAACGAGGGGCTTCCTTCGTGCTCTGCAGCCGATTAGTCCGTTTCGGTGCAGGGCGTTCTGGACGGTGGACAGTGACACCTTCGTCCTGAAGCCTCCAATTCTTGGCACAGGTGTTTTGGTAGTTTTGGGGTTGAAACGCACCTTTCTAACCAATGCCCTCTCATCGGTTGGTGTCAACTTGGTCTCTCTCTGTCTCTCTGTCTCTCTGTCTCTGTCTCTCTCTGTCTCTCTCTGTCTCTCTGTCTCTCTGTCTCTTTGTGTCTCTCTGTCTCTCTGTCTCTCTGTCTCTCTGTCTCTCTCTGTCTCTCTCTGTCTCTCTCTGTCTCTCTCTGTCTCACTGTCTCGCTGTCTCTCTGTCTCTCTCTGTCTCGCTGTCTCGCTGTCTCTCTGTCTCTCTCTCTGTCTCGCTGTCTCGCTGTCTCTCTGTCTCTCTCTCTGTCTCGCTGTCTCGCTGTCTCTCTCTCTGTCTCGCTGTCTCTCTGTCTCTCTGTCTCTCTCTCTCTCTCTCTCTCTCTCTCTCTCTCTCTCTCTCTCTCTCTCTCTCTCTCTCTCTCTCTCTCTCTCTCTGTCTCTGTCTCTGTGTCTCTCTCTGTTTCTGTCTCTGTCTCTCTCTCTCTTTTTCTCTGTGTCTCTCTCTGTCTGTCTCTGTCTCTCTCTCTCTCTCTCTCTCTCTCTCTCTGCCTTTGTCTCTCTCTCTGTCTCTCTCTGTCTCGCTGTCTCTCTCTCTCTGTCTCCCTCTCTCTCCCCCTCTGTCTCCCCCTTTGTCTGTCTCTCTGTCTCTCTCTCTCTCTCTCTCTCTCTCTCTCTCTCTCTCTCTCTCTCTCTCTCTCTCTCTCTCTCTCTCACTGTCTCTCTCTCTCTCTCTCTCTCTCTCTCTCTCTCTCTCTCTCTGTGTCTCTCTCTGTGTCTCTCTCTGTGTCTCTCTCTGTGTCTCTCTCATACACACGCACACACCGAGATTCTCTGGAGAGTCTTCCACGAGTCAGTTCCTGCACTGCCTGCTGCACACCCAGCCCTCTGATCCCTGCATCTGTCTCATAACCACACCCTTATTCCAACGGTTAGCACACGGAATCAACGCGGCTCATTTTTCTTGTGTTTGCCTGGAATGCATTCACTATAGAGACAGTTCAGCAACTATTGCCACATTCGGTGATCTCGTGCCCAAATGGAATACTTTCGAACAGTAATATTTTGGTGTGTTCACCCCAACATCAATAAATAATTAATGTTCACAAAGGACTTTTATTTAACTATCAGAAAGTGCCTATCCTAAAAGAGAATGGTGCATTATGGACATTTTGGGATTAGGGGCCTGAAAATGGAACTTAGAAGAATATGCACTGCCCACCTCCCCCCCTCCCCTTTTCCCTAAAAATATATTTTTATTTGAAAGCAAAATCTTTTATCACAAAAAAAATCCTAACACTGTATTGGTTTGTCTTGCGATACGGGGGCATGACCTCATGGATTGAAAAGACAGTGACAGACATTGTCTAGTCCAGGGAAGTTTAAGTTGGGAACGTCCTTAAGGTGCCCCATATTACCACCTTCTTCCCTTGGATTATTTATGGCAGTCCAAGGTATCAATTTAAAGTTTTTGTTTTTAGGCACATTTATAAATTACTATTTCTATTGGTCACGTGTGAGTGAGTTCTATGGAGTTGTGAAAAATTTGCAGACTTTCCCATTGCAGACAGGTTGGCGGTTTGTCTTCCACCACCTCCTTTCTGGTATTGCACCTTCTGCTCTTTTCGTACCTTGCCTCCCCGCCCCTAAAGCTATCTCTGCAGGGCATACATGGTCAACCAGCCACCCCCCTTCAGTGAAACTCCCCAAATCCAGAATTACTGGCACATCTTTCTACTCATTTGTTGCTCTTTTTCCCCTCCTGTGGAACCAACCTCAACATTCTCTTCAATCTCGTTCTTCCCTCCAGGTCTTCAAGACAGCTGTTCACCACCATCTCAGATTGTCCCCATTTCAAAACCTTGATCTTTTCTACCCCTGTTAAATCTCCCCAAGCCTTCTTCCAAATTTCCAATTTTTCCTTCTTGAGAGTTTGCTTCTGTATCCATGTTGTCCCCCCAGTGTGTCCTCCATTCCCCCTTATTCTTCCCCAGATTCCAGTTTAGTTTATCCAAGTCTCTCTCTCTCTTTTGTCCCTCAGCCTTGCTATTGGTGTGCCTCCTCCTCTCTTTTTACTGTTCCTTCTTGCATCCTGATCCCATTTATGTTCTCGCTCCTCTATGAGCCTCGACTTTGCATACAAAAACAACCCACGAAACAATCTATATCTCTCCCTGCAACTGTTTGTAGATGCTCAAGAGCCTAGATTCCAGTGTCTTTGGAAAATGTTTGACCATTGTGTGCCAGAGCCCTGGGAAATTCAATGAGTGGAGGTTAATCACGTGAGATGTATTAATTGTTTTATTAAAATGGATGTTGTTATTAATATAGATGAGGTTATTGATAAGAATGGAGTTGGTGCAGAGTTTGATGAATTGTTAATGTTAATTAAAGTTAATGACGGCGTGGATATGGTACAGGCTTGATGAACCAATCGGCCTCTTATTGTACGACAGCATATCCTAATATCTTCATGTAATGTGTAATGTTGACACATTTTTGTGAACACGAAGGTGTACCTTCTTCAAACTAACAAAGACAGTAACTCCAAAAGGGAAGTGTACCAGCTTGTATGATTCCGAGCATAGTTGCAATTGAAAGGGTCCCACCCACAATGCGTGGATCTGCAGAACAAGCATGTAAATGTGACAAATCCTGGACACATGATGATGAGATGAATACTTCCCTTCATGCAAACTTCCCTGGAAACAATCACGTGGTCCAAAGTTTGTATGGTATGGACATGGACGTTTTTGCAGAAACTCTGACAGAGAAGGGCATGCCCCAATTACCAGTAAGCTGGTACTCATTTTTGCCAACCTCAGAAGGATGACAGACCGAATCCACCAACCTGGTGTTAATTCAACGACCCGACAAGGGTTCAAACTCAAGACCCTTGACCGTTAAGCCAACACCAGACACTTAATGTCGGTGAATGAACATCTTGACAAAGATTTTCAATGAAACTTCGACACAGAAGGAGGCCGTTTGGCCCATCATCCCTGTGCTGTGTCCACACCCAATTGTCTTGATCCTTCAATTAACTCATATTCGATGCACAAACCCCCGTCATCAAAATTTATTGTGCTGTCATAAAAAAACATGTCATTCCGTTCATAGCAAGGACTAGTAGTTGTGCGAACAGCTTTGTGTTTGAGTGGGTAAAGTGTGGATTCCCATTGCCATGGCCGGCCGATCAGAGCAAGAGCTATAAAGTCGTTTCGGTTCCTTGCAATGGAGTGGCACACCTGGGTTGGATTGCTCCTCAGCCAGAGAAACGTTCACACCTTCGTTGACTATGAACCTATCCATTATAGTGAGGACTGCCCAAAATTAGTTCAAAAACCAAAGGTTCTGCCACAAGATCCGAATTAGTCGACTATTTTGGCAGATAATTTTTTTTTTTGTGCATTGTTAAGGAAGACATTTCAAATAATATCCACATAATAAACATTATTTAATCATCTGCTGGCTTGACTTATGCATGAAGAGGAGACAATACAATAGGTCGAAGTAGGTATACACGAACATACACGAGACGTGAGCGAAAGCCATGATGTTAAAGCATCCTACATTTTCATTACCCACTATGACTCCATGTTCCTTATGACTAAGACCGTTAAAAATGTTCCCGTCCTCCCAAGAAGTGTTGCCAAAACTGCACGAGTCAGTTTTCCTCCTGTGTCCTAAGTTTCCCTTTTGCCTTGCCAACAGGGTGAACGAATCCAATCGGCAAATTGTTCAAAGTAATAAAAATTTCTGTGTCAGATTAAGCAGCATTGCAGCAGTGCTGTTTTCTTGCTTTCCCATTGAGCCCTTGCGTACCTTCAGACCTATTTATACTTGCGATGCCCCCTCTGTTCAGGCATTTGGCTTTCAGATTGGGTGGAAAAAGTGGTTCCTTCGAACCAGACCACAACCTCCCTGCATAGCTGGCTGGCTGGACAGGCGCTGTGAAGGAGTGGAAAACATTACTTCTGTCTTGGCCTGCCAAACCCATCCTTCCATCTCAGCCTCCCCCAGACAAAGTAAGCTTTGGATTCCTCCGCTAATATCAGGTTTTGCCACCTCGATGCAGCTGTACGTGCGTGCAATATGGCCGAGGTGTGGGGGTGGGCATTGCTGGGCGACCTTGTTGTGGTTCATTGTGTAAAGGTCCACGAAATGTTGAGATTGTACTTTGTGACACTAAACTGAATGAGGTCCTTTGTGTCTCTCCATTGCGGATCGAGTTCCTCCCACTTGCAGAGAGGGCCGTCGTGTGCAAGCAATTTTTAAAATGGCAAACATTTATGATTCCAACGAGCATTGTCTGTTCATAAAAAAAAAAAAAACGATACCGCAAAGCAACATGAGTTCCATTTGAATGGCAAGCACTCCTCCAGCAGTGGTGAGCTTCAAAGCAGTATCCACCTTGCAGTGAACCTGAAAACCAGGTGACCATATGAATAATGTCTGCTGAAAACATTATTTTTTTTCACTTTGTTTTATCATACGGGAACATCTATAAACAGCCATGTTGAGTTCATTTCGTTAACCCCCGAGTTGAAAGAGGTCCTTCAGCAATGTTGTTGGATCTGCCAAATCTGTAAACAATTGCACCACCTGATCAACATCAGAAGGCTAATATTTTGACTCATAAAAAAGTGCAAATGTAGGGAAAGCCATGGACAATAATTATTGTTTGTGGCTGTCGTGCATATAACATGTTATTGCAGCTGAGACAATCTTCCAATCTTGCTGGCGTAATAAGGAAACCTTTATTTTTCAAGGTTTCTCATAAAAGTCACTCAGAGCAGGGCCACACCTCATCCCATACAACATGGTAACCTTCCCTCTGTCACTGTCATCCACAGGTCAGGGAATTCCCTGATTCTTCCTGTTTCCACAGCAGCCCCCTCCATGGGGGACCCCAGCGGCATTTCCATTGTTTCATTGGCCTGGAGAGAACAAAGCATTGGCATCTGCGGTGGAAATTTTGTAGTCATGTTGGCACTGCATGCTGAGACCTGATTTCACTTAGCTCCTTTAACTGGGCCAAAACGAACATTTATGGCCCTGAAATGTGTTCCATGCTGTTGAGGCACTGTTGTAATCTCCAAGGCTCAACCTATGTTCAGTTTTAAAGGTTAAGATCTCTTGCTGTTTATAAAGCTTGGTCGACGCCGCTGTGACGTGCATTGCAATGTACCTACATAAAGTTTTAAAACTGTTGTTTGGAAATGTTGAACAAGGGGGAAACAGCTGAAATTGGCAGCAGTTGATTTCTATTATAAGATTACACCATTCACCTGAATTGCTTTCAATCCCAGACAACCCGTGCAGCCCTGAATATTTCCCATCGGTTCATGCACAAAAGGGATGAGTGCGGAAAATTAATTTAAACAGTCAGAAAAGGCTTTTTACGATGTGGGCTGCTTTGAGTTTAAGATGAAATCCTGAAATGGGAACAAGATCCCCTGCCAGCTCGGCAGTGTAACCCTGTTGCTATGGCTGTAAGTTCAGCAGATTGAAATAAACAAATACCAGACAGCAGAATAATAAGAGACTGTTTTGTACGCATTTGCCCAAGCAGTAGCACATTTGTTGTCTGCAGATGCTGAATTGCTTCATGTGCTGATGTGACTTTTCCATAATGGGGGTAACAAGAGTTGTTGTGTGTGTGTGTGTGTGTGTGTGTGTGTGTGTGCGTGTGTGTGTGTGTGTGTGTGTGTGTGTGTGTGTGTGTGTGTGTGTGGTGTGTGTGTGTGTGTGTGTGTGTGTGTTTTGGGAACTCCAAGGAAATGCATGAATGAAAATTGAGTGTTTGTTAGATAGATATACACACATGTATCAAAACATGTGGAGTGTGACAAGCACTCCCCCGATCTCCATTGGACGTAGTACAGCAGCATCTGATGTTTATGTGTATACATATATATATATATATATATATATATATATATATATATATATATTAATGTCCATGAAAGAAAAAGCAACCCTGTTTATATTTTGAAACAGCACGACCATGACTTGTACGATGCTTTAGAAAGACCCTTGCTATATAGTACTTAGTTCATACTCTGATGTCAAAGACCCCAGTGAATCTGAATTAAGCAACGTGTCACAAAACATCAGGATGTTGACGGGAAAGGAACAAACGAATAAGTCTAAAAATAACAGCATGGATACACCCGAATGTGTTTTATGGGGGGGGGGGGCAGTCATTTGTGGATAAGGAAGTTAAACTGACGCTCTGTTTTTTGGATTTGATTCATAGAACCTGATTTGTGCTTTACATATAGTCACTTGTGTAAACAAAAAATATACTACTGCAGTTGTATTTTTGTCGATTCATGCTTCCATGCAAGGGATATAGTTTTGACCTCGGAGTCGAAGTATCATTTTCACTGCATGTGCATGTGTTTTGAAGATTAAGCCCCCAGATGTCATCGGTACCCCAAATACATGCGTCTGCCATAGCATGTACATATACATTCGTACATACGAGGGCCTGTTGGCGCAGTGTAGTGTGAAGATGGCAAAGGGGAACATACGGCATGTCAGGTGCAGATCCACAAACCTGCTATTTTTCTGTTCATGTTTTGCAGTTGTAAAAGGCACAAGTTTTTTTATCGCTGAAGTTTTGAGACTGAAGGTTAGCTCATTTCTATTAAACTTCTCTGCAGCGGGAAGAGAAAGGCGAGCTTAGCTTCCTTTTTTTTTAAACCACTGCTTTGCCTTTTTTAATCGTGCATATGATAATTATTTATTTCATGAATAATTGAAAATGTATTTGGGAGCATCCTTTAAAAAAAATAGAGTACAAAGCAATGTAGAGTTTGACATATAAATACATACTCTCGACAGACACGAGAGAACTTGGAGAGAAGCACTTTGACTTTAAATAAATAAGAAGGTGAATGAGTCATCGAGTTTTGAAGATACTGCAATGATGTGGACATGAAGGCACCAAGTACAAATTAATGCATTGTGTGCTCTTAGGAATTATGCCATTCTGACGAGGGATGAAAATCATGACGAAGTGTGTCAAAGAGGCATCTCGCATTGGTGGTATGCATCGAGATGTGACTTGCATGAGTAAGGCTGTGTATAATAGTGAGGCTAAAAAGTTAGGCATTGGACCTGTGACAGAGGCTCAAAGTAAAAAACAAAACACAAAAAACTTGGGATCATTTTCCAGAGAGGCATTTCAGGTGTGTGATTTACTTGGGTTTATATATTTGTATGCAGCCTGTGGTTGCTTGGCTGCATCATTTTCTGTGGGTGCAGCTGTGCTGTTGATGGTTATCAGCACACTGCTACTCACTCTGCTGACCTTGGAAGGTCCAATGATAGGGTGAATCAACCATACCTGGTGTTAATTCAATGGCATAACAAGGACTTGAATGCAAGACACTAGGATCTTAAGCCAAGCACTTTAACCATTAAGCCAAAACCATGTCTGACTTGGGTTGACGGTAATGCTCAAGCGATTTAACAGCGGACGAAGAAGGCTCAGCTCTGTGACTATAGTCACATCAGGCCACATCAGATCTGTCACTTGCTACAGGTACCATGCAAACCTGTACTAACCTGTTTCATGGTTGGGTTGTTGGTGACTAAATCGTTTCCCCCACTAGGTTTTCTGGTGAGGTGGTTGTATGGATGTGGACACTCAGCAGGATAAAAAACAAAACTTGTAAAAGGGCAGTGGAGCTCCTTGTCAGCCAAAAGCCATCCATAATCTGGTGCCCAACTGCATCTGCAGACGTCCTCTTGCTGTTGGGTCACCTTTTTCTATGAGGATTGTGCAGGATTTGCACTCTGGCCACTGTAAAACTTCATTCCAACAATACGCATGAAAAGTGCAAAGAAAACTGAAAACCCACTCTGTGGTGGTACCTCCTGTGCAGCTGTCCTTCGCGGGGAAGCTCAGTGGACAACGAGATTGGGGAAAAGCCTTTGGTTTGGTCCACCACTCTTTGATGATAGGAGGAAAATAATCAGGTAACCTTCCTGGGTTGGGTTGTGGTGGCATGTGTCGGGATGGTGCTGAGGTGTCGTCCACCAGACGGCGGTCTCCTCAGGTTAACTTGAGGCCATCCCATTGGGTGGGTGCCTGGAATGTTCCATGAGAATATGATCACGTCTCTGCTATCATCTGAGCTCCAGCATTTGGACATGGTGTTGCAGCGCTCTCTGAGGTTTGGAGACCGGATAGTGGTGAGATCATGGTGGGTGGTTACAGCTCATACTGGTCTGGTTGCTCTGATGGTTACCATGCCCAAGGAGTTGCTGCAGCTGTGTCCAATAAACTGACTCCCATGATAACTGAGGTAACACCAGGCAACAAGCGTATTATGAGACTGAGGATTCATCACTCTTTGGGTGTCATTTCCTTGGTCTCTGTATATGCTCTGACTGAGATGAGTGATCTCACTGTGAAGGAGACATCCTATGTCATGCTTGAGTCTGTGGTTGATAAGTACCCCAGGCGAGATACTCTTCTACTCTTCACGGGATATAAATGCATTGACTGGCACTGACAGGGATGGTTATGAGACGTGTCTTGGTGCACATGGGCTTACTTTGTGTCGCCTTTTTGATCCCTCTCTTCCTTGCTCGATCATGTGTGTCTGTGTGTGTCTGTGTGTCTGTGTGTGTCTCCTCTATCACTACAAAACGATGAAACCTAGCAGCCTGAAACTTTGCATGCATACAAAGTGAACTCAAAGGAAGTGTATGAGTGAAAATTGGGTGTTTGGTTGAATTAAAAACATCCCTTTTGGAGATAATTAATGGCCTTATTTAATTATATCCTTTATCAGGCATGTCTCAGGCCACATCACTCTTTGGGGTCTTAAGGCGTTCCCTGGGTAACCTCACTGGGGTCTGAAGCCGCCATGTTTTTTTGGCCTGTTCAACCATGCCTCACTTAGAACAGGCTGCAACAATTTTTGAATGATAAAGTTTTTTTTCCCGATTTCCTCACTCATATTATCGAATGCCTGTTCATCCAAGCTACAAATTTCTGTATACATCGCTTTTATAAGTATTATAAGTTTTCAAATTAGGAGCTTGGAGCAATTTTATGCATTATAACGACGCCATTTTCCACGATCAACTCTCGCGGACTCATTAAGGTATCTCATCGAAATATGATTTTGGCTTTGAGGATCGGATATCATCCGGACTAAATAAGTGTCGAAAACTCGAATTAAATCTGATAATTTATTGAAATAACGAGTCTTATAACTAAGCCGATATACTGACTTACATTAAGCAAGCAAGGTTATACGTTCCTCATTCTCCATGTATACACAATAAAATGTGAAATTTCCAAAGTATTAAACTTATCTTTTTCTGCTGTTTGGAGAATTATATTGAGTGAACAAAAAATTTAGGAATGTGCCAAAATTAACCAGCTTCATTGAGCTTTTATGATTTAATATTCACTGTTGGACCTCGTGCCCTGTCCACCACAGGGACTGCTGATCCATCGCCTCTGCCAGATGTGTCTACATTTTTGGAGGTTTCGTGAGGAAGTTTTCGAACCTCTGGTTCCGGTTCTTGAGCGACGGTGACCGTTCCTCTTCAGGGTCTCTGCCGACTTTCTCAAAGATAAGTTTTCCAGTTATTTTTGTCGAGTTTTTGTTGTCATTTTGTTATCTCTGTTTACTGTGTGTTTGTAGTTTGGTCTTGTGTTAAAACTTGTGCTAAGTGTTGAGTTTCTGCCGTCTTTTCATATGGGGATTCCTTGAGGCCTCCCTTTCTTCCCATCGATGTGCATGATCGTGTTTATTGTATTCTCTCCTGATTATACAATCAGTTTTTATTTTCTCCATTTTTCCCTCCACCCTCCTTCTATCCCTCTCAACTATACCCTCCATTTCATGTCTTAAAATATTAACTTGAGTAATTCGACTGCGCGCAGTCGACGCGTATGCCTCCCCTCTCCCGCACAAACACTTGAGTATTGACATATTTGACCCTTGACCTTTATCATATCTGGCCCAAAGTTTAAGCACTTAATTGCCCTGTCTAACTTTACCTTTGTACCAAGTTTGATGAAATTCTGTCCAATATTTATTGAGGTCGGGCGTAAACAGTAAAATTTCTGAGTTTGACCTTGACCTTTGATCCTTGTCCTTTATCACATCTGGCCCAACATCTAATCACTTAATTGTCCTGTCTTACTTTACCTTGTGACCAAGTTTGATGAAATTCTACAATTTGCTTCTTGAGTTATCACGTAAACGAAAATCCGGACGGACGGACGGACAACCCGGAAACATAATGCCTCTGGCACCCTTGGTGTGGAGGCATAACATAGGACAAAAAATACCTTTTCCCTCACCTTAAACCCCACAGAACCACATGACTTCCTGGACTGACTCTTCTTCCTCCTTCTGCTGCCGATCTACCATCTTCTACTTTTGCAGACCCACATTCACCATACACCTTCACGATTTTTCTTCAACCTTTCCTTTTCCTAATCTCACGTAATCTTTATCAAGAAATTAAAAAAAAAAAAAAACGGTCTCTTAAAATGTTACAACTTCCTCTTTCACACGTGTGGTTCTCAGTATTGTGTCATAATTCAATACTCTTCTTCTTCTTCTTCTTCTTTTTATTCTTCAAAAGGTTGATCTCAATTTGACCTTTCCTTCATCCCCATGTCGAAAACGTCCCACTGTTACATTTCTTTTCTCCATTCTCTTAATTCTCCTTTATTGCATCCCTTACGTAATGTCTTTAATTGCATCTCTGACTTTAAAATAAATTTATATCCCAATTTGCAATGTACGTTCATGTTCCATCAATGATCCTTTTTTTTTCCCCAACTTTAGTGCCAATTCACCCCACCTCAATAAATCTACCTCCTCTTAACCTCTCACCTGCTATCCCCTCTACTTACCCCTCCCATCTTGCTGCTCATGCTTACTACCTCTGCTCTTGGCACCTCTTCACTGTCTTCTGCTTCAGTATCAGTTCCTCCTCTGTCGTCCCAAATTGTGTGATGTTCTAACATCTGTGGGCTAAATTCGAACCTAACAGATATCTCTCTCTCTCTCTCTCTCTCTCTCTCTCTCTCTCTCTCTCTCTCTCTCTCTCTCTCTCTCTCTCTCTCTCTCTCTCTCTCTCTCTCTCTCTCTCTCTCTCTCTGTACACTCCTCACCACAAACATGCTCCTTCCTTCCTCTCAGCACACCTCCCCCTCTTCCCAACTCCTCCCAACTCCTCAAATCTTGTACCTTCCCCTGCCTGCTCCCTTTTTCACCATATATCTACCAAGTTTCCTCCTTTCCCTCTCATCATCTCTCCCATCGCCCTCCTGCACCTCGGCCATGCCTTCTCTCAACATCTCCCCTCCCTCTCAAAGCAACCTTCACACTCTTCCCCCTCCAAGCTTCCCTCTCACCTTTCTCAAGGACTCTCCCCTCACCTTTCTCCCTCAACTCTCCCCTCCCACCCTTCTCCCTCCAATCTTCTCCCTCACTCCCCCTTCCCAAAGTTACCCCCCTCACATCCACAAAGCTGTCTCCTTCCCCACCCTCTCTTTTTCATCTCATCACTCCACCTCGTCTAATCTTCAACTGCACTCTGCTCACTCTCTTACTACTCACTGTACTTGAAACCATCACCACTGAGCATTTTCTCCTCCTCATCCAGCCCTCTCACCTAGCTCTTCTGCAATCCCCCTACACTCTTCCAACAGTGTTCTTTACCTCCCCCCTCCTGCCTCGTCCTACCCTCCCCATTCCATCCCCCGCACCCAAAACATCCTCCCCTCCCTCTCATCTAACTGTGTGGACCTCAAACAGGGGCCTTCACTCAAACCTGACAGATCTTTCATACAGGTTGCCACTGACAAACCAGACATGATCTGCTTAACAGAAACTGTCCTCCTTCAAGACGTCTCTGACTCCTTAGTACCTCTCCCTGGCTACTCCCTCCTCCGGTATGACAGACCTGAGCCTCATCCTGGCGCCGGAGTTGCTCTCTTCATCAAAGACTCTATTCCTCACTCTCCATGCACTGCTCTCTCTCCCCCACACCCGGAGGTATCCCTCTGGCTACGGCTTCCCCTCCACTCCCACCTCATGTTTATATGTGTGTTGTACCGTCCAACAAACAGTGATGACTCCATCTACACCTCGCTTTCCGAAAACATGGACCAACTTATATCCTCTCATCCCAACTCTCTCTTCCTCATATGTGGTGACTTCAATTGTCATCATGGCAGTTGGGTGGGTGTGCATACCTCTATCACCTGTCATGGCACCTCAGCAAAAGACTTCTGTGACTCAATGGGACTGACAATCTGTCAACTTCCCGACACAGATCTCAACCAATGGTACTCCATCTCTTCTGGGTCTGATTTTGACCAATTTCCATGAAAATACCTGCTATTCTTCCTTTGCTCCAATCGGTTCATCTGACCACGTCCTTGTCAAAGTAAACATCTCTCTGGCTGTTATTGGAGAATAACCTCAATGCCGTCAAGTCTGGCATTTCACTTCGGCTGACTGGGATGGACTTCAAGCAGCCATCAAACTTCTAGACTCGTCTCCCATCTCTACTTCCTCCAACATCAACTCATCCTGGGAATTCTTTCAAAGAAACTTGCTCTCTCTCATGCACAGATTTATCCCCTCTTGTCTTCAGTTGTCCTACCCTTCCTCCTGCCCATGGTAGACTGAAGATTGTGGTGAGGCAGTTGTCCTGAAACAACTTGCCTCATGGAAGGTTTATCCAAATGAAGGCTATCTCAGTTTCTTCCACAAAGTGTGTAATAAGTGTGTGTCTACCCTCAGGAGAGCCAGAACACAACATATTTCTAATCTCAAGCCTGAACTCTCAAACCTGTCCATCCATCCATCCATCCATTGGGAACACACTCTGTGCAGAATGTTGGTGCTGCCTTAGCAGTCTCCTTGGCTATTGTGTATGGTCCTGGAAGGGTCACCACTCCGACACAGTATACCAGCAAGCTGGCACTCATTTTGCCGACCTCAGAAGAATGACAGGCTGAGTCGTCTAATCTTTTTTAATCACAAGAGAGATTTGAACTCAGGATCCTTGGAACCCAATCCCACCACCCTAACCATTAAGCCAACACTAGGCATCAAACCTGTCTCCCTCCTCCAAATCCTGTTGGCATCTAGTTAAATCTGTTTCTGTATATGTATGTCCTCCTCCATCTCCTCCCTTACCTCAAATGGCCGCACAGTTGACAATGTACGTGAAAAGGCTGGATGCCTAAATTCCGTGTGTTTGCTTCTAAATCTTGTGTCCCAAACCCATCACTTTCTTTACCCACCTTACCCAGTCGTGCCAAGCTATTCCTGGACACTGTCCTTTTGTCCTGACAAGGTGGAGAGTTTGCTATCAAACCTCGACTCAAGATTCTGCAACCCCTCCACCAGCCGGCATCAGCCCACGTGTCCTAAAAACCTGCTCTGTTGCTCTTGCTCACCCTCTCTCTGTTCTATTCATCGTCTCATTTGCCCGAGATCATCTGCCATCTGCTTGGAAATCAGCAAACATTACAGCTCTACGTAAAACAGGTGCAAAAACAGATCCATGCAACTGCAGACCAATCAGCCTTCTGCCAATCAGCAAGGTTATGGAATCCATCATCGCTTCTGACATTGAATCTTTCCTCTTCTCCAATGGCTTGATTTCCGATCATCAGTTTGGATTCAGAACAGGTCAATTTACCCTGGATATGCTGCTTCTGCTCTCCCAATAATGGATGGAGATCTTCAATGCCAGACATGAAATCAGAGCTATGAAATCCGCCACTAAATGAAAGGACCATCGAAGACATATCGCGTGCTTTCAATATGGTCTGGCACCCTGCCCTGCTCACCAAACTCTCTTCCAGTGGTATCCAAGGGCATCTCCACTCAAGGCTCGCAGACTTCCTCTCCCATCGCAGTTAACGTGTGGCCCTAAATGGAGTTCTTTCATCCCCTCTTCCTGTCCAGGCCAGAGTTCCTCAAAGCAGCGTTGTCGGCCCTGCTCTTTTTCTGCTTTTCATCAATGATCTCTCCGACTCTCTGGAAAATCCTCTTTATCTCTTTCTTGATGATTCCTCCCTCTGTTGTACCATCTGTCATCCCTGAGGTCAGCAAGCAGCAGCTCCTTCACTTTCTGCAGATCTGGATAAAATCACAAGCTGGTCCAAAATATGTGGAATGTGTCTTTCAATGCTGACAAATCTCACGCTCTCACTATATCTCTCTGAAAGGACGATCTGGATAACCCCCCCCTCCCATCTAATTTCTCAACAAGCCTCTTGAATAAGTCCTTTCATTCAAGCATCTGTGTCTCAGTATCTGCCATGATCTTTCCTGGAAAAGCCACATTTCCAAGCTGGCCTCCAAAGACAGTCGCCGACTGGGCATTCTCCATCATGCAAAGTCCTTCCTTGGTACACCTGAGCTCCTGACCATGTACTGCTTTCATCTGCAGTATGATGGAATACTGTTCTCCCCTCTCCCCTCTGCGCTGGTGCTCCTGCCTCTCACCTTTCTTGGCTTCACGCTGTGGAAACCAAGGCATTTAGGATCATTGGTATCAACCACAATGAGGCTGAGTCTTTGGGTCTCTCGTTCTCTCACCACAGGCAGGTCAGTAGTGTTTCTGTCTTCTATCACCTCCTCTCCAGTCTCGACCCCCCCCATGCTCTGTTTGCAATACGTCCCCCATCTTTCTGCAGCGCGCTCAAGGTCCGCCAGCAACCCCCTTCTTGTAAAACTCCCAAAATCAAGAATCACTGCTCACCTTCACTCTTTCATGCCTCTTTTTTTTCTTCATTTGGAATAAACTCCCACACTCTCTTCAATCCCACTCTTCCCTCCAGGTCTTCAAAACAACTGTTTGCTACCACCGCTTATCTTCCCCCATTCAAAACCACGCTCTTTTCTATTGCCTATGATCCACCCCAAACCCACCTCCTTCAAATTCCCAACTTTCCTTTCTGAAAGTCCCTGTCATGTACAGTAAGGACCTGAAAGTCCCTGGAGTGTCCGTCTTGTTACCTCTGCCACCAAAGGTGAAGGATGTTATGTTTTCACCCCTTTCTGTCTGTTTGTTTGTCTGTTTCTGTCCAGGATATCTCAAAACGTTGTGGACGGATCCGGATGAGATTTTGGTGACATGTTCGGTGTCTGACAAGAACGAACTGATTAGATTTTGGTGAATACCCGAATCTGACTACTAGAATTTTAAAAGTGATTCTTCACCATTGAGATATTGGGCCAAAAACGATCTCTCGCACGATATCTCAAAAAGTTGTGGACGGATTCGGACGAAACTTGGTGGACAGGTTAGGTGTGTGACAAGAAGAATTGTTTCCATTTTGATGAAGATCTGGATCCGGATCTGCCGACTCAAATATTTTAAGTGATTTTTCACCATTGAGAGATCGGACTGAAAATGATAGATCGCACAATATCTCAAAAAGTTTTGGACGGATTCGGAAAAAAAACTTTGTGGACAGGTTGGGTGTGTCGCAAGGACCAATTGATTCGATTTTGGTGAAGATGCGAATTCGGATCTGGATACGAGAATTATTTAATTAGTGATTCTTCACCATTGAGAGTGCCAAAAACGATATAATACTGTACAGCATGATATTTCAACAAGCTCGAATGAGCTAAGATCCTCGTCCTCTTAATGATGACGTCATAACGAATATGACGTCATTGTGATGTATCAGGTTTGCGATAAATTATCTGTGCTAATGTCCGGCTTGATTCCCCCAAACAAAATTCTAACAGCTTGCCGAGTTTCGGAGATAATGGTATAGGCGATTTCCATTAGCGGCAATATTGTGTCAACTTTTTTTCTCGGAAGAATTTCCAAACTCGGAGATGGTTACTACCTGTGCGTGGGCTTTCTGCATATACGTAGCAAGTTTCACGAAGATCCGATGAAAACTCTGGGTTGTGAAACAAAAAATGTCAAAAAATAGGAATGACGTCATAAAAATTGATATGACGTCATAGTGATGTGTCATATGTGCGGTAATTCATCTCTGCTAATGCCCTGTTCGATTCCCGCAAACAATTCAAAAAGCTTGCCGAGTTTCGGAGATTATTTTTTTATTAGATTTCCATTAGCGGAGATATTTTGACGTCATAACTTTTTTTTCTCGGAGGAATTTTCAAAATCGGAGATCGTTACTGTCTGCGCAGTGTACTTTTACATATATACGCCAAGTTTCAGAAAGTTTCGATAAAAACTGTAGGCTGTGAAACAAAAAAAAGTCCACAAGAACAACAACGTGAGTAAGACAGAGGTCCTCCACGAGGATCTAAAGAAGTGTTGGTCCCGATATGTTCTCGTGGATCAGACATTATGTGGTGGAGGTGTGCGCTCCACCGAGTGCTCCTATAGTTTACCCTGTGTTCCCCACCCCATCCCTCTCCCTTCCACAGATATAATGCTCCTGTTCCCCACTGTTTTGTCCTCTCTCCCACCCATTTTATGTGCTGCTCCTCTTGTTATACGTTCTGTGTTAGCTCTCATATGAGCCTCGACATTGTATACAAAAAAACACAACCTTTTTTTCCATAAAGTCATTGAATTGATTTAACTGCGGCGGGGGGGGGGGGGGGTGAAGACAGGCTTTAAAGTTAATGGGATCCTCCATGGTAGGCAGCCACAGTCTGGCCAGCCGTTCCTTGTTAACCAGGTAATTAGAGTGCTTCCTTGAGTGCTTTCGCCACTTGTCGAGCTCTCTCCGGTCTCTTGCGGCACAGTTCATGTCCTGCACGGAATGTACAGTCGGTATTTGCCTCAAGGTACATGATTCGTTAAGGTTACATGTTTCTCTTTGTGAGTTTCAAAGGATAATTGTATTTGATCACTCCCGATTTCCGAGCCGTTTGCCAAATTAACGTGTTTTCTAAATTACAGATCCGAACTTTTTTTCCACCTGTTGCATGAAGATTGGCAGCTGTTTATAAACATTAATGTTTATGCACATCTCCCTGAAATATGTACAATGGTGCAACGTTGTTTTTATCATTTGTGTCTTGAAATTCCCCCAAACAAGGGGGAAAGGTACTCAAGGTTTTTGGGTTGTATGCAACACGTACTGCACTCGGTAATCACACGGACTCACTCCAATCTGCCGATTCCTGAAGAATTGCGGAAATCAGCCAAGCACAGTGTGCGTGCGTGCGTGCGTGCGTGCGTGCGTGTGTGCGTGCGTTCATAAAGCATAACATATTCTCTCTGCTAACTTCCCAACCACCACCCGCCTCTCTCTTTTTCTCTCTCTCTCCCTGTCCCATCCTCACTCTGCCCCTGCCTATTACGACTACAGAGCAGCACTCTCCCACACTTCTCTATCTCTGTCTCTCTCTCTCTGTGTGTCTCTCTCTCTCTCCCTCTCTCTCTCTCCCTCTCTCTCCTCTCTGTCTCTCTGTCTCTCTGTCTCTCTGTCTCTCTGTCTCTCTGTCTCTCTGTCTCTCTGTCTCTCTGTCTCTGTGTCTCTGTGTCTCTGTGTCTCTGTGTCTCTGTGTCTCTGTGTCTCTCTGTCTCTCCCTGTCCCATCCTCACTCTGCCCCTGCCTATTAAGACTACAGAGCAGCACTCTCCCACACTTCTCTATCTCTGTCTCTCTCTCTGTGCCTCTCTCTCCCTCTCTCTCCCCCCCTCTCTCTCTCTCCCTCTCCCTCACTCTCGCTCCCCCCTCTCTCCCCCTCTCTCCCCCCTCTGTCTCTCTCTCTCTGTCTCTGTCTCTCTCTCTCTCTCTGTCTCTCTCTCTCTGTCTCTCTCTCTCTGTCTCTGTCCCTCTCTCTCTGTCTCTATCTCTGTCTCTCTGTCTCTCTGTCTCTGTCTCTGTCTCTCTGTCTCTCTCTGTCTCTGTCTCTCGTCCCCAGACGGTGGAGTTTTTCTCTGGACATTTGTCCGTATGGAGTTTGTCTCCAGACACACCCAAGTGGCTTTTGTGTCCGGACGTGTCCGAATGGAGTTTGTCTCTGGACAGCTTAGCTCCGGACATGTCTGGGTGGTGTTTGTCTCCGAATGTGTCCGGGCAGTGTTTGTCTCCAGGTGGTATTTATCGTATGACTGGTTAAAAAAAAGAAAAAAAATGGATTTCAGACATTATTTTGTTTCCATCTTCACTGTTATTCTGTGCAGAAGCATTTTGATGAGACAGTATGAATCGTAATTAACGCTCCACCGCAAGTCTGCTTCCCTTCCTCCACCCCTCCTCACTCTACTCCCCCTCTCTCTCTTCCCCCTCTTTTTCTCCCCTGACCCTTTCGTATTCCTTTCAGCGAAGTGACGGGTGGTATTTGCTGGTACAAAATACAAATTGTGCAGCAGGGAAAGGAAGGATTGGTGAGGTGCAGCAAAAGTTATGCAATTATTTACAAATACAAGAGAGACAGTGCGGAGTTACCCCTATCGTAACACGTCTGGAACCTTAATTCTTCTTCTTGCGTATGGCAGCTGAGCTGCCGAGGTAGCTATCATTTCTTGGAAGCGCGACTGTGTCGCTGATGCAGTGCCCTTCTACCAGTACACACTGGTACTCATTTCGCCGACCTCGGAAGGATGACAGGCTGAGTCAACCCCCTGGTGTATTAATTCAGTGGCCAACGGCGCTTGAACTCAGGACCCTCGTGTCCCAAGCCACCACCCTAACCACTAAGCCAACACCAGGCTCACAATCTTAATTATACTGACAAAACAGGCACCATCAGATCATTCTCTGAAGAATTAGAATGTTGAGAGACGGAGACAGAGACGGAGACCTCTTTTTACCAGGCGCGGTCAACGGATGAATGCAAACCCAGTCGCTGAGGAGGGGGAAGTGGAGGAGGAAAACTGAGGGTGTCTGTGGTGTGTGGTCAGAGGGAAGTGCAGTAAGGGGTGCGGTGATATGCAGGTGAGGTCCATAGAGGAAGGTGCAAAGACGTCAATCAACGGGGGTTTGAAACAAAGCAAAGAGCATGTAAGAAGATAGTCCTAAAGTGAAGTGTTAAGAGGTCTGCATATGTAAATGCTGAGGTTGTCTCAACTGTGCCTGGTCTGGCATTTAACTTTCCCGCTTGTTCCGCACTTCGCTCCGTGGGATCGCTTTAGCTTCATTCTATTCTGCTCACTCTGCCCACTCCATCAAGCTCCGTTGTTCACTGCACCATGACCCCAAGAATGTGCAGCCAGAGAACCGAGCCCCCAAGCCAGACAACCAAAAGTGACGGAGCGCTTGCCAGAGAACCAAGCCCTCTTATGTGTGGAATGCACAGCTCTTTATAATCCCCTGGTGGGGGTGGTGCTTGGGAGTGAATCAGGTGGAGTGATGGGTGTTTTCCAGTGCCCTCATTGGTGTATGGACGATTTTCCCCAGCGCTAGCTCTGCCCATGCGAGGATTCGGCAGCGGAAATGGTATCACTCGCCCTGAACTCCCCCACGAGCTTGAGCTACGACATGAACATGGCACCAGGGTATTTGGTTGCACTCTCCGGCTCTGACTATTGGCTGGACACCCAATGAGGGCTCTAATTGAGTGGAGCACTTGGGTTATCCACACGACGTCGAACAGATTCTCATACATGCTCGCGCCCCAAGTTAGACGCTAGAACGTCCAAACCCGAGTATGTACGATGGTGCATTAGTCTCCCCCATCTCCTGCCAGTGCAGAGGGAGGTGGTGAATGTCGATGGTGTTGGTGGTTGAGCAATGGCAGTGGTGGTGTAGTGTAGAGGTTTGAAGTGTGGTGATTCGTGATGGAGGTCGTTGGTCGTTCATTGTGGCTGTTAATGGCGAAGGTAAGCGAGCTTGGGTCCGATGGGTTGTGGTCCAATGGTGTGTTGATTTTTTTTTTTATAAAGGAATCTTGATGGTGTATGAAATGTTGTCACAGTGGGGTTCAGGTCTGGTGAAGTCTGAGGTGTAACGTCTGTTGAATAATGGCATGCATATGCAAATGACTTGCTGCTGGTGCTGTGGGCAGTAGTGTGCATGGATGCATGAAAAAGGTCATGTGCAGCAAAGCAAAATAATGTGAAGAATGAAAGATGGGCAAAGAATGGAAAGAAAAACACGACGTGAAGCCCACGCAACACGTATTGTGTTGCATGGACTTTCTTCTTCTTGCATATGGCAGCTTGGCTGCCGGGTAGCTGTCATTTTGTTTGGGCATGGCTGCACCACTGATGCTTTGCCCCTATACCGGTCCACTGGAACTCAATTCACCAACCTCAGAAGGATGACAGGCTGAGTCAACCCCACCTGGTGTTAATTCAATTGAACGGAGCTCAAACTCAGGACCCAAAGATCCCAAGCCAGCCACCCTAACCACTAATCCAACACCAAACTTATAAACCCACTGCACATAAGGGAAAGGCTAACTAAAACGAATACTGATGAAATAACTGTCTCGGGAACCACTATATGCTGTGTGCCATTGCCTCGAGAGAGTGCAGTTTTGCAGTACCGTAACAATATGTATATAATATATGTATATTGTTACAGTTGTGCGAAAACGAACCATCATTCCCGGAGCAATTGCAACCAACATATGGCAGTTCTTATTACATGTTCCAGACAGTCCTTTCCCTATGTCTAGTTTGTTACAAAGGGGATATGCATTGTGTCGTGTTCAGGGAGGTTTTCCACCACTTTCTCCCCGTTTTTCTGTCTTCAATAACAACAATCAGGGGCACATGCCATAACAACCAAGAAGCAAGGCACTGTGTACACTGCCTCATTTGCATATCCATGCCAAAACCCGGTTCAGATCGCATGCCCAAACTTAACTACCGCACCACCTCTAACCACACCACACTATATTGTGCTTAAAGAGGATATCGTTTCAGCCCCATCACGCAAAGGTCAAGAATCACTTAAAAAATTCTCGGATCTGGATCCGGATTCGGATCTTCACCAAAATCGATTCAATTCCTCCTTGTTACATACCTAACCTGCCCCAAAAAGTTTCGTTTGAATCCGTCAATAACGTTTTGAGATATCCTGATATAATAACGTTTTTGGCCCTATCTCTCAATGGTGAATAAATCACATAAAAAAATTTCAGATCCACGTCCAGAACTTCACCAAAATGTTATAATTTCATCCATGTCACAAACCCATGCTCTCAACCAAATGTCCTCCGAATCGGTTCACAACTTTTAAAGATATCCTGTTTACAAACAAACAAACAAACAAACAGACGGACAAGCCAGTAGGTGGCGATGGGTCGCCTGGCATGGAAACTATAAGATGTAGAGCAAAATGGATGTCATATAGCAGATAGGGAATCACCTTAAGATTATGCATATCAAATCTCATCCAATTCCATCTACTGATAACTACTTGGTATCCATTTGAATGAAAAGTACCGAAAATGCGGTTTGAAATCAGAAATCCCAAAAGTTCGAGGGGGTGCTGTGGGTGAACAAAGATCTAAGTCGAAAATCCGGCTCGATCATTTGTGCACAATGTATTCCAGACGATTAGTGTGAATTTTCATGACCATCCGACCATAACCCTAGGAGGAGTAGCATTTGGCGCGAAGTCACCTCCAGCTCTCGCATATAATCGATTTTTGCACTAATTGACCTTTGACCCCTGACCTAGGCGAAATCGGTCAATATGTCTTGAGGCAAAGTTGTAGTACTCATTGAGTACCATGAACCTGCAAAGTTTCATTCGTATCGATGCACTCACCTGGTCGCTAGGGGGCTTTCAATTTTCGCCAATTTTCGCGCATACCCTAATTGTAGGGGACGCTGCGGGTAAAGTATTCCATATATCACAAAAACCGGAATATGTTTGATAGAGCATCACCTGTAGATCATTCATGCCAAATTTCATAACCCTACGTGGGATAATGGCTTTCAGAATTGATTTCGCATTAATGGTACCGATTTTGAAGGTTTTTCAGTTGTTGCTAGGGAACCAAAGCATCCCTAGCAACCATCACAATTTCCAAAGCACTAGGTCATAAGATGTACCTACCACCCGAGTTTGGTCAAAATCGGCCCATGTTTACTACCAATTATGCTGATGACAAACGAACAAACATCCAAACAGACAGAATTACTGACAATAAGGGTCACCTATTTCGGCGACCCAACAAACAGAGGTGAAAACATAACCTCCATCCACCTTCGGTGGTGGAGGTAACAAGACGTTTTGCAAATGTCTTTCGCAACCAATTCCATCACTATAGTTGAATGTTTCTGTTCTCTGTCATATTACAAAATCTTAACTGGGGACTACTTGCTTGGGATGAAGCTTACGAAATCAGCATGTTGATCTGATGTTATTGTTAAGCTTGGTGTGTGGCAAGCATTATCCTGCTGGGAAAGTAATCAAAGTTTCTGATCAATAAATGGCACAATAGCAGCTTTCAGCACTTCTGTACAGTATTCATTTGCAGCCAAGTTACCATTGACCTCCAAGAACTCAAGATGTGTTTCTCGCTAAACTGTGTCAATCATACTTCTCACTCTCCTGATATCGATGCCCTTCCCTTTATCAACAACGTTTCGTAATTTCTCAACAACACAAGTTTATTCCATCTGAGAGTTCTCGTTTTTTGTTTTTCTTTCTCCAAGAGCGAGGCTCATGGAAGAAATTCAATTGACAGTGGGGTAATGGGGAAACAATTGAGCACAACCAGCAAAGAATAAATATAAGAGAAAGAGAGGAAAAAAACAACCAAACCTGAAATTGGTAAGTAAAATGGTTGGGTGAGGAAGGGTTAATGAGGGTAATAAAAATCAGGGTCAGGATGGTGGATGACATGAGGTGCCAGTGCACTGCCTGATTGAAGCCCTGGAGGGAAGAGTGGGATAGAATGGCCTCTGGGAGGTGGTTCCATAGACAAGACGAGGAGGAAATTGAGGAAGGTGGAGAGCATCGGGGGCAGATGACCTTGAAAGTCATTTTCCAAGCTACATGGTATGGATTGTGTAGCACCCATAAGTTGCAGTGTTTGTAAAGAATAGAGAATACCTCAAGGGCCATCCGAGAGGTGGGGTGGAAGATGGCCCTAAATGGATAGAATAAATGGACAAAGACTCCCGTGCTGATTTTGACAAGTAAACATGGATTGTGAATGTACGTCTTGTAAGGTGATGGTGTGAGCATGAGTTTGGATCCATCAGAAGGTTTAGGATCCATCAGTGCCGGAAAGGGTGTGGGAGAGGTAGGACAATGGTGTGATGTGAATGGAGGTACGTCAGATTCGAGAGGCATGGGTGTGGATGTGAGATTGAGTCAGTGAGAGGGTTTCATTTTCATGAGAGTGGGATGGGTTGAGGACGAGAACAGTGTGGTGGTGTGAGTGAAGAGGGACACAAGATTCTTGAAAGGTGTGGGTGTGGATGAGAGTTTCAGTCAACCAGTGGGTTGAGGATTCATCAGAGCCAGACGGGCTGTGTGTGTAAGGTGTGTGAGGAGGAGATACACTAACACAGTGCCTTCCAAAAACAAGATGACCAAGAGAAACAGTCATGGGGATGTACCTCAGCAGGGAAGGGATGTGATGCGAGTGAGATGGCCACGCATGGGAGAGGACGGATGGAGTGGTGTGTGGGGCTCTTCAGAGTTTGAAAGGAAGGGTGGAAGATAGGTTAAGGAAGATGAATGAGATTGTGTTTGAGTATGCGTGTGTAATGTTTGGAGTGAAGAAGTGTGTCGAGAGGATGAGAAGGAGGCAGAGGGAGATCCAGGAGCTGAGAAAGGATTTGAGGAGCTTGAACAGAAGATGCAAGAAGGTGGTGGAGGGAAAGAGAAATGGACTTGAGTGTGTTGACGAAGCAGGCAAGAATGAGGTTGATGAAGTTGAAGAGGGTGGAAAGGATGAATAGGCGAAGGAAGAAGAGACAGAGTTAGATAAGGCGGTTCTTTGACAATCCCTATCAATTTTGAAGGATATGTTGGAGTAGTCTAGATCTGGTGTTCTAAATGTACCAAAGGAAGAGTTGTAAGGTCACCTTCATGTTTCATACACAGACACAAGGAGGGATGAAGTGGTGGAGAACGTAGAAAGCTTGGTGAGATGGATGGTGCCGGGTGTTCCATTTGATTTGTCAGAGCCAAAGATGTCTGAGGCTGAGGCAGTTTTGAGGAAGGCACGGGCAGCATCGACTCTGGGATCAGGTGGAGTTCCATTTAAGGTGTTTACGAGTTATGGAGGCATCAGGCGGTATCTGTGGAGGGTACTAAAATGGTGTGGAGGCAAGGAGTGGTGCCCAGTCAATGGAGTATGGAGGAAGGAGTTGATGTTCTGAAGCAGGAGAAGGCTGTGACACTTCAGCAGTTTAGACCAATATCATTGCTCAATGTAGATGAGAAGATATTGATGGGCATATTTGCTGCACAGCTCTCAGGGTTCATCAGAGAAAATGGTTTTGTGGATGGTTATTGAAAAAAGGCAGGAATACCAGGGTCACCAGATGTATTGAACACTCACTCGGCAATGGTCTGGCAAGTATTACAGGAGACAGAGCAGGAAAGGAAGGATGTCGCGGTGGTATGGCTGGATTTGCAGAATGCATATGGGACAGTTCCACATACCTTTATCAGATATGCCATGGATTTATTTTGGGTGCCATGGAGATTTAGGGATTTTCTGATGGCATATTATGATCAGTTTTTGATGTGGTTTGTGACACAGACTGACATAACAGAGTGGCAGAAGTTGGAAATGGGGATCCCAATGGGATGTGCCATCTTCCCTATTTTGTTTTATCTGGTTATGGAGTTGCTGATATGAGCTGTGAGTGGACATGTGAAAAGGTGGAGCAAGCCCCTGGTCAGAGCTTACCAGCAGTGCTTGCATTCGTGGATTACCTGACAGTTGTCCAACAGTCAGCTGATGCAGCAGTTGAGGTACTGGAGCGATTGGAAAGGTTGATGCGGTGGGCAAGGATGGGCTTTAAGGCAAGAAAGTTGAGGAGCATTGTAGTGAGATGAGTGTTGGTGGATCACGTTCAAAGGTTTGAGCTGGGTGGGGAGCTGGTTCCATCATTGGCAGATGCCCCCATGAAGAGCTTGGGAAGATAGTACATGGTGAATTGAATGATGTGTTAAGGGTGGAGGAGGTAAAGGACACTTCTCTTGGGGGTTTGAGGAGAATTGATGGATGTGGTTTGCCAGGAAAGTTGAAGATACGGTGATTGAAATTTGGATTAATGCCACGAGTATTATAGCCATTGATGAAGTATGATATTGTAATTGGACATGGAAAGAGGATGCAGGTTTTGTTAAGTGGGTTTGTGAGGAGGTTATTGGGAGTGCCACGCCGTTTCACAAATATTGCTTTTTATGGTCAGTGTGGAAAACTCCAGTTTCCCTTGACATCAATAACCGAGGAATATAAGGTGGTGATTGTGTGCAAGTTCATGATGGTGCGGTATCCAAGGATCCAGTGGTGAAGAATGCTCTCCCAGAGAAGAAGGCAAGTCAGAAGTGGCATGCAAGAACAGAGGTGGATGAAATGGAGGAGCGGTTGTCACAGGAAGAGGTGATGGGAATGGTACAGCATAAGAAGCATGTTTTTGGGGAAAGGCATGTGTGAAAGTGGGAAAATGGTTGAGAGGTGGGAAAAAAGAAGGAAGAGAGGAGATATGTAAAGGCAGTCAGACACCACAGCGCAGAGGTGATCGACTGAAGCTCCAGACCACTGGAGTGGACACCCGGAGCAGTTTGTGACCGTGAACTATCCCAATATTGGTTCACTTGTGGTTCCCTGCGAGGAACGCCGACCCAGCGCTCAGATCCAGTCTGTCAGATCTGCACAACTGGCGTGGCG
Organism: Eptatretus burgeri; assembly: GCF_056783735.1. Lineage (NCBI taxonomy): Eukaryota > Metazoa > Chordata > Myxini > Myxiniformes > Myxinidae > Eptatretus > Eptatretus burgeri. The sequence goes on along the minus strand of NC_140963.1, from coordinate 37,377,552 downwards.
GGCAAGACTACCTGCCTGGAAGAGTGCTGGGCACGGTGCTCACTGGGATTGCTGGGCTGGCGGCGTCCAGTGCCTAACGACCCAGCGGTTGACCACGTACAGATAAGCCAACCCAGGTCAGGAGTCTGAGGTTGCCGACGGAATGCCCTTGTTGACCCCCCCACAGACTCCCCTGAGAGGGCCATGCCGCATGCCGCAGAGGGCCATGCGACAGTGAGTCGCAAGCACCGGGGAGAAATTCTGGGAGAGGGGAGTAGGACTCGTGTCAACGGCACCCCTTTTCTGAGATATTCTGGGAGCACCACATGTCTTATAGGCAGGACCGAGTTGTGGATCAATTTGGACGAAATTTGGTGGACTGGTTGGGTGTTTGACAAGGACAAATTGATTCGATTTTGGTGAAGATCCAGAAGCAGATCCCAAATTTTTTTTTGAAGTGATTCTTCACCATTGAAAGGTAGGGCTAAAAATTATACATAACACGATATCTCAAAAAGTTACGGATGCATTCGGACAAAACATAGTGGGACGGGATTACACATAACACGATCAGACGAAGATCCGAATCCGGATCCGGATAGGAGAATTATTTAATTTCCAAGTGGTTGTTCACCATTGGCCAAAAGAGAGATCGGGCCAAAAAACGATATACATCACGATATTTCAAAAAGTTATGGACGAATGGTGACAAAACTTGGTGGATGAATTGATTAGGGAACAAGCACAAGCCAATTTGATCTTGGGTTAGGTCAGCAGATCCAGATCCCACCTATCAGTGGGATACAGAACAGAAACTGTTCAGCCAGACAGATGTATGCAGCTCCATTGAGTACCGTTCTCGTTTCACCTGAACTCTGTGATGTCATCTCACCCAGATAACGACTGCAATTTTAATGGAAGCTGTTCTCATATACACTGTACAGTTTACCAAATTGATGACTTGCAGACGTGTAATATATGTCGTAATGAATCGTGTTGTAGGTACCTGTGTTATTTATTTTCTCAGTATTATTCATTCTTCCTTTCTCTGATACCTGAGCTCTTGCAAAAATGATTCCAGTTGTCAATTTTGGATATTTTACTTGTACAATGCTTCGGATCGGTTTCCTTCGAGACTGTTCTACCAAAAATCATGGCACACATTAATTTATCGACAATCCACAATAAGCCTTGCTATGAATTCATACAATGTCTTGTTGGCTCACTCAATGCCCTAATCGCAGCCTGGACCATCACTCTAGCATTTTTATCACCTATTGATGGGTTGGAGGTAGGATTCTCCACTATTCATTCCACATGCTGCATCCCCTGGCTCTTTCATCTATTTTTTTTTTTACAATTGTTGTAGACCCTGCAATTGGCATTCCAACACCACTTAGATCTTCCCACCTGATTTTAACAATGTGGATCCGGAATTGTGGTTAAACAAAACCTGTTCACATTTCAAAATCTCAAGAAAACCATTCTTTGCACCATGCCATGTAGTGCAGTCGATTGAAGAAACTGAGGAAAGTCTTTTGTGCTCCTCCTTCTCCTCCTCCTCCTCAGTATTCCATGGAATACAAAGCTCGACAATTGCACTGGTGCTTGCCAAACATCTCGACAACTTACCAAATTCTTTCATTGTGGATATTTTTTGATGGGAAAAGAAGTCCCTTCGGTTTTATTTTCAATTAACTGCAGGGTTCTCTTGACGATTTAGGTGAATTTTGATGTTCTACCAGATCAATCGTCACACTTGGTGTTACTTGTAGCCTTCCACATCGTGATGACATTCCCAGCTGTCCACTTGGAGATGGCTAGGATTGTTGAAATAATCCTTATGGAGGTGTCCACTTTGAAACCGATGAACATGTTCTTCATTGAAACTTTGTTAACTGAGAAACGAGACGACTTAGAGTGCTTCTTCGTGATATTTACTGTTATACACCTGAGACATACCTGTGGGCAATTCTCACAAATTAAAGGGCTGTCCCATGACTTTTAGTAGTGCAATGTACAATACAACTCTGTATTTTGTGTTCCTTAATCATGTAGCAACCGGCTTTATGCAGTCAACTACTTGGGCATCACGAGCTTTATCATGCATTTCCCATTATAACATGGCCTCTTGTTCTATCACCGCATTGTGGTCATTAGTACTGTGGAATTGATTTCTGTTGCTGCTTTTAAAGCATGCCACGTGCTGTACACTATAAGTTGGAGACTGTGTATCGGTTGATGTTGGATTCTCCTCCATGGATGGATTTTAAAGCTACCCTTAAATTTAATCAAATTTTCTTTCAAACATAAATGAACAAACCTTCCATGTACATTGGCTGTGTTCATCATTCATCACTAGGCCAAGGCATGTTTGCACACCCAGCATGTGTACCGATACCCAGCAAGCCGTATCGACTTTAACAACTTTCACCTCGTCAAGGTTTGGAGAAGGTAACAATATATAATATGTGCACTACCATTGGTAGATTGTGTTGCTATAGCTCATAGAAGACTCTGTGAAGCCCAAATAAGTCCCTTGGAGGTTATCCACCTGAACTGTATGGAACCACCTTCATGCTGCAGGTACACAGCCAGGGGACTGATAAGTCAAACTCTTCTCAATGGGAAAAAAATACAGTAATGAGCTTGACATGGGGCCAGGCATGTCAGCACTAGAATCTTGTATCCTGGAGGATGATCCGTTGGTCTGATGAGCAGATTTTTCTTGCACCCTATCTTGATGGCAACCCAACGCAGCTTATGCCTTATGGAGTATACCACCAAGAACATTGTAGAGTCCATCCTGTTTGGCAGTGGAACCATTATGATAAGGGGCTACTTGTCATATGATCGTCGACTTAACCTTGTCACTTACTGTGTAACGTGACAAACTTAAGTACTGCATGGATATTTTGGATCATGTTGTTGTACTACATTTTGACAACTACCCTCTTTTCACAAGACCTGTATTCATGAATGAAAATGCCAGACAAGACCTGTATTCATTCTTGTGCACTTAGTCAACTTCTTGCCAAATGGTTCCATCACAACATTGACCTGGCCAGAAGAGAATCCTCATTTAAATCCAATAGAGCGTGTTTGAAATATTATTGGGCCGAGATTTAAGTAAATTGACCCTCCAAGATACAGACTCTGACACAGTGGGAGGCTGATTTTCACCAGGAATGACAACAACTCTCTTTGGATTCTTTCTTGTGACTTATTCAGGGGGTGAGAATGAGGGTTGCAGCAGTTATTTGTTCTAATAGTCCTTACACACATTATTGACCTTTTGAGACATTCATTAAATTATCATATCATTGGATGACATTATTCACTGGCCTAGAGCCCCAATATCACACGTTTCGAGCGGCTCCATTATAAAGTCAGGGGGTGTTTTTTTTTTAATTGTTCCTCATTTTTATGAGACCGGCAGCCCAGACCATCAAACTCCAATGAATGAGGTCCCAAGGATGCATCCCACAGGATGTAAGAAACCTCCCTCCAAGCTTCGAAAATGGACATCTGCTTGTATCGTCCAGCCCCTTCAAAAATGGATGGATATCGTGGGTGGCTGTAGCCCCCAGCCTTTCAAAAGAACCCCCACCCCACATAAGGCACTAACTCCAATATAGGAGGTCACAAAGGAAATCAAACTTGAATGAACCATCAGGGTCCCCTGAATAGGGAATAGTCCATAACAGACATTTTTGAGGGTGGCATCTCTCTGGTAGACACCCCAAAATGGCACCCAAAATGGGCTCTCGATCCAACATTGGAGGTCCCGGATGGAACTGGCTCAAAATGACGCGTTCCTGAAAATGGTATGACCACTAACATGTATTTTAGGTGGCGTCACCCTGGCAGATGTCCTTAAATGGTGCCTTGATGACCATACCCAAGAAGGGCTCTGAATCCAACAAAAGAAGTCCCAGATGAAATTGGCTCACAATGAAGTGTTGGGGTCCTCTGGATACGGTTTGATCAGAAACAGACATTTTCGGGGGTGGCGTCTACCCAGCAGATGCCTCTGATTGAAAAATGTTCCCTGACCATGCTTCTGCATATCTCCTTGATGTAGCGTTTGGCAGTATGCAGCAACAGACCGCTCTCAATTCTAGGAAGAGTGGCACTCATGACTTGCAGATCTACTTGCCTTGATTCCAGTGTTCTCAGTTGTGTGCATTTATCTGTTTCTAGGGGATATCGGTCACTGTGAGTCATGGAGAGAGAGGCTTCTCACTCATAGCGAAGGAGAGGATGTGCCAGTATTTGAACCCAGCAATGTATTGCGAGGCACCAAGGATGATCTGACCAAATACGTCCCTGACTACTGTACTTCTGCAGCCACTTGCACTCAACCAACTTTAGCTTTCTTCTTCTTGCTGTTCTCAGCAGCGAAGTTCCCCACCTTTATTCTCGGAGCAGTTTGGAGGAATTGAGCATGATCTCCAGCACACTCTAAGTCTCAAATTTTCAGTGTTGTACATGGCCCCTGGAAAGCATCAAAAGCAGGGTTGTCCTATTCTCCTCTGTAGCCACTTTCCCAGTTGCAATATTCAGGAGATTTTCAGATGTTGAAGCAGGGTTTTCATCAGGGTTGCAGGAATCCTTCAAGATATCGGTTAATATATCAGCCAATGCATCGATGTGCTTAATGTCTTTTTTTGATGCGCCATGAGTGAAGCTGTTTTGCAAGCTGCTCTCCCACCCCCATATCCAAGAGATTCTTTAATTTGGAGATAGCCATCCCTCTCTGAGTGGTGGTGATGGATCAGCATCGGAATGCACTTTCCAAGTTGTGAAAAAGCAACAATTCATTTTAATGGCGAGGCTACATCCCTGTTATCTTTCTGCTACAAGCTCAAGTTAATGGTGTTTCGCATAAAGTTTCTGCTGGTGCAGCGAATGGAGAAAGCACCGAGGTTCAGAATCTCCTGGCATTTTGGGTCGAGATTTGGCATTTTGTGGAGCAAGAGAGGCCCCATCATGCATAGTTCAGATTATTAATGCCAAAGAAAATGTCGATGCTTTTTGGAAGAACTACCATGTGTTGGTCAACATGATTCATGTGCACTGCTCTTTTCAGATCTCTGAATTACCTGCTGACCATATACACATACTGTATCTGCTCCAGAAGGATGCTGTTGGTCCCAGTTGCCCTTCCATTACTTCACTGAAAAAGCATTCATACAATGTCAGATAATTTTGGAATGACTCATTCTCCTGTAAATAGTTTCAAATCTCTGTTTGGTTAGAGGGAGCATTCTTTATCATAGTTATCAGCGCCTCCACATCCTCCTCACTCACACTTGTATTTAGAAATCCCTAGTATAGAGTGGTCTTTCCATCATGCCGGCAAAGAGTTGTTGGACTCAAACACACCTGTTGTAAAACTTACCTCAATTCTGTGTTTGCTTCCAAATCTTGCGTGCCCAACCCCTTGCACTCTGTAACCACCCGACCCAATGACACTGTGTGCCTTTTGCAACTGGACTGGATGGCATCCGTGTCTAAAAACCCTGCTCTGCTGGCTGCTGCTCTTGCACATTCTCTTTCTGCTCTTTTCACCACTTAATTTGCTCAAGGTCATTTCCATTGAAATGAGCCATCATCGCAGTTGATATGAAATCTTTCCTTTTCTCCAACAGCCTCATCTCAGATCATCATTTTGGTTTCAGACCAAGTCACTCCTCCTTGTATATGTTGCTTCTGCTCACCCAACAATGGATGAAGGCCATCATTGTCAGATATGAGATCAGGGCCATCTCTCCAGACATATCTTAAGCCTTATATACAGTCCAGCATCCCACCTTGCTCTCCAACTCTCTGCCCATGGCTTCCAAGGCCAACTCTACTCTTGGGTTACTGACATGCTCTACTCGCATACTAATGTGTGGCTCTTAATAAAATCCTTTCATCTCCTCTCCCTGTCAAGGCTGGAGTGCAACAAGTCAGTGTTCTGAGCTCGGTTCTATTCCAAATCTTCATCAACAATCTCTTTAGCTCTCTGGAAAATCTGTTTAATCTCTTTGCTGACAACTCCACTCTCTGCTATGACATCCCTCCTTCAGATAGGCAGCAACCTCTTTCCTCTCTTGAGACCTTGATAAAATCACAAGATGATCAAACACTTGGAATATGTCTTTCAATCCAGACAAATCTCACACTCTCTCTTGCTCTCTCCAGAAGGACCATATGGCAAACCCTCCATCTACTTTCTAAACAATCTTGAGGAATTATAAATGAACAGGAAATAAACATGATAAGTATTTGTGGCAAAACTACAGGCCCAGACCAGGAATTGAACCCAGGCCATCTGATGAACCATACCAGTGCTCTGCCATCTGAGCTATCTGGGTGACCCACCGAACCCAGGCCATCTGATGAACCATACCAGTGCTCTGCCATCTGAGCTATCTGGGTGACCCACCAGCTAAGCACACTATTCTTCCACATATAGAGATGCCACACTCTTTACCCCACTGCTTCCAGGGCACTTACTGCCAACCAAAAGAGCAGTAAGAGTCTGTCCACGAGAGTCTCTCCCCCACCCCCCCCCATGTGGGGGGACAATTCCATGTCCGCTATTAATCACCACAGGTGGCGGAGTAATGCAATTATAAATGGTCAGGAAACAAACATTATAAGTATATGTGGGGGAAAGAGAGTGGCATCTTAATATGTGGAAGAATTGCGTGCTCAGCCAGTAGGTCGCCCAGGTCGGACAGATGGCAGAGCACTGGTATGAGCACTGGTATGGTTCATCAGAGGACCTGGGTTCGACTCCTGGTCTGGGTCCATAGTTTTTCCACATATACTTATAATGTTGATGAGGTTCAGTCACTCAAAGTCCTGGGTCTGATGATCAGCCATGATCTTTCTTTGGCAAACCAAATTTCAAAGTTGGCCTCCAAGGCCAGTTGCTGACTGGGCATCCTTTGTTGTACAAAGTACTTCCTTGGTGTACCTGAACTACTATCCACCTACAAGGCCTTTATCCACA
>NC_140963.1:37320564-37368064 GCF_056783735.1 Eptatretus burgeri | reverse complement strand
CTCTCTCTCTCTCTCTCTCTCTCTCTCTCTCTCTCTCTCGCACCCTTCTCTCTCTCTCTCTCTCTCTCTCTCTCTCTCTCTCTCTCTCTCTCTCTCGCACCCTTCTCTCTCTCTCTCTCTCTCTCTCTCTCTCTCTCTCTCTCTCTCTCTCTCTCTCTCTCGCACCCTTCTCTCTCTCTCTCTCTCTCTCTCTCTCTCTCTCTCTCTCTCTCTCTCGCACCCTTCTCTCTCTCTCTCTCTCTCTCTCTCTCTCTCTCTCTCTCTCTCTCTCTCGCACCCTTCTCTCTCTCTCTCTCTCTCTCTCTCTCTCTCTCTCTCTCTCTCTCTCTCTCTCTCTCTCTCTCTCTCTCTCGCACCCTTCTCTCTCTCTCTCTCTCTCTCTCGCACCCTTCTCTCTCTCTCTCTCTCTCTCTCTCTCTCTCTCTCTCTCTCTCTCTCTCTCTCTCTCTCGCACCCTTCTCTCTCTCTCTCTCTCTCTCTCTCTCTCTCTCTCTCTCTCTCTCTCTCGCACCCTTCTCTCTCTCTCTCTCTCTCTCTCTCTCTCTCTCTCTCTCTCTCTCTCTCGCACCCTTCTCTCTCTCTCTCTCTCTCGCACCCTTCTCTCTCTCTCTCTCTCGCACCCTTCTCTCTCTCTCTCTCTCGCACCCTTCTCTCTCTCTCTCTCTCTCGCACCCTTCTCTCTCTCTCTCTCTCTCTCTCTCTCTCTCTCTCTCTCGCACCCTTCTCTCTCTCTCTCTCTCTCTCTCTCTCGCACCCTTCTCTCTCTCTCTCTCTCTCTCTCTCGCACCCTTCTCTCTCTCTCTCTCTCTCTCTCTCTCTCTCTCGCACCCTTCTCTCTCTCTCTCTCTCTCTCTCTCTCTCTCTCTCTCTCTCTCTCTCTCTCTCTCTCTCTCTCTCTCTCTCTCTCTCTCTCTCTCCCTCTCTCCCTCCCTTCTTTCTCTCTCTCTCTCGCACCCTTCTCTCTCTCTCTCTCTCGCACCCTTCTCTCTCTCTCTCTCTCTCTCTCTCTCTCTCTCTCTCTCGCACCCTTCTCTCTCTCCCTCTCTCTCTCTCTCTCTCTCTCTCTCTCTCGCACCCTTCTCTCTCTCTCTCTCTCGCACCCTTCTCTCTCTCTCTCTCTCTCTCTCTCTCTCTCTCTCTCTCTCTCTCTCTCTCTCTCTCTCTCTCTCTCTCTCTCTCTCTCTCTCTCTCTCTCTCTCTCTCTCTCTCTCTCCTTCTCTCTCTCTCTCTCTCTCTCTCTCTCTCTCTCTCTCTCTCTCTCTCTCTCTCTCTCTCTCTCTCTCTCTCTCTCTCTCTCTCTCTCTCTCTCTCTCTCTCTCTCTCTCTCTCTCTCTCTCTCTCTCTCTCTCTCTCTCTCTCTCTCTCTCTCTCTCTCTCTCTCTCTCTCTCTCTCTCTCTCGCACCCTTCTCTCTCTCCTCTCTCTCTCTCTCTCTCTCTCTCTCTCTCTCTCGCACCCTTCTCTCTCTCTCTCTCTCTCTCTCTCTCTCGCACCTTTCTCTCTCTCTCTCTCTCTCTCTCTCTCTCTCTCTCTCTCTCTCTCTCTCTCTCTCTCTCTCTCTCTCTCTCTCTCTCTCTCTCTCTCTCTCTCTCTCTCTCTCTCTCTCTCTCTCTCTCTCTCTCTCTCTCTCTCTCTCTCTCTCTCTCTCTCTCCTGTTGCTTTTGTTCTGTGGCATCCTCATCTGTTCAGTGTTCTAGCTCTTCCATAAGTATTGACCTTGTAAAAATAAATAAATTAATTAAAGGATCATGGTGAAGAAAGTTGGGAAGGAGAGGTGGACCTGAACCTTAGTTACCATGAAAAGAAAATTTAACCATCAGTTTTATGGCATGCTTAGCATTGTGCTGAAGAAAATGGAAAAAGCAATGGCTTGGCCAACATATTTGGGGCCTGGAAGGGGAAATTTGGAAAAAGCTTCTCCATGGCAAATGTGCATCATTTCATGGAGGTGAATGTACTTCATAGCCGGCTTTACCACCAATGCATCATCGCAAGTCCTCATAATAATACTTTGGTTCTAATTTGAATGTCTCACTCTCCCCCCTCTCCCCCCATAAGCTCATAAAAAGCTCAGTTACATTAAAAAAAAAAGCTCAGTTACTTAAGCTCATAAAAAGTTACATTTCACAATATGTGGAGACAATTATTATTAGACCATCATTATTGGACCATCATTGGGCCATCACAGGATCGAAAATTGATTTGTGCAACATTATGGGCATGTTTAATGTTTTAAGGCTGCAATATATTTACAAAAAGATCTCGAAAGACCCTTTACAGTCTAGACTGTACAACATCTTATAGTTAAAGAAATATAGGCAGAAACTGAAAAAAAAAAAACAACAAAAAAACAGGTATTAAAGCAACAAGGGAGTACAGATATAGATAGCTGTGCTGGCAGATTACAAAATAGAAGTGTCTTTTATATAAGTGTGTGATTTTTCTAAGTCATAACTGTGGACAAATCTATGCAGTTCGTTTTATATGAGAGGGAGCATTGAATGGTACAACAGGAAGATATGTGTTCAAGCTTTCGAGCATTTTATTGTTCCTGCTAATAGGGATGCTAAAAACTTATTCCTCGTAAGCTCCTGATCTGAAATTCCCCATCCTTTTTCCTCTCCCCGCTCTTAAAAGCCGAGCTGTTCCTTCCCTGCAGACCCATAAGCAAAACGGCCTTTTCTAGACCGAGGCACAAAAACTTCACTGCCATTTCACGACGTGCGGAGTAGCCAGACATATAATGCGATGTGCAGAGTTGCTGGACCAAGGATAATCACGCTTTACGGATTCAACAATATTTCACTGTGTCGTTCACTCTCGCGCGTGGAATGGGAAACATTTGCGCGGGGCGGAGGGTCTGACAGGCACTGATGGGCCAAAATGTGGATACTGAGCGGCCTTCTCTCTCGTCCAAAAATTGTCACAAGTCGTTAGCCTTGCTCGCTTCATGAGTAAGGCTCAAAAATGTGCAAATCATTTGTACAGTGTATCAGTTTTTGGTATATTTTGTGCAAGACAACTCTGGACACTGCACTTCTTTTTCAAGATAGTATTGTCGTAGAGAACGATTGTGAGCACAACATTTGATTTACCTTTAGGTTTCTTCAGTTAAATTGTGTTTGACCGCATGAGATCATAGAGGATTGAATGCTGATGCCCATTCAATATGGCTGAGATACCTTTGCTGACTTCTGATTAAACCATCCTTGATGAAACCCGGTGCAGCTTGCCAGACCCATGCAAGTTCAAGAGGAAGTTTAATGGGACTTAGTATAAAGAGACATTGCACTAAACACACCGACATGCCCCTACAAGGGCCGTCTTCCAAAGTTGTGGTTGAAGAAATTCCATAAATGGTGCCGCGTTGTCCTTCTCTGTGCAGTTTCTTTGCTAATTCCCCTTCTGCTGGCATCTGTTCATCACTATTTTCATATACGCAAAAAGAATTTGTGAACTAGTGCTCTGGAATTATGTGTCTCCGTTGGTTAACTGTAGAATGAGGTTGGCACAGCATTGGCTTGTTGTGCTCACGGACCTGGCACTTTTACCGCAACTGTCAGCGTTCACATTTGGTTTCACTCAAATCGAAGTCCTGTGGCTGGCTGAGAGGCCACGCATACGTCGACGGCCGGCTCTGTATGATACATCGGGAATCACTAATGATGCATCAAGAATCACGTGGTCAGACTTTCCAGGCGAGTCACCGGACGTGCCACGCTGGCAGTTGGATTGCATATGACACACTGTACCACCACGAGCATCCTCAATCTGTGTTACACACGTTGTCGGAGATACTTAGAGGCTGTCCACTTGCAGTGCAAAGCGAGGATTGAACCTTCATGAGTACTACTTGAACTTTATAAGGCATATACAATGCAACGATAAGCAGTGAAAAAACTTTGGAAGAAATTCAAACTTTTTGGCAAAGCCAATGGCCCTTCGGGTTCCAATGTTAGGTTATCAATCCTGCTGTGATGGAAAACCGCAACCCTCTGCAGAAAGGAAGCAGTTATTGTAAATCACCTTTTTGACGTCATGAGCCTGATACATTGTTGTATGAACTTCCAAGTACAAGTTTCCATAACAACGATCATCCATTGTTGTTGTGGCAACCTGCACTTTGAATCATGGAAAAATAAATAACCAGTCAGACTAAATGATGCATGGTTATCCATATACACTCGTTTTTACAACTGACTTCGACATAATCATAAGCAATGTAGTCGGTGCATTTTAAGGCACAGGTTTTATTGCTTTGGTGGTACATTGACGTATGTGCACATTTTATGTAAATCTATTCAAAGGCACAATATACTTCTTATTAAATGCTTGCATATACTTTCAAAAAAAGCTGTTACTTGATGTCTCTACTGTAAATAACAATAATAATAATAACAATAATAATGATAGACAATATAACATTCGTAAAACAGGGGTTTTGTCGAATCTGTGCATTCTCCCACCCTCTCCTTCAAATAAAACGTTGAAACGTTTATTGCGTAAAATTTATGGCCCATCCAAGTGAATTTAAACGTCCTAAATAAGACGCTGTTGGCTTGCCTGCAACCAGAAGTAATCACTGATCAAAAGAAAATCTTCAGGGGAAGGGGAATTTGGAAAACTGATGATATAGCACTGGACTCTATAAACTTTACTAAGATAGCACTGGCTTTGCCCCCAAAAGGACTCTATATATAAAACAAAGTGTTGATTTCTAACTCTGAGACCACTATGATTAATCTTTGGTGCTTCCAAACAGGATGTAAATCTGACAGTCGTCGGCACCAAATTCATTTCGGACAAACCGCCTCGATGTGATTGTGATTTTGATCACTATTGCATCCTGCAATTGGCTAAGGTGGTTTAAAAGTGTCAAAAACACTGCACAGTGACGTTCCAATTAATTTCTCAGGCAGTGCTTCCAGTGTTCTTAATAATCGCCTCGATCGTGAGACGCACTATACCTACAGCACAATCATGGCGGTAACATTCAAATCTTCCTTATCACTTTCTCAATCCTTACAAGACAATCATTGAGCTCATTCTTTAACTGCAACTTTCCAGCTTGTATTTAGAAAAAGCAAAAGAGGATTTTCCTTATTGCTGTGCATATACAAGATGGCGTCAACCCGATCACCCATGCGGTAGATGGATCGACGCTTACTCTTAAGCATTCTGCTGTACAACTAACACGGCAGGTTGGTCTTCTTTCTCACTTGGCTGCACGGATACCGCCACAGAAGCCGTTTCATCGCCTGCTTCTTTCTTATCAATGGCCACGATGCTCGCGGCCAATGCTGCCATCTCCGTTTGCACAATGGAAGGATTTTGATCCCCGTTGGCAAATTCCATTTGCTGGGGGTTTATCTCGTATTCCTCCGTCTCTACAACATCTCCGGCACGTACTTTCTTCACCGTAAACTTGAAAGGCGGCACGTTGAATGACGACACGTTGTCACGGCCTTCCTTTTTGTGCTCAGGTGTGAAAGACTTACGGATCTTGTCACGTTTCTCTTGTGGGACGATGCGCTGGCTCAGCCTCGTCACCTTCTTCTCAAGGGTTTGCCGCGACAGCGCCTTCTTCATGTTATCCATTCGCTTTGTCCCAGGCTTGGGTGACTCCGTCGCAACTACCTCTGCTGAAGTCACCTGTATTTGTTCAGGTACATTGATAACCTCTTCATTGACTGGCACCTCTCCTTCTGCAGGTGCATCAGACCCCTCAGATGCCAATTTGGACCGATTTGGTGCCAAAGAATGTCTGATCTTCTCGCGCGTTTCCGGCGACACGATTTTGTTCACCTTCTTCTCGATGTTCCTCCGTGAGAAAGCCTTCTTGATTGTGTCGACCTGTCGCTGTCCCGACTTTTTGAACCTTTCCGCCCTTGTCTCTGGCTCATCAATCATGTCGACGTCTTCATCTGAGGACAGGTTAAGCTCATCGCCCTCAATTCCCTGCTGTATTTCACCTTCCCCCTTTCCTTCCTCACCCGCCAAGGCCCCTTCGCTCGTTTTCAACCGTGTGCGAGTGGAAACAGTACTCAGAGGCACGTTGGACCCATCCTAAGGCGACACAATTGAGGTTAAGGTCACACACGTTTCCTTTGAGCAATGAATAACAGAGAAAATAATTTTATTCCAACAAACTCAATGAAGTTAATAAAAACAATCCTTGGTGCCTATAAACAAGATTTAAAGCTGTCCACTTATTGTAAATCGTCTGTCTGTATGTGCCCATCTTCATCTATGCAAGAGTCTCTACATCGAAGTTTAGATACAAGATATAATATATAAAATAAAGTTACTTGTCATTAGTAAAGGCAAAAACCAAGTAAATTATTTTTTATTATCTTTTATTCCCTCTAATGTCGACGAGGGATGGATATTTTGTCGGTCGACCTGAAAATTTTGTTTCGTACTTCTTCGCTAACATTCCATGTTGACAATAGAAAAAACTTTTAACAGCGGCTATAATTGTTTGGGTTAAACCGATAAGAATATTTTTTATTATTATTATTAAGTCCAAGTTGAAAACGATGACTTGTAGCATTGCGACAAAAAGACATTCAATGAAAAGATAAAGTTTACTGGCAATCATCAAAATAAAGCAGAAATTGGGAGTTGTACTTTAATTTGAATATCTTGAAAGGAAGATTGAATGGACAGTTCATCATCAAATAAATAATTTGGCTTAAATACGAGACTTTGAAAACTTGTAAGACAGCCTTGTAAGGACAGCCCGCTACAACAAACTTTGGCCGACTGAATTAATTATTTAAAGCTGTTCAAATCATATTCTGGTTTTCTTAGTCAGCACCTCACAAGCCCAATGATTAGACTATTAGAGGAAGTAACTTATTTTTTAACTGCCTTAATTATTATCAAGTTGTTATCCAACTACTACTACTCAACTGCTCCAATTATTTCTGCCTCCTGGTGGGGTTGGCCAGGAAATGTTTTTGGCCTTTCTTGTCTTTCACAATATAACTGGCCAGCCAGGCCTGATATTGGACTGAAGGTGGCAGGAATTTGGAATTTGTTCATGGAACCGATGATGACTTGCCAACTCTTCGCAAAAAGGCACTGTGAGGTCTTTATGATGCATCAACAACCAGTGCTGGTTGATGAGTCCTCCAGCTTAACACCCTTCCGATGTACAATGCACAAATTGACGCCTCACCTTGCATGCAAAACACCAGGATGACAGTTTGTAGCTTGGTTGGGATTCAAACCCAGGATACACAACTCAGAGGTGAGTGTCTGTCAGATGCGTAAATCACTGACTTTCACCAAATACCTACTGGGGATACCCACAGCTATTGTGGCTCGGAGAGGACCTCAAGGCCATGCTGTCAGCTCTTCATCATATCGTTAATCGGAAATATAATTTCGTAATATGATAACCGTCGACTTGCATCCCAAGACATGACTCTTGGCCTCAAACTTTTATAAAGACATTGTTGTGAAAATTGACTTTTGTGGCGTTTGTAAAAACTGCAGATTACGTCAAAACATCCCAGGAGGTTTCTTGCAATTTGCCATGTAGACAAGCAATCCGGTGTACTAAGAAGTTGTTGATTAAATGTGAAGATCAAAACAACCATGATGGAGGGGAAGTTGCACTGAGTATGGAAAATGGCTTCCTTGGTGGTTGATGCAAGAATAGGAGGTGCTAATGAAAGTTGTTTGTAGCGGCACACTGCTGGTTGCCCCTTCACCAGCAGTTTCTGTTTTGAGCAGGGAATGCCATCTATGCAAGAGTCTGTCTTTTATCACGAGGGTGAGAGGAATGTTGTGCCGGGTGTGGTCGGACTGTATGCGTAAGTCACTGACTTTCACCAAATACCCACTGGGGATACCCACGGCTATTGGGGCTTGAAGAGGACATGTTAACAGCATATGGGGGGATGTTTTTCATAACTGATGGCGACTCATCAAACAGCGAACCCCTCCGCTTCTAGACAAATTGCTGTCGCGTGAAACACAACATCAATCCTTCGGTGCTTGTAACGATTTTAAAAACAAACAACATCATCTAATAAAAGTTATTTCACTTTTTGTAATATTATGTCCAAAATGAATTCGGTAGCGAGTGAATTTTGTTCATATCCGAGTAAATACTTGTGTTTTTAATCGGTCGGTGATGCATGTTGCTTTGGCAAACATCTTACTTTTGTTTCCATTTCAGGTCGGGCAAGTGTGTTTTTTCAAATTCTGGTCACGTGACCTTGATGATTTTCATTCCTTGCACAAAGGTGGAAAATTTCATCTTTTTGTTTTTTAACCGACTGGATAAACACTATGTAAGTACAAAGAATGTTTAACCTCCAGCAAACAATTGTCCATCAGAGAATCTTTATACATTGCACTGTGCAATTTTTAAACTTCATCAGGATCATCACAACTCGTAGACAGCCCCTTTTGAAGCAAAGGAAGATAAAAAAAAACCATATTGATAGTTTTTTTTTTTCGATTGTCTGCCTAAAAACAAGCCTGATTAATCTCCACGATGAAGGTGGTACTTCCTTCAAGTCATGTAAACTGCGTTTATATTATGGTCTTCACCTGTGATTGGCAGGGTGCAGGTGGCAATGAGCCCCAATACCATGAAAAGCTCCTTTTGATGCCTGTTTGGTACTTGTACTGTAAATGACTGTGACCTGTTCAAACTCACAGACTTGTTGTGCTTCACCTGCTCGGTGTAATCTCAACCTCTTGAGTGAAAGCTGAGATGCAATCTTTTTTTTTCTCGTAAATTCCTCAATTTTGTGCCGATGTCGGTAAAGACTTGTCAGGGCTAATCATGAATGACCCCAAGTGCTGTATTGATCAATCTCTGAGAATGCAAAGAATGTGTGCTGCTTACGCAGCATTAGACAATTGCAGTGCATCACCAGTTGTGCTTTGCAGACGTGTCAGGACAACTTGTAATTACTTAAAGCTGTATGTTGGATATCCATTTATATGTTGGGAACGAACAGGACAGTGGACTGTTTGTGCGTCTGTACAGTCGATGGCATTGATGTCAACATGCAAAACGTCCTGGCCGTGAGCCCGGGAGACCCTCGCCCTCCATTTCTCAATGGTTCACTTTAACCGAGCGTTACATGGTCTTTTCATCTTTGTAAAAAAAACCCCTTTGGTTTCACTGTATCCCCGGTACACTTATGCAGATTTAAAGGCGTAGCAACATGACCGTATAACTTTGGCACATATTTATGACCCTGCTAAGGGAATGCGTTTGGAGTGTTTTCAACAAGTGGGCGTCAGAAGTGGTGCAAATGTATTTATAATGGAGTTGGTTATTAAAACATACTGACCTCGGTTGGCACGGGATAAAAATTTCATTTCCTTACATGGGAAAACTCGAGGAAATTGGGAACTTTTCAATAGCTTGACGAGCGCGATGGCTAAACCTTCTTCGTACTTTTGTTTTTGTATACATAGTCGAGGCTCATGGAAGAGCTGGAATTGGCTCATTGAACGGATCAGGACACAACAGGGCAAAAGTAAGAGTTGAAAAAGGGGAGAAAACACCAACAGTAGAGTTGAAGGCCAAGTTAGAGGCAGACTTGGACAATGGGTGTTTTGGGAGGGAATGAGGGGCAGGAGAGGAAGCTTTAGGTGTTTATTTAATTTTTTGCTATCTTATCAAAGTGGAATGATCTCGAAAGTGGTGTGCAACATGTACACAGATATTCGCTGTTGCTCAAATTATGATTGTGGATGGTTGGTGATAGCTGGCTTTTGTGCTGGGTTATTGCGACAGGTGCTATCGTTGGGAAAGACCACCATCCATCTCTGCAGTCGGTCATTAATGCAGATCTGTCGTTCGTTTGACTGTTTGATAGAATATATTTATTTAAGTATCATAGACTTGCCATAAAAATGTCAATCAGTGAAGTTAATAAAGTTCATCAACTTTTAACTTTGTTGCAGGGAAGCAAATGTAGCATAGATCAACATGAATGAAGAAAATTAACCATTTTGACAGAGATGTGAAACAAAGGACCCACCTGGTACACCATGATGCGAAAATTGTTCCGCTTGAGAAGCTCGCCGTGGTTCGCCTCGAGCTTGCGGATCTCCCCAGTCTGTTTCTCCAGACGCTGCCTCACATCCTTGACATTGGCGCTCACCTTGCGTGTCTTATCAAGTGCCAGGTGCACCGAATGGCTCGTCTCACCCTGCGTCTTGTTCATCTGGCTCAGGTTGCCCTCGATGGTGTGCACTGAACCTTCGATGTCTGTCTGTCGTTGTTCGATGTTGTGCTGTGCTGCCTGCACGTCCTCCACCATGCCCATGAGCTTGTCGAGCAGCGTGAGTACGCTCACGGCATTCACCTGTGGACTGTCCTTGATGACCGCTTCCTCAGCTTTGCTGGAGGTTGAAACCTCGGTCGCACTTTCCATGTCTCCTTTCCCAGAGGAATGTCCAACTTCGTCCTGTAACTTGTCGTCTTTCGGGGACAGAACCGGGTTCAATGCTTCAGGTGTCTCTGCAACTACGACGATGGGTTCTTGAGTTTTTGGAATGTCAGATGGTTGCTCCAGGAATGTTGGTTCTTCAGTTATAACCAGGCTGTTCATCTCTGGTTGTTTTTTGAACGGCAGAGAGTCTTGATGTATCGTCACTTCCTCCATGACAATTTAGTTCCAAAGTTCAGGAGAGAGAGAGAGATAAGTTTTAGGTGAACAGCGTGAGCACGAAGGGGAATAGCTTGAGGAGGAGCCAAGAGAAGGACGTGGCTCTGGCGGGTGGGAGCTGCGTTTCCCGCTGATGTTCCCCTGCTGCCTGGGCTGCTGTGTGTATCCAGTACGCACTGATGAGTACGCGTATAAAAGCACTGTATACCAAGTGCTCCATGCACTGTGGGCGTCGAATGGTCGGGCGTGGGCCGACTCCACCTAAATTTGGAGCGAGAAGTGGGAAGGGGGCGTTGGGCTTGTGCACCACCGCGCCCAGCCTGGCTCAGGTTACTGGAAAATATTGGACAAACTGCTCTCAGACAAACGAGGACACGGACGGCATCGTGAACCCTTCAGGCGGTGCAGGGAAAGCAATGTAATATAGCATGAATTATCATGATAATGATGGCGCATATTTGGGTCCACACTCAGGGACGCGACGCGTGCGTGTCCCAACCTGCCAGACCCCTTATCGTGCATTTTGAAGGGTTTACAGGCCAGTGCTTCCTCCAAGAGTACAGAGTTATTCGCAGTCAAATATTTGGGAGAAACTCGTGCAGAAAGTTATTGCACTGTTAAGGTTCCGCTTCAAATTGAGAGGGTCAACAGGGTATGTTGGAATAACCATCGGGGGCCAACGCGGCTCTTAATTGACCTTTGATCAAGAATTCATGTTGAACTTGATCTCTTTACGATCAGTGTTCACATCTCGTACCGAAAAACCTTTCCTTGACGTGACCCCAAAGACTTTCCAATGATCCCAAAAACTTCTTACATCTTGGGATATTAATCTCGAACCTTTTTTTTAATTTTTTTTTCTTCTTTCTTTTTTTTCGCGCGCATTGAAAATAGCCGTTGGTTGAAAACGCCTTCACTGAACTTGGCTCGGAGGCGGGAGAAACCCCAAGGGATATAGTAACGCAACGGCCACCCCTCCCAATTTTCCTTAACTCCTGCCTGTCCTTTCAACCGAGTTCTCAACGCTTGCCCTCCCCAAAACCCCCTCCATAATGCTTTGGGACAATCCTCGGGCAGGTGCCATCTCGAAAAGGTCTGTTTGCTTTTCCGTCCATCAAGAACACTCAGTATGCCAGGTGTTTGCACTCGTCCAACTTGCATGTTACTCATGCCACATGAGAGTGGTGGTTTGGTGGGGTTGGGGGGGTGGAACCAGTGATATAGTTCTTGGTGAGAATATGGGGCTGGGTGTGTCAATTCTCCTGCTCTTCCTGGCTTCACTCGAAACCACTGTCATCGATTGCCTTCCCCACGGCACCCCCCCCCCCAGCCCTTGCCCATACAATGCTCGCTCTGTGTTTGCCCCTTCGTTACGACACATGAGGATTGCACCATAGAGAATGAGGGGCAGGAAGGGGGGACATCTCAGATGCACCATGAAGTGGAATGCCAACTCGAAATGGTGTTTTGTGTGTATTCATCCATGTGTTTTCCAATTCCTTTTCTCATGGACACATTGCATTCAATGTTCTATTTCCTTGAAATATTCACCTTAATGCTATTTTGTGGACTCACAGTATATAGTGTTTAAAGGTGTGAAACGTAGCAGATTATAAAAAACAACAAGATCTCGTGGATTGTTAATTTGAACAAAAACTTCCACAATGTAATCCCAGGTTCGACCAGACTTTGTGTCTCCATGACAGGCCACACGAGTCCCCACTGAACCTTCCATCTCGGATGCATTTATCACTCAAGGTTGTGATGTTCCCAAAGAATATTTACCTCCACCACCGATGGTGAAGGAGGTTATGTTTTCATCCCTCTCTGTCTGTTTGTTTGTTTGTTTGTTTGTTTGTTTGTTACTTGCAAAATCGAAGATTTTTTTCAAGTATATTGGTCAGTCGATTTTGTTGTTCTGTCTGTTTGTCTGTTTGTCGCCGACAGGTCACAATTTTAAACCGATCTTCATGAAACTTCATCACATGGAAGAGTTTGCAATAAGGAAGAAGCCATTTGTTTTTGAGGTCAAAAGGTCGACACAGGCCAAAGTTCAACAACTAAGGAGGTATTTCTAAAATCCTCAGTTTTCATCTGATTGACTTGAAATTTGAAGAGATTTGCATATTAGGTCACTGATTTCAACCACCAATTATTTTTGAGGTCAACACATAGGTCGATTTTCTAAAATCGTCAATTTTCATCCGATTGACTTGTAATTTGAAGAGGATTTATATTTCAGGTCATTGAAGTCAACCAGCCAATTATATTTGAAGTCAACATTGACCGAAAGGTCAATATAGGCCCAAGGTCAACAACTACAGAGGTATATCTAAAATCCTCAATTTTCATCTCATTGACTTGAAATTTGAAGAGGATTTACAGATGAGGTCACTGAAATCAACCACCGATTATTCTTAAGGTCAACATAGACCAAAAGGTCACCATAAGCCGAATTTCAAAAATTGTCAATTTTCATCCGATTGACTTGAAATTTGAAGAGGAGTTAGATATTTGGTCATTGAATTCAACCACCAATTATTTTTTAGTTCAAATTTGTTTTATGGATTTTGCAAGTGTCGTGCTCTGTATGATGTCTTCTTCTTGTTTGTTTCTTTGTCTGTCTGTCTGTCTGTGTGCAGGATATCTCAAAAAGTTGTGGACAGATCTGGATGAAATTTTGTGGACTGGTTGTGAGTGTGACGAGGAAGAACTAATTAGATTTGGTGAAGATCCAGATCCAGATCCGACTATGATAATTTTTAAAGTGATTCTTCACCATTGAGAGATAGGGCCAAAAAGAATGTATAGCGCAATATCTCAAAAAGTTGTAGATGGATTTGGATGAAACTTGATGGAGAGGTTGGGTGTGTGACCACAATACAACGAATTGCTTCGATTTAGGTGAAGATCCGAATCCAGATATGGATACGAGAATTATTTATTTTTTAAAGTGATTCTTCACCATTGAGAGATTGGTCCAAAAACGATATTCTGCATGATATTTCAAAAATGCATTGGGCCTGATATGTTCCCGTGGATCAGGCAATACGTGGTGGAGGTATGCACTCCACTGAGTGCCCTTCTAGTACATATATATATATATATATATATATATATATATATATATATATATATATATATATATATATGTACTATTTTTTCGAACCATGAAAAATAGCCCCAGGATCATTATTCCTCCTCCACCAAACTTTACAGTTTGCACGATGCATTTGGTCAGTTGGCGTTCTCCTGGTATCCATCAAATCCAGATTCGTCTGTCGGACTGCCAGATGATGAAGCATGATTCATCACTCCAGAGAACACATTTCCACTGCTCCAGAGTCCAATAGTGGTGAACTTTAGACCACTCCAGTCAACGCTTGGCATTGCACATCGTGATCTTAGGCTTGTGTGCGGCTGCTCGGCCTTGGAAACTCATTTCATGAAACACTTGCCGAACAGTGTTTGTGCTGACGTTGCTTCCAGAGGCAGTTTGGAACTCAGTAGTGAGTGTTGCAACTGACGACAGACGATTTTTCCGCACTACGCGCTTCAGCACTCGGCGGTCCTGTTCTGTGAGATTGTGTGGCCTCCCACTTCATGGCTGAGATGTTGTTGCGCGTAGACATTTCCACTTCACAATAACAGCATTTACTTTTGACCAGGGCCGCTCTAGCAGGGCAGAAATTGGATGAACTGACTTGTTGGAAAGGTGGTATCCAATTACGGTGCCACGTTGAAAGTCACTGAGCTCTTCAGAATGCCACCTTCTACTGCCAATGTTTGCCTATGGAGATTGCATGGCTGTGTGCTTGATTTTACACACCTGTCAGCAGTGGGTGTGGCTGAAATAGCCGATTCCACTAATTAGAAGGGGTGTCCGCATACTTTTGGCCATCTAGTGTAAATATATATATATATATATATATATATATATATATATATATATATATATATATATATATATATATGTGTATGTATATATATATATATATATGTGTGTATGTATGTATATATATATATGTATGTATGTATATATATATATATATGTATGTATATATATATATATATATGTATGTATATATATATATATATGTATGTATGTATATATATATATATATGTATGTATATATATATATATATATGTATGTATATATATATATATATGTATGTATATATATATATATATATATATGTATGTATGTATGTATGTATATATATGTATGTATATATATGTATGTATGTATATATATATATATACATCTTGATACAAATATATGTCAATGTGTTTCAGTTTGTCTCCTCCATAACTCTAAAACCATAAACCCTAGCAGCCTGAAACTTTGCAACCATACGAAGACAACTCCAACGATGTGTAAGAGTGAAAATTGGATGTTTGGGTTAATTAAAACACCCCATTTGAAGATGACGGCCTTCGTTAAAGAGCAGGTTGCGGGCCACCAAACATGTTCTGAAAATTGATCAATATGATTATATGTCCATTAAATAGTTCGATGCATACTATTGTGGTTGCCTAACTATTGGGAAAATTAATGAAATTTAACTCCGAAGTTATTTCTCGAGGCTGTTGAAAAAAACAGCCGCGTGCCCATATATGGATGGTGACATCACGTTCTCCAAAACAAAGCGGACGCTCAATTGCTCATTGAAGAAGTGTCTAGTTCAGCGGGCCATTCTTTCGCTTTTTTGAGCTTGCAACTGTCTATATTATCCTTTTTTTATTTTGAATTATTGTAGAACAAAGTTATTTGGATATTTGTACATCATGCCACGTATGTGTGTCGTCATGTTTTGCGAAAATGGCTGGAAAACGGGTAATCGCTCCCACCGATTCCCGAAGGAATCAAACATTTGCCAGCAGTGGGTAAGATTTGTACAAACAAAACGGGCGAATTTTCCCCCAAAGAAAACGGGTAAAGAGGACCCTTTGGATAGACTTGTCATTTGTGGTGACCATGTCACACCCGAGGATTACGAAGGCAGAAACACATCTGATCACCACTATGTGAATATGAGTTGTTAGTTGACAAGTTCTCCAAATACTGCTCTGTCCAGAATCAATTGTTGAGTTTAAGTGAGAAAAACCTTGACATGTATTCTTAAAGAGTACATGGAAAAACACATAAATAAACTTTCTGAAAAACACAAGCATGAAAAAATCTCAACAAATCAACTTATTGTTGATTAAATTACTTTTTTAACAGCATCAGCAAATTGGGCTATTTCATTTCAATTGTAAAAAATTGATCAATTTTCCACCTTTTTTTTTCTAAATTTGGGAGAATATTTCCCAATGAGGCTAAACATGTTTTGGTATTTATATGCCACAACAGTCTCTTGAAAGTTGGGGTTTGTTCTAACTGTTCACTTTCGCTGGGGTCAAGCTCAGCTGTCAGAAAGACTTCAACGCCAAAAGCTACGGTGTATAATATATTTGGGTCCATTATTGATTCATTCTATTTCTGTCTCTTGAGTGACGAGAGGGTTAAAAATTATTATATCAAGTCGCAGACGAATCAAACTTTACATTATTTTATGCATCGAACAAGAAAATGAAAATCTACAAACCAATCTGTCTGGTGGAGTCTGTCAGTGTGAACTGCCGGGCAGTCAGTCCTGCCACTTGTACACGAAATAAGCCGTTTTCTGGCACTTGCGAGTGGCTCAAATTTATATGGCTCAGGGCCAGAAACTCTATAGTATAAATTCCCATCATCCTCCGACTCGTCCTCGTCAATATCGGAATGAAAACAACAATTTCATCGCCGCTGAAATCACTCTCCGATTCGCATCTCACCATTGTTCACACGCTGTTTCCGAATGTTCACGAAGTTTTCGGAGAACAGTGACATCAGAGCATCTTCGGTAAATTCCCGTCTGTTTTTCGATCACTGACAAAAGTTTTAACTTAAAAGTTAATTTTTAGCATATTTTGAGTTTCAAATGTAAGAAAATAATTGCCCAACGATTATTATTCATGTGATTACAACCTTCGAATCACGCGAAGTCATCAGCGACCCAAAACCTGCTCTTTAATGAAATCCTTCATCAGGTGATCCTCGGCCACCTCACTGTTTGGGGACTGAAGGTGTTTCCTGGATTACCTCGCTGGGGGTCTGAAGCCGCCATGTTTTTTTGGCCTGCTCAACCATGCCTTGACTTGGAATAGGCCGCAACGATTTCTTTACGATGAAGTTTTTTTTTTTTTTGTTACTTTCCTCATTCATATTATCAAATGGCTGTTCATCTTAGCTACGGATCACTGCATACATCACAATTGTAAGTGCTATAGTTTTCAAATTATGAGCTTGGAGCGATTGATTTCATGCTTTATATGATACGATTTTCCATGGTGTACTCTCACGGACTAATTAAAGTATACCATCAAAGTATAATTTCAGTTTTGAGGATCGGATATAGTCCGGACCAAATTAGTGCCTAAATCTGTTGTGAAATCTGATAATATTAAGAAATAACGAGTCTTATAAATATGCTTGTATACCTATTTACTTAAAGCAAGCAAGGCTATATCCCCTCCTCCATAGATACACAGTAAAATATGAAATTTCCAAAGCATTGAACTTATCTTTTCCTCCTGTTTGGAGAATTATATTGAGTGAAGAAAAAATTTAGGAATGTGCCAACATTAACCAGCATCATTGAGATGTATGATGCATTCACGGCTAGACCTTGTGCCCTGTCCCCAAGATGGACTGCCTATCCATAGCATCTGCCAGATATGTGTCGATATTTTAGGAGATTTCGCGAGGTGCTCCACGGGGAATCGAAGCAAATCTCTTGAAAAACGGACGTTTAAAAAAAAAGTTGTAACGTTGGCATGGAGCCCAAACCGATGTACCATGTGAGGCGTGCACAGACGAGCAGGCAAGATGGCGGATTATTCGCAATGTTTATATCATGGGAGATTGAACTTTGTGATGTCTCCAGGGTTGTTCAGCATTAAGCTGCAACTCTTTTGTGGATAAAGTCATCATATGAACAAATTCATTTTATTTCATTCACTGCTGCGTGTGCGGTGAAGACCGGCTTTAAAGTTAAAGGAATCCTATGTGACATGCATCTACAGCCTCGGCAACCATTCCTTTACCACTTAATTGGAGTGCTTGCATAAGTGCTTTAGCCATTTGCCGAGTGCTCATTGTCGATAGCGGTACCACGCTACATCCTTCTGGGCAAATCGTTCACTCACTGCGGATGCATTTGGCGCCCCGTCATTCAGAGTGAGTGGTTCGTGCTCCGTCACCCTGAGCGAGTGGTTCGTGCTCCGTCACCCTGAGCGAGTGGTTCGTGCTCCGTCACCCTGAGCGAGTGGTTCGTGCTCCGTCACCCTGAGCGAGTGGTTCGTGCTCCGTCACCCTGAGCGAGTGGTTCGTGCTCCGTCACCCTGAGCGAGTGGTTCGTGCTCCGTCACCCTGAGCGAGTTGTTGTGAAATAACACCCAATTTCAAAGCCATTTCCCTTATTAATGCGTTTTCTAAATTACCAAACCAAATTTTTGTTTTTATCCATGACATGCAGTTATTTAATAAAGATTTGTGTTTGTAAACATGTCCCTGAAATGTGTATACAAATGCAACGTTATCTTTCGGTGAAAGCTACTCATGGTTTTTGAGTTGTTGCTGATATCAGCCGTGTGTGTGTGTGTGTGTGTGTGTGTGTGTGTGTGTGTGTGTGTGTGTGTGTGTGTGTGTGTGTGTGTGTGTGTGTGTGTGTGTGTGTGTGTGTGTGTGTGTGTGTGTGTGTGTGCACCCGTGTGTGTGTACGCATGTGTGTTGTTCATACAGCATAACTCTCTATCTCTCTCTCTCTCTCTCACTCTCACTCTCACTCTCACTCTCACTCTCACTCTCACTCTCACTCTCACTCTCACTCTCACTCTCACTCTCACTCTCACTCTCACTCTCACTCTCACTCTCACTCACTCTCTGTCCCATCCTTGCTCTACACCCTCCCAAAACGGTGAAGCACCCTCCTCCCACACCTTTTTCACTCCTCTCTCTCTCTCTCTCTCTCTCTCTCTCTCTCTCTCTCTCTCTCTCTCTCTCTCTCTCTCTCTCTCTCTCTCTCTCTCTCTCTCACCTCTCTCTCACACCTCTCTCTCACACCTCTCTCTCTCACACCTCTCTCTCTCACACCTCTCTCTCTCACACCTCTCTCTCTCTCACCTCACTCTCTCACCTCTCTCTCTCACCTCTCTCTCTCACCTCTCTCTCTCACCTCTCTCTCTCACCTCTCTCTCTCACCTCTCTCTCTCACCTCTCTCTCTCTCTCACCTCTCTCTCTCTCTCTCTCTCACCTCTCTCTCTCTCTCTCTCTCTCTCTCTCTCTCTCTCTCTCTCTCTCTCTCTCTCTCTCTCTCTCTCTCTCTCTCTCTCTCTCTCTCTCTCTCATCTCTCTCTCTCATCTCTCTCTCTCATCTCTCTCTCATCTCTCTCTCACCCTCACCCTCACCCTCACCCTCACCCTCACCCTCACCCTCACCCTCACTCTCACTCTCTCTCTCACCCCTCTCTCTCTCTCACTCTCTCACCCCTCTCTCTCTCTCTCTCTCTCTCTCTCTCTCTCTCTCTCTCTCTCTCTCTCTCTCTCTCTCTCTCTCTCTCTCTCTCTCTCTCTCCTTCACCCCTCTCTCCCTCACTCTTCTCCCCTCTTTTTCTCCCTCCCCCTTTCCTATTCCCGTTGGCTAAGTGACGGGTGGTATTTGCTTGTATTTTACGTATCAGAGTTAGTCAAGCGGGTTTTGGATGTAAAAGGTCATTCACGGAATTTGATTTTATCTGACGTGCATGTTCTGTGATTGAGAAATGCAGTTTCAGTTCAAGCAGCTACTTCCTCTGGTGCCCAAAGGCTCCAGTGTTAATGTAAGACGTTGTTGCTTCATCATTCAATATTGATGTGTTTTGCCATGGTTCATTGGATTGGAAATGTTTTACCAGAGCTGTACAGCTCCACTGCCAATTGATTATTATCAATGCTCTTAAAGAACGGATGACGATGTCCAAGTGTGGAGTGATGTCCGGCGGATCAAAAGGACCGTACATGCGTTCCAAGTCATCCTGCAGGGCATCACGCGCAAAAAAGGGCCACCCAACAATATTTATAATAATAGTCATTTTTAAAATAACCATATCTGATCTGAGCTCCCATTTAGGACATGTGTGGTCATTTCATGGGATGGCTACAGCAGTTACAGACCAAGAAATAGCCTCACGAGATGAGAGTGGTTTGGAGGTTGTATTTCATGTTTCGTGATCAATTTATAGTGGAGTAGTGTTATAGTGATAAAATAAATTGATGTTTTATTTAAGTTACTGTGCCTGTAAAATACATTGGGTTGTACATGTAGTAGTAGCAGTACCACCACCACCATGGCCCCAAATATCATCACGGAGAATGTTTTGGCCCAAGTCTTTCACGAACCGTTTGGCGAGGCCTGATGTTCGACTGGAGCTGATTTGGTCAGAATTTGGTAATTTGTTCAGGATGCCGGTGATAACTCCCTGACTTGGTGAAAGACATCGGGGCATCTTTAATGTCCACCATTGAATGCCAGAAGACAGGACACCCAGCATGACGTGTACCCAGAGGACGGTGCACTTCGTGCTGTGACGCCCTGCCTGCGAAGCACTGACAGTTGATGGTCGCGTCGGGAATCAAATCTCGGCTGGAGAGATAAATAAGTGGGAAACCTGCGCACCATCTTGGTCGACTACGATGTTGTGGATCCACTTCTTTTTTTTTAGATCCTCGAGGAGGATCTCTAAGTCTTACTCACGTTGTTGTTCTTCATCTTCTTCTTGTGGACTTTTTTGTTTCACAGCCTACAGTTTTCATCGAAACTTCCTGAAACTTGGCGTATATATGTAAAAATATCCTGCGCAGACAGTAACCATCTCCGATTAAAAAAATTCCTCCTAGAAAAAAAGTAATGACGTCAAAATATCTCCGCTAATGGAAATCGCCTAAAAATTATCTCCGAAACTCGGCAAGCTTTTTGAATACTGTTTGCGGGAATCGAACAGGGCATGAGCAGAGATGAATTACCGCACATATTATACATCACTGTGACGTCATATCAATTTTTATGACGTCATTCCTATTTTTTTGACATTTTTTGTTTCACAACCCAGAGTTTTCATCGGATCTTCGTGAAACTTGGCACGTATATGCAGAAAGCCCACGTGCAGGCAGTACCAATCTCCGATTTTGGAAATTCTTCCGAGAAAAAAAGTTAACGTCATAATATCGTCGCTAATGGAAATCGCCTATACCATTATCTCCGAAACTAGGCAAGCTGTTTGAATTTTGTTTGCTGGTCATTCCATGTCAAATCATCAAAGAATCTGCCGTCATCCCTCAGATTTTTGTAAAACTTTGGGAACCAATTGGGACCCATGAAAAACGGCAAGAACTCATATTTTGCTAACAGCCTCTTAATTAGTGAGATACAGACTAACGAACTTTGGACTAATTAGCACGACGTCGCAAATTCAAATGGCCATATCTCTAAAAGTATAACACCGAGAGAGCTGGTTTTGGTGTCATTTTAAAGGTATTTTCATGCCCTATGAATTTTTCTGGGCAAAATTTTCCTACCTCCAACCACAAAAAGTTATCACAAAATATAAACTTCAATCGTGAATCCCCAAAAAATGTATCCTTCAAATTTCCTCAAATTCATCCCAGAGGTACCTTATGATGTCGAGAAGCTTCCACATAAATTTTGTGATGGGCACTCCAATAGTTTCTGAGATATGAGCAATAATGTACATGTACGTATGGCATATAGGTTCGAAAATCAGCATTTGTAATGTATTATACAATCAATCTAACCTAGCCATGACAGGGAACACAGGGAACGACCATCAATTGCTTTGAAGTATCATATACTTTCATTTTCAACTGGGCCTGAGGGGAAGAAACAAGTGCTGCTGTTGCTGCATTGAAGAGGAAATTGAAAGCCTAAGTCAGATTAGTGTACACTGTGTACTTGAACTCACTTATTGATTGTATAATACATTACAAATGCTGATTTTCGAACCTATATGCCATACGTACATGTACATTATTGCTCATATCTCAGAAACTGTTGGAGTGCCCATAACAAAATTTATGTGGAAGCTTCTCGACATCATAAGGTACCTCTGCGATGAATTTGAGGAAATTTGAAGGACACATTTTTTGGGGATTCACGATTGAAGTTTATATTTTGTGATAACTTTTTTGTGGTTGGAGGTAGGAAAATGTTGCCCAGACAAATTCATAGGGCATGAAAATACCTTTAAAATGACACCAAAACCAGCTCTCTAGGTGTTATACTTTTAGAGATATGGCCATTTGAATTCGCGACGTCGTGCTAATTAGTCCAAAGTTCGTTAGTCTGTATCTCACTAATTAAGAGGCTGTTAGCAAAAATATTCGAGTTCTTGCCGTTTTTCATGGGTCCCAATTGGTTCCCAAAATTTTACAAAAATCTGAGAGATGACGGCAGATTATTTGATGATTTGACATGGAATGACCCTTGCGGGAATCGAGGCGGGCATTAGCACAGAAAATTTATCGCTAACCTGATACATCACAATGACGTCATATTCATTTTTATGACGTCATCATTAAGAGGACGAGGATCTTAGCTCATTTGAGCTTGTTTTTTCCTAACTCCAAATGAGAATAAATCAAATAAAATGGAAACTAATAAATGGTCTTTTGGAGAAGCACAAAACGTAAGAGGTACGCATTTGCACATGCTCTGGGTGTTATGGTTCAAATGAACCATCGGCATCAGGATCTGAACAGTAGGCGGTGTTAGTACTCAGTTGGACCAACACCGGGCCCCCATTGTTGTGGTGTTGGTGTGTTAAATGGGTGTGGTTCTGGAAGTAGCGTCTGCATTCCACCACATGGTACATGCCGAGTGAATTCCACACAGCACATGCTACGGCTATACCATGGTTATGATTTACCATTTATGGTTATGACAACATACCAGAGATGTTTCAAATTATTAATAACCATCGATCATTTCAGGAGACTCGCCTGGTGTTGGCTTTGTGGTTAGGGTGGTGGCTTGGGATCCCAGCGTCCTGAGTTCAAGCCCCGTTGGCCGCTGAATTAAAATACACCAGGAGGTTAACTCAGCCTGTCATCCTTCCGAGGTTGGCAAAATGAGTACCAGTGTACTGGTAAGGGGGACACTGCATCAGCGGCACAGCCGCGTCCCAACCAATGATGCAACCAGCAGCCACAGGCTGCACGGAAGAGATAGAGAGAGAGATATATTTATTGAGATTTCAGTGGACTGCATAAACGATACAACTGGTTAACTGATCTATATCTGATAGCCCACAAATTAAGGAATCGATCACTGATAACTCATTAACCGACTGATATCTAACTGATAACACACAAGAAAATCTATACTCTACATTTATAACTGATAACATGTAAATCAACTGATTTATGACTGATAACACAAGGCCATAGATTAGATATATAACTGATAACCAATAAATGAATTGATTAATGACTGATAACACCTAAATTTACTAATTTTTAACTGACTAGCAGAGGGACCCGCACCTTGTGTGGAAGGAATTTAGTTTATGCGAGCAAATAAAACCCATCCCTTCGCTGATGGGGATATTGAGAGGGGAGGGGGGGACAGAGGAGGGAGGGAGAGTAAGGAGGGGTGGGGGAGCGAGGAAGGCGAGAGAGAAGGGAGGGGAAGGAGGGAAGGGAATGAGAAAGAGAGAGAGAGAGGAGGAGGAGGAGAAGAGAGGAGAGAGAGAAGGGGGAGTGAGGAGAAGGGCGAGGAAGGGGTGAAAGCAATGAAATGGGTGGTGGGGGGGGAGGGAGAGTGACGTATCACCACATGTCAATGTACATTCCAGGAGGTAGAGGATACAATAGTTGGGCAACTTCGCATAACAATTGTGCATTTTGTGGGGAAAGCACCAAATTTGGCACACTAGTAGCCAATCATATTATGAACAGATTTGGATATTGGGCCATCTCAAAAGTTTTGATGGCAGTGGAAAATTGCTGCCACAGCCATCAGTGGCTGAATTTGAGATGGCCCAATATCCAAATCTGTTCATAATATGATAGGCTACTAGTGTGCCAAATTTGGTGCTTTCCTCACAAAATGCACAATTGTTATGCTATATTTAGATAAGTTGCCACACTACAAGGAGGGGTGGAAGCAAAGAGGATGAGGGAGCAAGGAAAGAGAAGTGGGGAGCTGAATGGGGTATTCTGTACTTGTGTTTGGCAGTGGGACTTGAAGGGGGGAGTTCGACTTCCATTTTGGAAGGGACTTTCGGGGAAGCGGGAGGTGGAGGTGGGGGGATGTTCCTGTCTTCTGGCATTAGTACAGGTTTGAAGGACATGGGGTACGTTAAAACAGCACATTCAAACAGGATAGCAAAACCACCCATCACTTTCAAACAGCACATACCATTTTTAGCTAACCTGGACTCGAGTCAGGTGATCCTTTGTGATCAAGCAGTTTCCGTGAGTAAGCGAGTGAGTCAGTGAGTCAGTCATTCCGTGAACACTTCAGTCATTATCGCTTGAACCAAATACACGATTTTGATGAAACTTGGCCATGAGCTTCATATCTGATGCCTCATGAAGGTTTAATGACCACATCAAAAGCTGCGCTCATTATGTGGGGTGGGAGGGGGGAGGTTTGACCCCACCTGCAAAATTTGACCCCCCCCCCCCAACCACAATACAGATTTGTTCTTTTATCCAAAACTACACATATGATTTCATTGAAACTTGATCACAACCTTCATCACCAGTGATGCACCAAAGGGTATCGACCACATCAACATCTGTGCTCATTAAGGGGTTATATGGGTGTGGGGAGGGGTTGATTGTCCCCCAAAATAGGTATTTGCTCTCTTCTCTGAAACTACATAAACAATTTTAATGAAACTTGACCACAACCTTCATCACCCATGATGTACCAAATTTTATCGACTGCATGAAAATCTGCGCTCCTTAAAGGGGTTTATGGGGGGGGGGGTTGACCTCCCCCAAAAATATATGTATTTGCTCTCTTCTCCAAAACTACACACACGATTTTGATGAAACTTGACCACAACCTTAATCACCTGTAATATACCAAAGTGTATCAAAAACATCACAATCTGCGCTCATAAAGAGGATCTATGGGGAGTGAGAGTTGAACCTTCCCCAAATGGATATTTGGTCTCTTCTGCGAAAGCACACACGATTTTGATGAAACTTGACAACAACCTCCATCACCCGTGTTTACCGATTGCATAAAAATCTGTGCTCATTAACTGGGTCTTTGGGGAGGGTTTTGATCCCCCAAAATTGGTATTTGCTCTCTTCTCCAAAACTACACACACAATTTCAATCAAACTTGGCCACAACTTTCATCACCCGTGATGTACCAAAGTTTGTTCACAGCATTAAAAAATATTAGGGTCGACGAGGGTCTTCAGGGGGTTTGAGTGACTGTTGCTCCTGATCCAGGTGAGCTTCAGGACAGGTGGACCTATTTTTGAAGGAGAGAATTATAACATGGGCTTCCCTTGAGGAATGTGACTTGAACTGTGGCTGCCACCATGTTTACTTGCTCTGGAACTGGATCTCTCCGAGGGGGTCACACACTGCCTGTAGATGCCCGGAATGCCAATGAATGCATGAACCAAAAAACGAACACCCCTCCAGCAGCCGGACCCACCCAACCCCATAGTCCAATCCCCAAAACCTGGCTCAAGCCAAGAGACACTTGAGCCCATCACATTCCAGCTGCAATGCTTATATAAACGCCTGGAGATGCCAATGTTTTGTGCCTTTATTTCATTTCAACACACGTTTTACAACCATAATGTTATTATCTCCAGAATCTCTCAACCCGAGCCGAATCCCAAAATTCAAACCATGGAATCGAACCCAGCAGCAGCTCCGACTGCCAAAAATGTCTCCATCCGCCCAACTCGCATACTCCCCGACACTCCAGGCTCAAAACACAACAAAAACACCTCAACACAACATAACCACCTCCAAGCACAATACAACACAACACAACACAACCACCAATGGGAACTTATCACAACCACCCATTGTTTATCACTTCATTAAAGTTGGAAAAGGGATGAGAGAGGGAGGAGAGAGAAGAAGGAGGGGTGGGGGAGTCAGGAGAAATGAAGAGATTTAGGGAGGCGGAGGGGGGTTGGATGGATGGAGGGAAGGAAGAGATGGCTGGATGGATGGAAAGTGTGTTCACAGCAAGTTCTCCAGTTGTTCAGAAACACACGATACTCCAATCTCACAGAGTGAGCACGAGGTTTAAGGAATGAATGATGAATGAGTTTCCACATGGTGTTCCTTCGTCTGCCATTACATTCCCTGTAGCATCTACAATGAGTTTTGGTGTTGGAAACAACTCTCCCCTAATAACCTCCAAAGTACTCCACCAGGGGGTACTGCGTCTCCAAGCATCTCCATGCGGTGCACTACATGACCGCTCTGAGGTGAAGGGTACATTTTAAACTATTGTCAGATTTAACAAAGACAGTAGAACACACGTTTATATATGTACTTCATTTACATTATCACCTCACATCGTCTTGATTGTCAATTTTGTAATTTTATTTTCCAAAAAAAATACAACAGCCGTGATCCAAAAGCATTTACACCACCGTCTACTGTCTCGCCATGGCAAGCAAACATCAATTTGGTCTATCCATCCATCCATCCATCCATCCCTTCCATCTATCCCTTCTCTCCATCCATTCCTCCCCTCCACTCCTTCCCTCCACTCCTTACCTCCATACCTTCCCCCCATACCTTCCCTCCATACCTTCCCCCCATCCCTTCCCTCTATTCCTTCCTTCCATTCAACCGTTGATAAAGAACGGCAGGCTTGGCACTGCGGAACGCAACACAGGCAGGTGGTCGATCAATCTATTTTTGATTGTGTTGTGCAGATGGACAGTGTGGGTACTTTTGCCATGCATCACCATGGCTTGCAAACGAACATACAAGCAGCTTGTAGAGCTCTTGTCAAGTGGCTTAAGCATTCCAATGAAATGGTTTATCAGGAACGGCATGCTTGTCAAGCCGTTAGCGAGTGCCGATCGGTCATATTAAAAATCTCCTGGAAGGGAGAGGGATGGGGCGGGGTACACAGGGTAAGCAAGATAGACACGACAGGGACTTTCAGGAAGGAAAGTAGGGAATTTGAAGAAGGTGGGTTTGGGGTGGATTAGCGGGGGTAGGAAAGATCGAGGTTTTGGATGGGGGAAGATCGTAAGAGATGGTGAACAGCTGTTTTGAAGACCGGGAGGAAAGAGTGAGATTGAACAGAGTGTGGGAGTTTGTTCCAATGGCGGGGAAAAAGAGGAATGAAAGAGTGAAGGTGAACAGTGATTCTTGATTTTGGTAGTTTTACCAGAAGAGGGTTGCTGGCGGACCTTGAGTGCCCTGCAGAAGTATGGGGGGGGACAGGTCTCAGACAAAGCAGGGGGGTGGTGGGGCGAGGCCAGCGAGGAGACAGTAGAAGTCAGACAGACCAAGATCAAGAATCACTGCTCACATATAATGGTCCATATGGTGTAAGGTGTCTATAGGGTCTGCAGGTCTAAGGGGTCGAAATGGTATGAAAGCCTAAAGGCTCTAATGGATCCAAAGGGTCATAAGGGGTCTCAATGTCTAAAGGGTCTATTAAGTCTAAGGGGTCTAAAAGGTATGTTCCAATAGTAGTTAAGGTCCAAATGGTCAAATGCGTTTAAAGGGTCTATCGGGTCTAAATGTCTAGAGGGGTCTAAAGTATGTAAATGTCTAAAGGGTCTGAGAAGTCTTAAAGGGTCTTAAAATATTTAAGTGGCCTAAAGGGTTTAAATGTCAAAAGGGTCAAGGGGTCTAAGCAATGTAAAGGCTCTACACTCTTAAGGGTTAAAAGGTACTTTCAATGATACACAATTAATAGACCATCACAGTGCAACTGATGTTCAAACAGGGAGTCGAAAAGGTCTGGCAGTCTAAGAGGTCTTTAAAGGGTCTGTAGTGTCTTAAGGAGTTTAAAGGTCTGGAGTGGTCTAACAGGTCTAAAGGATGTAAATGTCGAAAGGGTTTAAAATGTCAAAAGGGTATTAAAAGGTTTAATGGGTTGAAGGGGTTTAAACTTCAAGGGTCTAAAGGGTCAAGAGGTCCAAGCAGTCCAAAGGGTGAAGGGGTCTAAGCAGGTTTAAAGGCATCAAAAGGTCTAAAATGTCCAAAGGGTCTTAAAGGATATTAAAAAGTATAAATGGGTCGAAAGGGTTTAAACTTAAAGGGTCTAAAGGTCTAAAAAGTCAAGTGGTCTAAGCAGTCAAACGGGTCAAGGGGTCTCTGCAGTCTTTCAGGCACATTCCAACAGGATGTAATTCATATATGTAGTCACGGTTGCAACTGACGTTCAAACAGTACGTAACTCAAACAGAATTTGGAAGAGCGCACACCTTCGCCAGTTTACGTTTTGTATCCAACTCATAGGCTGAATCTTCATCTGAACCGAAAACAAAATCGAATTGGCTTGTTGTTTTCACATCCTCAACACATCTAACAACTTTTGTCATAATCCATCCACAACTTTTTGAAATATCGTGCAATACTGTGTATAGTTTTTTGGCCCTATCTCTTTATTGTGAAGAACCACTTAAAAAAAAAACATAGTATCCAGATCTGGATCTTCACCAAAATCAAACCAATTTGTCTTTGTCACACACTCATCGTGTCCACCAAGTGTCGTCCGAATCCGTCCACAGCTTTTTGAGATCCTTGAGCGGGAGAGACGATGAGAGGATCCTGTTTGAACCACATGTTGTCTACGAGAGGGGAGGAAGTGAGTAATCCAAGAGTGGAGTTGGCCTTGGATTCCACAGGCAGACAGTTTGGAGAGTAAGGCAGGATGCCGGACTGTATCAAAAGCTCAAGATATGTCCAGAGAGAAGGTCCTGATCTCATGTCTGATATTGAGGGCCTCCACCATTGTTGTGAGAGTGGAAGCAGCATGTCCAAGGTAGAGTTACCAGGTCTGAATCCCAATTGATCATCTGAGATGAGGCTGTTGAAGAAAAAGAATCATTTTGTGTCAACTGTGGTGATGGATTCCATGACCTTATTGATGATTGGGAGTACAGTAAGCTAAATGGGCTGTAGTTAAGGGGATCCGTTTGTGCACCTTCTTTATGTAATGCTGTGACTGATTTCCAATTTCCCAGGTGGATAGGAGACCAGTCCTGAAGTGTAAAACAAACAAACAAACAAAAAAAGCAAAAAACCCCGCGAATACGCGAATGTCGAAACAAGTCACACTTTATGACCCACGAATAGGCGGGGTCCACCAATAGCGGGGTCTGACAGTATATGTTTATGTGGTGTGGGTCTAAAAGGTTCCATATGGTCGAAAGTGTATGTTCCAACATAAGCTAGGGTCGAAGGAGTCGAAAGGATGTAATCTCTAAAAGATGTAAATGTTGAAGTGGGCTAAAGGCATCTAAAGTGTCTAAAAAGGGTCTAAAAATGTCTAAGTAGTCTGAAGCTCTAAAGTCTAAATGGTCAAGGGTCCAAGAAGTCTAAAGAGGTCCAAAACAAGTCTAAAGGATCTGAAGGGTGTTAAGGTCTAAGGGCTCTATAGGGAGTCGAGGGACTTAAGGGATGCAAAGGTCAAAAGGGAATGTAGGGTCTAAAGGTTCTCAGGGTCTAAAAAGGGGCCTAAAGGTTATAAAAGGTCTTTCAGGTCTCAAGAGACCGACAGATATCAAGTGTCTAAAGGATGTAAATCTGCAATAGTGTAAATTCTTAAAGGGTCTTCAAAGGTGTAAGGGTCCCAGCAGTCTAAAGGGTCTAATTAAAGGTTTAAGAGGTACATTCCAATAGTACGTAATTAATAGACGTAGTCACAGTACAACTGACATTCGAACAGTGTAATTAAGGGACATATACAGTCGTCAAATGGGTCGACCAAGGCGAAGCTCACTGTGGTTTTCTTTTTTATACAGTACATACTGTACATACAATGCCTATAGAAAGTCTACACCCCCTTTCGAAATTTTAACCTTTTGTTGCCTTATTGTCTGGAATTAAATTGTATTAAATCAGACTTTTCCCACCTTTCTTTATACATCATAACCCACAACTTCCAAGTGAAAAACAGATTCTACAAATTACAGAAAATTAATTAAAAATACAAAACCAGAATATCTTGGTTGGATAAGTGTCCACCCCCCTGAGTTAATACTTGGTGGAAACACCTTTAACAGCAATTACAGCTGCGAGTCTGTTGGGATCGGTCTCTACCAACTTTGCACACCTTGATTGGGAAATATTTGCCCATTTTTCTGAATAAAACTGTTCAAACTCAGTCAAGTTGTGTCGGAAGCGTTGATGGACAGCAATCTTCAAGTAATGCCACATTTTTTTTGATTGGATTGAGGTTGGGGCTTTGACTGGGCCACTCAAGGACATTTATCTTTTTGTTCCTTAGCCACTCCAGTGTAGCTTTGACTGTGTACTTCGGGTCATTGTCATGCTAAAAGGTGAACTTCCATCCCAATTTCAGTTTTCTTGCAGAGGGCAGCAGGTGTTCCTCTTGGATTTTTTTCTGTATTTTACTCCATTCATTTTCCCTTCTATGCTGATGAGAAACATCCCCATAACCTGATGCTGCCACCACCATGCTTCACAGTAGGGATGGTGTTCTTTGGGTGATGTGCTGTGTTAGGTTTGTGCCAAATGTAATGTTTTTGCATTTTAGCCAAAAAGTTCCATCTTGGTTTCATCAGACCACAAAACTTTTTGCCACGTGGCATTAGAATCCCCAGAGTGGTTTTTTTCAAACCCCAAACGGGACTCAAGGTGGGGTTTTTTTGAGTAATGGCTTCCTTCTTCCCACCATACAGTGCAGGCCAGACTTGTGGAGTACTTGTGATATTGTTCTCACATGTACACAGTGACCAGTCTTTGTCATAAAAGCATGTACTGTAGCTCTTTCAAAGTTGTCATTGGCCTCTTGGTGGCCTCTCTGATCAGTCTGCTCTTTGCTTGGTCAGCCAAATTGGAGGGACGGCCTAATCTAGGCAAGGTCTTGGTGGTACCATACACCTTCCACTTCTTCATGATTGTCTTGACTGTGCTCAAAGGGATAGTCAAGGCTTTTGAAATATTTTTAAACCATCCCCTGATGTGTGCCTTTCCACAACTTTATCCCGGAGATATTTTGAAAGCTCCCGTGGGTCTCATTGCTGTGAAATGAACTACCCAGCAGAGGAAACCTACAGCAACAGCTGATCTTATTCTGAAATAATCAGAATAACTACAATTTAACACAGGTGGAGGCCAATTAACTTGGTGTGTGATCCAATAGATGTGGTTGTTCAACTAAAGGCCCGGTCACACCTTGACGTTTTAGCCAGCGATGGCAACGTATTAAAATGTATGTAAAACGCTGGCTTACGTTGAACTTTTGATGTTTTTTTTTAAAGATTCGGACGTATTCATAGCGACTTGGTCTTATGTATAACGCATTGGTAACGGACACAGAACATTTCGTTGTGTTATAGATAACTTATACCAACGAATGCTGAACCTGTTGTCGGCCTACACAACCGATGCCCAACGATAGTCTAACTTAGGCATAGCGCGTTGCATGCATCGCCGACGATGTCGTGACGTAGCCTATTAAAAGGCTGACGCACAACGATTCGAATCATAACTGCCGTAGAAATGGAAGTGACAACATCGCGGTCACACCTTGGCGATCTTGCCAGCGTATGCCGACCTAAGAAAAATGTGTCTAAAACGTTGGGGCTCGTCAAATACGGTATGAGTAAGTTTGGTATACGTGAGTAGAACGCTAAAGTACGCTATCATACGTCGTAGTAAGTAGAGTACGTCAAGAAATTTTAAACATGTTCAAAATTTTACGACGTACTCGGCGTATGACACACGTTCCGCATGCGATGGGGATAAGTTGTACACACGATATGCGGACGCTTACACACGTCCACAAAGGCTACTTATAAGCTACTCATAAGTCGAAACAGGTCGCGGTAATGTCTTTGTTACGCGAAACTTATTTCTAACTTATGTTTGATGTGCTTTGAACCAATTCTTTACGTAGTCCCAACACACATCGACGTATGTAGACGTATTCCAATGACGTCTTCCGGTCGACAAAAAAAAAAAAAAGAATGTGTTTCTAGCTTACAACTGCCATATAAAGACGTGTTCCCAGCGGTTTTGGGAATTGGTATATAAAAATGCTGCTCATAAAAGGGGAACCCAACAGTGTTTTCGAGTCCTTTTTGAGTCGATGTCCATGTCAGCAGTAACAGTATCAGTATCAGTATCAGTATTAGTGTTAGTGTTAGTAGTAGTTTGTTCATGTTGGCAGTAGTAGGTGAGTGTGAAGGGGAGGGTGTGGGTTATGATGGATCGTCCTTGCGTCCGCGTGTCCACGGGTAGGAGACATCTTTTCACCATTGTTCGAAGTTCTTCGTGGCTAATTTTTTATGGGCTTTTTCAACAATGAGCTATAGCTTGTTTTTACGATTTAGGTCTATTCGTAACGGGTTGGACAAATTCACAATGAACTAATAATGTGCATAGAGCGCTTCGATAACTTATAGATACGATATACCAACGAATAATTATCGTGAAGCCGGCGTTCACAAACTATGCCCAACGATAGCCTAACTTATCCATATCGTGCGGCAGTTTATCTTTGCCAGTGACGTAGGGTTTGCTATTCATAGGCTGCCACTCAACGATTTAAATGGCTGCATCTCCACTATTGAAAGTAGACGCTTGCGCTCAACAATTGGATTTTTTTTACACTCAACGACTTTTAAACGGTACCACTCAGCTATTTTCATTGTTTACAATGAACGATTTAAATTGCTGTCACTCGCCTTTGTTTTTTGACGCTGGGGTTTGGAAATTTTAATCGTTTCTATTGAACGTGCTAAATCGCTCAAACCCCACTATTGAAAGTAGACGCTTGCGCTCAACAATTGGATTTTTTTTACACTCAACGACTTTTAAACGGTACCACTCAGCTATTTTCATTGTTTACAATGAACGATTTAAATTGCTGTCACTCGCCTTTGTTTTTTGACGCTGGTGTTTTGAAATTTGAAGCGTTTCTTCTGAACGTGTTAAAACGCTCAAACTCGACTATTTTAAATAGACGCTGCCGATGGACAATTGGAATCATAGCCAAGCTAGACATCGAAGTGTGAACATCCTCGTCATGCCGAAGAAAAGTTTGAAGAATGCTGCAAATAAGTGTCCTGGCCGTGGCCGTGGACGCTGACGCAAGGACGATCCATTATACCGACGTCTTTCAGCCTATGAGTAACTTAAAAGTAACGTCTGTCGACGTGTGGCAACGATCGCGTAACGTGCCAACAACACGTTAATCATAGGTTAGAAATAAGTTTCGGGTACGCTAAACATTACCTCGGCGTGTCTCAACTTATGATTAACTTACAAGTAGCATGTGTTGACGTCTGTCAACGATCACAGACCTTGCATACAACTTGTGGCCAGCGTCGCGGAACGTGTGAGTCATACGCCGGCATACGTCGTGAAATTTCAAGCATGAAAAAATTTGAGGACAACCAAAAAGTACAACGTTTAAAGCCAGCGTACAACGACGTATGGCAGTGTTTTTCAGCGTGCTCTCAATATTATCAAAACTTACCCATAACGTATTCAACGTGTGCCAGCGTTTTAGAAAAAAAATTCAAAAATCGGCATACGTTGGCTAAAACGTCAAGGTGTGACCGGGCCTTAAGGTTGGAGCAGGAAGAGGATGACAGACACTTAACAAACCAAGATATTCTAGTTTTGTATTTTTAATTAATATTCTGAAATTTGTAGAATTTGTTTTTCACTTGGAAGTTGTGGGTTACGATGTGTAAATAAAGGTAGAATAAGTCTGATTTATTGAAATTAAATTCCAGGTTATAAGGCAACAAAAGGTGAAAATTTTGAAACGGGGTGTAGGCTTTCTATATTCGCACTGTCCATAACAAATAAAACTGTAGATTTATAGCCGATAATCCATAAAAGAACACATTTATAACCGATACCATGCAAACTTATTGATTTATCTCTACTATAAAAGTGAATTTGTATATTTATTACTTGCAAAATCGAAGATTTTTCAAGTATATCAGTTCGTCGATTTTGTTGTCTGTCTGTCTGTTTAATGCCTGCAGGTTACAATTTTAAACCGATCTTCACGAAATATCACCACTTAGTAGAGTTTGTCATAAGCAAAATTTCTATTGTTTTTGAGGTCAAAAGGTCAAAAGGTCAACATAGGCCCAAGGTCAACAACTTCGGTTAGATTTCTAAAATCCTCAATTTTCATCCCATTGACTTGAAATTTGAAGAGGATTTTCATATCAGGTCACTGAATTCAACCACCAATTATTTTTGAGGTCAACATAGGCCAAAAGGTTGCCATAGGCCGAATTTCTCAAATTGTCAATTTTCGTCTAATTGACTTGAAATTTGAAGAGGATTTCTATTTCAGGTCACTGAATTTAACAAACCAATTAATTTTGAGGTTAACATCGACCAAGAGGTCAACTTAGGCCCAAGGTCAACAACGAAGGTGGTATTTCTACAATCCTCAATTTTCATCTCATTGACTTGAAATTTGAAGAGGATTTTCATATCAGATAACTGAATTCAACCGCCAATTATTTTTGAGCTTAACATCGGCCAAAAGGTCGCCATAGGCCGAATTTCTAATATTGTCAATTTTCATCGAATTGACTTGAAATTTGAAGAGTAGTTGCATATTTGGTCATTGAATTCAACCACCAGTTATTTTTGAGGTCAAATTTGTTTTCTGGATTTTGCAAGTATCATGCTCTGCACAACATCTTTTTCTTGTTTGTTTGTTTGTTTACTCCACATTTTTACCTGTAGCTTTGTCGATGGATTTAATCCAAGGATGACTTGTTGCATTTCACAAATATCCTGCTTTATTTGCCCAAGGAAATCTTCCATTTGTTTGGAAGTCAGTGAACACCACTTTCATTAGCCAATTTCTTATCCTTTTCTCCTTCTTCCTCTTCTTCTTCTTCTTGGCCACAATTAGTCCCACAATCTTGCTGGGTTGGGGGGAAGTTTGGCTCAAGTCTATCACGAATCAGCTGGCCAAGCCTGAAGTTCAACTAAGGTTAGGGCAGGAATTTATAATTTGGCCAGGGTGCCGGAAATAGATTCCCTACTGTTCGTGAAGAACACCGTGGGATTTTTAACATCCACCAACTAATGCTGGCGGACGGGAAGGCCGTTTGACGTCCATCAAAGGGATGGCACACTCAATGATGGATCACCTTGCCTGTGAAACAGTTTGATGACAGTTATTAGCTGGGTATAACTGGGTCGAGATTCAAACCCAGGCAAGGCAGCTTAGAAGTGAGTATGCGTACCGCATACCTCTAGGCCATACTTTCAGCCCCATTTCACCATGCATAGGGATATTCTGTGTTCTGCTTCACTGATATCCCTTCCTGACTACTTTCTCGACCATTTCAGATCCTTACCTTAGTGATGCAATCACTGTTTTCATTCAAGCCAGAGCTTTGAGACAGCCATCGTAGGTACTGGGATGCTCCTGGCTTCACACATTGCTCTGCGATAAGCTTCTGTTGCTTGATGAGATGTAACATCTTCTAAGCGACTGTTCTTTGGTATACAGGTCACTTTAACATTGTCTTCATCCTTTGGACTGATATCAGCAGCCATTGCACTGTACCAGCTGGATGGGACAATCGTTGACCTTGCTGGGACAGGCCTTGCTCAGTGAAAATGTTCCTTTGAAAAAAAGAATCAGTAAATTAATGTTCCAAGGCTTTGGTGGAGTAGTGGTCAGAGCATCTGCTCTGAGTCTGGTCGGTTGGTGTGAACCCCGGCCGAGTTATACCAAACACTTTTAAAATGGTACGTGCTGCTTGCTTGTTTGACACTCAGCATTTATAGTGGATGGAGTACACACATTGATGCCTCACCTGCATGTGAAACACTGAGATGATAGTTTATTGCTGGACCAAGATTCAATCCTAGGCTGGACAGCTTAGAGGTGACTATGCATACCTCTAGATCTAGATTCTAGACCATCCTGCCACCCATTTTCATCAGCCAAACTTGCTGCTTATACAGTGCACGGTACTAGCAAAAAAAATCACTTCTGCTTCGCTGTGAAGCTCAGTTGTTTGCTTTGGTTTTTAACTCCTCTTTAAATTGAGTGAACTGAAACATTTTGAAAATTTCAAATTATTCTCATTCAGATTTAATCACCATTGTGCATCTTGTTAAGTTGTTTAAACTTTCTTTATTGGTTTTTCATCAGTCACAATGATTTGTGAGAACAGAGTCAGAATGATTAGTTACATAACTTATCTGTCTGCATAAAGTGCTGTTTAAATTACTAACACGTCATTATCAGCATTTTGTCTGACGTTTGAATTATTGAAATTGATATTTCAATTTGATATAGATATAGCTATTGAAATTGATATAGCTGACTTCACCTTCATCAACCATCCTTGTTGCTTATATCTGGATATAACGTGAGCAAAATTACTTCCGCTTTGCTGCAATGCTCCAAGTTGGATTCTTGGGTTTTAACCTCCGTTTAAAATTAGTGAAATGGAACATTTTGAAAATTTCGAACTACTGTATTCTCACTCAGATTTGAATATCATCATAATGTTATTTAAACTTTCTTAATATTTGAGAAGGAGATGATTTGTAATTCCGGCAGTCACCAGGGGCGCTATATGATACACATTTACATCGAGAGAATTGTGGTCTTCCCCCAAACTTGAACCCACTTTCCCAGATATGCCACTCTGACAGAAACCATACTTGGATACCCTTAGGGAACTCACAAATTTTAGTTGGAATTGGTTCATTCGTGTTTTCGTTTTTTAAGCATTATAAATAAACGAATAAACAGATAAACAAACAAATTCACTTTTACGGCATAAATTTGTTTTTTTATATATGCTTCAAAAACTAAAAAAAAAAAAATTATCATCAAAGGGGAGGGCAAAGGAGAGGGGGTGAGGGGTGGGAGGGGGAGAAAAGAGAAAGAGAAGGGATAGTGGAGGTGGGTAGGGGACAAATTTGTTTTTCACTCATGACTTGGCTACGCTACCCTGAGCACACATGCAAAATTTGACCGAAATTTACTAAGCGACCATGACTTAGAAAAGAAACTTTGATGGGCAAGTCCAAGAGAAGGTCCCCTCAGATGTCAGAATTTCATATTCATGCCACAGCTCTAATTTCAATGAGATTTTCATGTCTGAATGTGAAATTGGCCTCCAAAGTCAGTTGCCAACTGGGAATCCTCCATTGTGCAAAGTCCTTCCTCGGCCCACCCGAGCTCCTGACCACATACAAAGCTTCTGTCTGCAGCCTGATGGAGTACTACTCTCCCTTCTGGGTTGGTGCTTCTGCCTTCCACCTTTCTCGGCTTCATGTTGTGTAAACCAAGGCATTTCGGATCATTGGTACCTCCTGCGATGAGGCTGAGACTTTGGGTCTCTCACTCTCTCACTGCAGGCAAGTTGGTGGTCTTTCTGTCTTCTACTGCCTCCTTCCTGGTCTCACCCCCCCCCCCCCCGCATAGCGCTCAAGGTCCACCAACAACCTCCTTCTGGTAAAACTACCAAGATCACGAATCGCTGCTCACCTTCACTCTTTCATTCCTCTTTTTTCCCCACCTTTGGAATAAAGTCCTACACTCTCTTCTATCCCATT
This sequence comes from Eptatretus burgeri, assembly GCF_056783735.1. Classification (NCBI taxonomy): domain Eukaryota; kingdom Metazoa; phylum Chordata; class Myxini; order Myxiniformes; family Myxinidae; genus Eptatretus; species Eptatretus burgeri. The sequence continues at coordinate 37,330,557 of NC_140963.1, read as the reverse complement.
CTTCCTGACAGGCCTTCAAAACAGCTGTCCACCACCACCTCTTATCTTCTCCCATCCAAAACTATGATCTTTTCTGCCCCTGTTAATCCACCCCAAACCCACCTCCTTCAAATTCCCTGCTTTCTTTCCTGAAAGTCCCTGTAATGTCCATCTTGTATTCCCCGTGTTTCTCGCCCCATCCCTCTCCCTTCCACAGATCTCCTAATGTCTCTGTTCCCCACTGTTTTGTCCTTCCATCTCCCACCCCTCTTGTCTCCTGCCCCCCCCCCCTTGTTGTGCGTTGTTTGTTAGCTCTTATACGAGCCTCGACAATGTATACAATTTTTTTTTAATTTTTATTAATACTTTAAGGAAAATGGTAAAGTCATCGGTTTAAGGTGTGAAATCACGAAGGTAATTTACATCTATGCAAATGCGCTGTTACGTACGGGACAATTTGGAATAGTGACGTGGGAAACTAAACCAAACTTTACAACAATGTTTTTACATGGATATGAATACTCTACCATGGCCTTTAATACACAAGAAAAAAATTGTTCACTTCATTAATTATGTAAATTAGGCCTCTTCTTAAAAGTGATGTCCCATACCTAACAATTTTACATATAATAGATTTTTTCGCATTACACTCAAAGGTCTGAAATTTTTTTAATGCCATTTTCAGAAGTTCTAATCCATCATGTATTTATCATATATCCTGTATTTCTAGCTTAAAATATAACTAGACAATTAGTTCACAAGTAATTTTAAAATGTTACGTATGGGACAATACTGTTATATATGGGACATCGCTTGCAAAGTCTGTGGGAAAGATTACTTCAACATCGCCAACACTTGACCACTACTTTGTCCAGCAGAAATTTTGGGCATTCATGTATTCTCATGAGACCTGTCCTGCACACATGCCTCAGTTTAAGGCAGACTAAACAATTTGGGATCATTCCATTTGCAAGGAGAGGTGTAACCTCCTGTTGAAGAAGATATGACTTTTTGTTTATCATTATTTCAGGCACCTCTAAGTTTCTGATTTTTTTCTATGAAACATACTGGAATATGTATTTCCCTTTTAGACAAAATTAATACCTTCTTGTATTCTCTTGTGTTGGTGGAAGTGGTCCATATTATAACTACGTTGCCAGGTTTGATATTTTCAGTTGAGTTGATAAATGTTTACATCTACATATAATTACTTCTATTGAATGTACAAAAGCCCTGAGGTCCTGAGACAAATCAAAACAAAAACCTATATTAGCATTAAAAAAAAATAATGACCAACAAATTACTCTATGCAAATTCTTTTGTTTATTTTTATTCCTTGGACACACACTAAAACATCTGTCCTATGTGTCCTGTCCGGGTTTAATAATGTTATATAGTACATTTTTGTGCATGTCCGCAAAAAAGTTGTGCATTTCATTTTCTTCAGAAGTACTTGCAAACTATGGTTAATATGATTCTAATTTAAAATCATTTTGCATTTTTAATACGTAATAATCAGATGATCAGTTTGTTTCACATCCTACTACACGAATTGCTGTTTCTAATTGTTAATTGTTGGATCTTTGTGTCAAAATATGCTCAAGCCTGTTGCTTGTGTTATGAAAAGCAATTTACACCAATAATGTCAAGCCAATGGAGAATTTTTTTCCCAAACGTAACATGTCCCATACATATTTCGCCCTTCGTTAACACTAATTAATCTATCTTGACTGCTGTGTATTTTTACTGTAAGAGAATTTGTGGTTAGTTACGCAAGTGTTTCAACTTTCTCCATAATGAAAATTCTGGTGAATGATAAAATACTTTCAGAGAACTTTGAACTTGAACATATTTCTTTGAAAAATTGTTTCTTGTGGTCCCATACGTAACGCACCATGTTTTCTTTAATTACATAATTATCCCAAGGATGAATGACATATAAGTTATTGTGGCTATTCTCCTTGCAGATAGCCAACATTAGAATATAAATCACTGAAATCAATGACTATCTTAATTGATTTTCAAAGGGTTAAACTTTCTGAATATCCCGTATGTAATGTACGCAACGCAACAGACTTGCCCAACGACGCAAGTCAACACTTCCACCCAATCTGCTTCTTGTCTCTACTCAGTATGTGAGCATTGCTATCAATGCGTCTGTGTTTGTCTGTTTGTCGGCAGAATCTTCTTTTTCTTTAACGGCCACAATTTTTGCCACATTTTTATGGGGTTGGCCGGGGGAAGCTTTGGTCCAAATATTTCACGTACCAGCTGGCCAAGTCTGACGTTCGACTAAGGTTAGGGCAGGAATTTGGAATTTGGTCATGATGCTGGCGATAGTTCATCTCCTCTTTGTGAAGCACAATGTGGGATCTTTATCATCCGCCAACTAACGCCGGCAGATGGGACTCTCGGTTTTACATCCATCTGAGGGACGGCACACTCAGTGATGAATCACCCTGCCCATGAAACACTGGGATGACAGTTTACAGCTGGGCCAAAATTTAAACCCAGGCTAGACAGTTTGGAGGGGAGTGTAATAACCTCAAAGCAATTCTACCAGGCCCTGTTTGACATCAGAATAACAAGACAACTGGAATCACCAGGTTTAACACAGAGCTTCATGTCCACACAGGTAATTATCTAAAACTTATCAGCCGGCCTATGGCCACAGCATGAGTAAATATAGTCCTGCACGAAATTTCATTCAAAATTTTACCTTCAGACCTCAACGTTGACCTTGGTCAAGACATTTACAATATGAAGCTTTGTGCTAAATTTTGCATTTTTAGCTGCCCTTGTCTTCCAATTATTCTGCTGACAAACAAACAAACAGGTGGGATAAGCTCATTATTTGCATGCTCGGCCTTCAGCTGCGGTGTAACTATAGATTTATAACCCATAACACACAAAACTATCGATTTGTAACTCAGAATAAACAGCGCTAGTGTTATAACTGATAAAGCCAGAGCATTATTCTTGAAAGCAAACAAAATTATGGATTTATAACCGATTGCATTCAGAATTATAGATTTATAACTGATAACAAAACTAAATATTTATAATCGATGAACAAAACAATAGATATATAACTAATATCAAACAAAATTTAAGATTTATAACCGATAACAATCAAGAGTATAGATTTATAAACGATGAACAAAACTAAAGATTTATAACTGATAAACAAAACTATAGATGTATAATGGAAAAAAACATAGATTTATAACTGATGATAAACAATACTATAGATTTATGACTGATAAACAAAAGTATAGATTTATAACCGATAACACAAAACTTTGGATTTATAACCGATAAACAAACAAAATATGGACTTATAATCAATAACACTGCTGTTTATGATGATGTTTTTATAACATTATGATGATGCTCAAATTAACTGATTTGTAATTGTTAACACAAAGCCAGAGATTTATAATCGATAACACGTAAATCAACTGAATTATAACCGTTAACACGAAACTATAGGCTATTGATCAATAATTTACTGACCATTTGCTATCTTCAAAGAGGTCCACAAATTCCTTAGGGTTGCACAAACACCTACGGACGGACATATAATTTGAAGTCACGTTAACAATAAATAAATCCAACTGGAGAAAAGGTTTGGTGAATAAACAGCTATTTTTGCAGTTTTCCATTACTTAAAGGACAGACAATAGCAGGCCAAATTCGTCGGAATAGTAGAATCTTGGACCAGAAATCAGACTTCTCAAACACACAGCTGGGTTGCTTGCCTAACAAAATACCTGGCCGAGACATATCAGGCCGTTTATCACTGAGGGCTTTCTCCCGTGGGCTGTTATTGGGAGCTTGGAGACGGGAAACTGGGGTTTGAGGCATTGTTCAAAACAATGCCACGCTGTTGGTTATTTTTCCTCTTGAAAGGCCTACTTCCCGTTGGGGGCAGGATCCATCTCAGTGACCGGGGCACACAGGGGACTCGTTGTTTGTTTACCTTATAGTTTTACCAGTTCCTTGGACGTGGTTGTGGAACCGACACTTGCTCAACACAATGGTGCTGAAAGGGCATGCATTCGAAAATGTACTTTCTTTCCTATTGTTGCTGTGACTACATGGAAGCTATGTTGAATACACAGTTCCTTGAAGTGTCACCTATAATATTAAGTGACGTGTAGTCGTCAGTGTGTTTATAACTCCATTTTGAAGAGACGCTTCACACCAAAATGAACAGGGAGTGAAGGGTGATTTTGTTGTTTTTTTGACAAGTTTTCACAAGTTAGGTCACATACATATACTGGTATAATATATATTCTGATTATTCTGATGTACCATACTCTGTAACAGAGAGTCCTGACTGCGAAAGCAGTTTCTTGATAAGGGTTATACTGGGTGGTTTGCCATTGGCTTTCCATCAGTAGTCAGGGCAGGAATTTGTAATTTGTTCAGGGTGCAGGCAATGTCCCACCAACTCTTTGTGAAGGACACTGTGGGATCCCTAAGGTCCACCAACTAATTCTAGCATACGGGACTCGCAGGTAACGTCCATCCGAGGGATGACACACACATTGATGAATCACCCTGCCTGTGAAACACCAGGATGACAGTTTATAGCTGGGCCAAGATTCAAACCCAGTCTTGACAGCTGAGAGGAAAGTGTGTGTACCTCTAGGACCGAGACCATCATGACAGATGTGTAATATATACGTGTATATATATGTATATGTATATGTATATATATATATTATATAAATTTAACATAAATATTTGAAGCATTGAATATACTTACTGTGAGATTATATGTTTGCACTTGTTTCACAAGTATGGTAAGGTGAAATTGACATGAGTAAATGTGTTATGTCGACATGTGGGATGATGAGATGAGAACGGGTAATGCTGGCAGAGCAATTTCCTCCCGCGCAAAGTCAAGGTTGGTCAGGCAATGGGCAGCAGGAAAGCTCTAATTAAGATGTGCCCTTCACAATGTGGATATATAAGAGTCTCCATTGCCAAATTAAATAACCTTGGAAACCATGGGGAGCTTTAACACTGCGAGTTTATATTATGTATGACAAATGCCGGCATGATATTTTTTTCTGGAATGGTTCTGCTCTCGTTTTGTTTAAACACCCAGATACCCCAAATGACACAGTTGCTCGGACATGTTGTACGTGTCAAATAGCTAAAATCATTTTGTGACTGGCAAATCATGCTGCTGTAGCTCCATGTCAATGCAAAAGGTATTTGCAAGTCATGAAGGTTGCTGAGAAGTTTGCAAGTTTGCAAATGCCTGAAGTTCAGTTTGGGGTCTGACCGAAGGCGATACACTAGTGCGGGTGGGCTGCACTGCAAGGAAAACACCTTATCTGAATTCAGTGAAGATAAACAGTCTGTAATCCTCTCGGATTGCATGAAATTAAATGTATTGACAAATGCACTGCTGTGTTTTGAAATGTTTTTGAATTGGAACTTTTTCTGAATCTCTATTCCAGCTCATAATGACCATGCATCTGATAAAGGATGGAACATCGGTACACAGTGTGAAATCCGGGCTGTTCGATTCTGATATGAACAGTGATGGAAAATGTTTTTCACACATTAGTGAATTTTAAAAATGCAATAAACTTGCACTAAACTTGAAAGAGGGAAATTTCAACATTGATAATTGGCTGTGTAATTATACACCTTGGTTTGGACAAAGTTGGTCATTAACCTACAGCAACCTTCCCCAACAATGAAGTGCAATTTTACTCCGTGTTATGGGACGACAACACGAGACCATACTTGAACCCACGACGACTGCAGAATTACATCGTCACAGTCCTGCTTGCAATGATCTCTGGTACGTGCGAGATAAGGAAGTTACTGAAGGACTTTTGCTACCTTTGAGCATTCTCAAACCAGCATTCAAAATTAATCCTTATTATATCATCTTAGTGAAATAGTAATGTGGATAAGGATTGTTACAACTGTATAAGAGCTGTATTTCTTCTTCTTCCTCTCTCTCATTTCCCTTTATATAAGATGAGACCTAATTGTACGAAGCTGCTGCTGCCCACATTTTGTACAACACTCCTCCAATGCCCTCTATCCCAAGCCAATTATTTCCAATCTCTCACCACCCCCATCTTACTTACATCCCTCCTCACACAATTTTCCCATCTCAGACGAGATGTACCTATTTTCCTCCTACCTTGCTCCCTCAACCCATCTGCTTTATTTGTTATTCTTTTTCTGTCCATCTGCACCAGGCGCCCAGCCCACCTCAGCCGGCTCTTTTGAAACCTCTCTGTCTCGCTCATCCTCACATTGATTGCCTCCCTCAGTTCCTCCATCGTTCTTCTGTCCACTCCTTCACTCTTGCTGTCCTCCTGACCCATTTGTTTTCCTTGACATGCAGACTCTGTTGTTGTTCTCTGTAAGTGCCACAATCTTCAGACTGTAAAGGTAGGGCGGCATTACACAAGACAGCAGAACTTTCCCTTTCGATTCCTTGATATTTTCCTGTCCACTAGGAGTCCCTCCCCACACATGCACCAACCTATATCCTCCTCCACACCACCATGCTTGGTCACCGTTCCACTTACATACTCAAATCTGCTTTCCTGCCAGATGTTCTTTCCCTCTAAACTGATGCTCAGTTCCTTTCTCTGCTTTCCGACCCACATTACCTCAGTCTTCTCCAGGCTCATCCTTAATCCATGACTCTTGAGAGCATCCTTCCACTCCCCCATTTCATGCCTGCTGTCCACCGCAATAACCAGATTGTCTGCATATACAGGATTATTGGTTCACGAGCGCCAGCCAGAGTGACCACTATATTCGTTATGTCTGTGTGTCTGTCTGTCTGTTGGATAGTCGATCTCGTCTACCCTTATTATCAGTATTTCCGTCGATATGTTTGTCTGTCTGTCTGTCTGTATGTATGTCTGTTCGGTCCAGTGCTCCGTTAATACAATGGCGATTTCGATGAAACTTGGTTGGTAGGTTCATACCATGACCTAGTTGTGTGCAAATGAGAACCGTTGCTATGGACCCATCCGTTGCCTAGCAACGGACCTTTGAAATTTTCAAAAAAATCTCAAATTTTTTTTTTTTTTTGAAAATCAAAAATCGGGCCACGAGCGACTGTGGGCAGTACATTCAGCCATATTGTCAAAAATTTCCAGCCGGATCCTATGAAAACTGTCGGAGAAGATAGAGTTTGAATGAACCCTGGTCGAAAACAATAAAAAAACGAAGTTCGTTATATCTCAGAGACTATGAGTCAGATATACATGAAACTGGTATGGTCGGTTCATGGTATGTCCTAGTTATGTGTGAGAAAGAACCGTTGCTATGGACGCTTTTGTTGGCTAGTAACGGCTGAAAAATGACTAAATTCGACTTGATCGACTACCCATCTCTGCCTACCGGCTTGTCTGTTTGTGTGTCTGTCTGTCCAGAGCATAACTCCGTGGACTTTGAACCGATCTTGATGAAACTTGGTTATGTGTTCGATATCAATATCCAGTTGTGTTTTTCTGGATGAGGGCATGCTACGCCGATTGTGGGCGGAGCCACACCCAAAAATAGCCATTTTTAGGGGGTAGTCGGATTTAAAATCTTCTCCGAAGGAATTGACTGAATGGAATGGGTTCTTCGGTATTTGAACAGCAAAATGAATTATCTAAAACTTGTCGTTGTCCGATTTTTCATTTTCATCCCAAGGTCAAGGTCACAAGTTCAAAAACTTAAAAAATTGCAAATTTTGACATAAAAATCATACGACCGCCCAAACTTTGAGAGCTAGGATGACAATATTTTTTATGCATAATCTTGAGGTCATTCCCCACCTAAAGTCTTGAAACCATTTTGCTCTATCTCGAACACCTTGGCCGTGGCGCCCCCTTCAAGTTTCTTTTTACGCTGATTTCATCAAAGTATGGATAATCCGAGGAGTGCGAAATGCCATATTGCCTATATGACGTTATATTGTTCCTGGAATGTTCCAGAGGAAGTTTTGCACCAAAGGTCATAATCCTTGACCTTTGACCTTTAAAGGCCACAAAGGTAAAATTTTCAAAGTTGTGGGAATCAAACCGGGTTTTCGACCTTCCTCGACGAACTAACTCCATTAAGCTATAGCACGTATCCTGTTTCCTTATTTTAATGTCCACAACATTGTTTTGTGACCTTTAAAGGTTATGCAAAGGTCAAATTTTTTAAGTTGTTGAATGAAACCGGGTTTTCGACATTTTGCAGCGAATAACCTGTCACTCGTACCACATCATGTTGATCATTTTTATAACTTAGTCAAACATTATCACCTTGTCTCATTGTTGACTTCTGAAACAACTGACATCGTCAAATAGCGCTCATGAACCATCGTCGTCTTCAGACTTGTCTTTCTCAGAATGCCTCGCTTGCTGGCCATCCTGCTCACCACTGACATCCCCATCATCAACAAATAGTGGATTGAGTGAACTTCCCTGCCTCAATCCGATGTTAATGCTGAACTCTCCTGACAACCTGTGATCACCTGAAACTCTTCCCTTCGTTCCATCATACATACCTTCCACTAAGCTATCTTCTGCTTCCGACACTCTCATCAATCTCCGCGTTGCCATCACCATACCTCTTGGGACAGTGTCAGAAACCTTCTCAGGGTCCATAAACCCGAATACCATTCCTCTTTGCATCTCCAACTTTCTCAGTCGAAACATCGCACTCGTCATCCCTCTACCCTTTCTAAACCCGTGCTGAATAAAACATTAGACTAGAAGGGGAGAAGGAGTTGAGGGGTTGAAAGAGATGAGGATGAACATCAGGAAGTTACACACATGTGATCCAGCAAATGAGCATAAACATTCCTACCTGCTGACTCATCCCATTCACCTGTATCTGTCTACCTCAAAGTATTTGTCCATTTCCTTCTTGAACTTATCAGCAATCCTTACTTTGGCTGGGCCCCCTGACAAAGTATTTCACATACCAACGACTCGACTTCAAAAAAAGGATTCTTGTCTCATTAAGGTTTGACCTCAGTTTTTCATTATCTTCATTCCTTGCCCCCTCATACTATCCACTCTCTCTGCATGGCTTTTTCGCAAGCCAGGATTATTACTACCAAAGCAGTCTCATGGCAAGGATTACATTGAGTGGTTTGCCGTTGCCTTCTGAGCAGAAGTCATGGCAGGTATTTGTTTTTTGTTCAGTGTCATCAATAACTCATCAACTTTTCACCAAAGACACCTGGGATGTTTAGCATCCACCAGCTAATGCTAGTTGATGGGACACCAGCTTAACATCCATCCAATGGACAGCACACGTTGCAGTGCTCGTATAGCCTTCCTGCGAAGTACCAATCTGACAGCTTATAGTCAGACCAGGAATCAAACCCAGATGAACAGCTCAAAGGCAATTGTGCTACCATACCACCATCATGTGCACCACTCCTCTTTACTATCTTAAATACATTTATCATATGCCGAGTTAATTTTTATTTTGAAATGTAAATGGCCCTTTTCTTTCTTAGTCCTTCCTTGTCATGGAGGCCTGACAGCCCTGGAAACCACTACAGTTGCCTGACAAACAATACTACAGCGGTTTTTCACGGACATATGCTGGTGATGTCACCACCTGTTGGTCCACCATTTTGTACGAGCTTATCCATGACTGTAAACAATCTGGATGTGGATTGGGATCACTCAAAATGTCTGGAGAAATGCTATAATGGAGTGATGGCATCTGAATGTATTCTATGTTTGTGTATGTATGTATCATCGACTCCGCCGAGAGGATTTGACCGAAAAAACTTAAACTTTCAGGGATTAATGAGGGCAACCTTAAGTCATGCCTGTGCAAGTTTCGTTTGATTCCATCAAGTGAAATTTTTTTTTGCCCATCTCGGCATTTCCTTTCTTTGGAGGGAGGGAGGTGTTCCATCCGGGGGGGGGGGATGATGGAGTCCCATCACAGCACTTGTTCTACATGCCAATAAGCAGAATGCATGTTTATCTTTCATATGCGGAACTTTTTATTTTCCAG
>NC_140963.1:37268064-37318064 GCF_056783735.1 Eptatretus burgeri | reverse complement strand
ATATATATATATATATATATATATATATATATATATATATATATATACATACGTATATATGTCAAGTAGTGACAAATTGCAATCAGTGACAGAAAATACCATGTCATCTGCTTTCAAGAAATGTTTGGTTCACGTTTCTGAGGTTTCTTTTTATTTGTAAATAAACTTTTCAAGTTGCATCACTCTTTTTGAAACATCCTGGACTTCGCAAAAAAAATCTTCGCCAAGTAATAAAGTTAATTTAGTTGTAACACTTACCAAAACAATCTGAGTTCAAGTTTCCATACAAGAAGGTGGGGCAGGAGGTGGTGGAGGAGATGGTTATTTCTAAGCCTTTTACCTTGAAAAGTTAATCACCCGAGTGATAAGCGAATCGCAGCAATGAAAAGTTAATTTTTTGTAAAAACGTATCACCATGGACGTGACATTGCGCAATCATCAGACACTGTGTTGTGGGGATGGTTCCTTCGTTGTTGTGAATGAAGACCTTCATTAAACGTCGAATAGCCTGAAATGAAACCATTCGTTGTAGTGATCCTTTGTGGGGTGGGGATACCTGTATTTGTTAACCGGGGGATACCTGTACTGTAAACTCACTCATTGGACCTTACAGGATAATTGTCAACACTGTGTTTCGGCATCTCTGTGATGCAGGGATCTGTATTCATTGTGCTGTTCTGCGTCCAAGACTTGCACAGCGATACGTCCAACCATGCTTGCAGTGGTTAAATCAACAAGTCTGATGGACATGGAGGCAATTGGCAAATTTTATGCTCAGTGACGAATACAGATTTCGCCATGAAATGAATGATGGCTGTGTGAGCAAGATGCAATGAGCGATATGCCCCAGTCTGTGTTGAGGAAGTCACAAATTTTTGATGTTGACGTGTCATGATGCGGGTTGGTATTGCTGTCACCTTCAGCACCAATCAGATCTATATCCATGGCAATGTGACAGCAAATCGATACATTAATGAAATGTAACAGCAACGTGTGTTGCTTATCGTTCAACAACATGGTCCAGGAATCATCTTCATGCACGATAATGCTCCTGCTCACAAGGCCATTCCTACAAGGAATGTTCTTGTCAATGCCAACGTTAATGTCATGAAACCCTGGCCTGCCATCTTGTAAGACTTAAATCCAATTGAACATCTCTGGGATATCATTGATTTTTTTCACGTTCAAATCTTGCCAAGACAGCTACAGACCTTCTGAGCTGGAAGAGGAGCTGATTCGGGCATGGAATGCCATTCCTTCGGCTCAGAATAGAGTTCTCATACAGGCAATACGACGGCGATGCAATACAGTGATTGCTGCCAAAGGTGAACCCACCCAGAATTGATATTGTCACTTCCAAGTTTGATCCCTCCGTGAAAACATTCACCACAAAGCAGCATAAATAACAGGATTAGGTCTCAATGAAATGGACATGTAAATGTTCAGCATTCCCAAGGTTTGCTCCTCATCTCATTCACATGATAAATAAAATGCGTGACCAACAATCATCATAAAAAAGGTTTAAAAAAAAAAATTAATGGCAGTGTGCGTGCGTGTGTGTGTGTGTGTGTGTGTGTGTGTGTGTGTGTGTGTGTGTGTGTGTGTGTGTGTGTGTGTGTGTGTGTGTGTGTGTGTGTGTCTGCGTTGTTGGTTGTTATCTTCATCTGTGGGTTTAAGAAGGTTGAACAGAGTCCTCCAAGGGCTCAAACTATCCACCACCGTTTTGTTAAGGGATCACAAATCATGCACCAAGCTGTGAAGTTTTTTTTGTTCTCAAAGTTTTGTTCCAAGGGCTCTTTTGAGGATCCTCACTGAGCCCTGGACAGCTTCCAACTGTAGTTCAATTGTAGTAATATTCCCAAGAATGGCTTTTAAAGTCTCTGTAAGGTTATTTTTCATTGTTCCTTTTGCTCCAATTATCATTGGCACCACTTTTCACTTCATTTTTGAGGTCTTGGTATTCGGTCATTTCTTTGATTTCTGAATTGTTTCGGCCAAAATCGCTGGGAACAGATACCTCAATTAGCAATTCTGCTTTTTCTTTTTTTACCTAAGTACTATATCTGGTCACAATGCTTTGGTTTCTGTGTTCATACAACATGGGATAATCACACCGTATGTGAGCGTTACTTCCTTGTTTTCAATTACCATTTGTGGTTAATGTTTCCATGAGTTTTCTGGTAATGGGGTACTGAAGTTTTTGCAGATGCACCAGTAGATTACTCGACATACTTTGTTGTGCCTTACTGTGTACAGCTGTTCTGACATGAGTTTTTTTTAACATTAGAAGAGGAGGTGACTTATGCTTTCTGTTTCTTCCATGCAAAAATCTACACTTGTCCAATTTATTCAGTCTTGCCATCTTCTTAAAGCCATTAGTGTAGTGTCCCTGGTGTTGGGCATTTATGATTCTTTCACCATATCAGTTGAGCTGACCTCTTCTTAGCCATTCCAATGAGCCTTGTTTGTCTCTGCCCATTTCTGTCCAACTGGTTTTTTTTTTCTATCTTCCTGCTCTTTTGTGGTTCTCCCAGTTATCTGTTGATATTTCCCAGTTATCTGTAATGTTTTCTTTCACCTTTTTTGCAATCAGTGGGGCTGTATTTGTTGCTGTTTCGGTTTCATGTGTGACATCTTCCATTTGCATGTCTTTGAAATTTTTTTTGATAGCTGGCTTCAGGATACTTTACTGGCTTTCTGTCTTTGTGTTTGCATACAAATTGGATTATGTAGTCTGTTTAACTTTTCACGTACTCAGCCAATCCTTCAGTTGTCATTCTGTGCACTTGGTTGAGTTCCATAAGGCCACTACTTCCTTCTCGTCTCAGCAGGTACATTCTCGGGATGCACGAATTTTTGTGGTACATTTTGTGCATAGTGAGAAGTTTCTTTGTGTTGATATCTAGCTTGTTTATTTCCACTTGTGGCCAGTTTATTAACCACAGCTGTATTGGAACACTGGTACTGCCAGTTCGTTAATGGCTTTGATTTTGTTTCTCAGGGTGAGATATGTTTTCAGGATGAGCCTCATTCAATGCAAGTATTCTGTTGGCAATTGTTGTGTGCATTTGTTTTGTGCCATTTGGTGGCTCTCTTCTTCTGCGAGATAGTTGTATGATGCTATAATTTCTAATTTCTGTGTTGTATTTAGGTCGATTATTATCTTGCCAAAACGAAGTTTTTGCAAGATATATTAGTCAGCTTGTATGTTTTTTTATTTATTTTTTTGTTTGTCTGTAATCACGTATAAAAAATTCTGCAGAGCACAGTTATCATTGGAAATTTTTGTAACTTCGCATATCAGAGGCCTATAGAGGTTCCTTTCAGTGCATAAAATTTTGAAGGTCAAGGTCAAAGGTCAAGGTCACTTTGTCGCCAATCAGGGAGTCGACGAAACCCTTATTTTTTGAGTAATTTTGATCGGATCGTCTTCAAACTTCATGGGAATATAGTTCATGGTCTGGCGCTCAGCTGATTAATTTTTGGTGGCGATTGGCCTTGACCTCCATCTGTATTTTTTTTATATTTTTTTTTGTCTGTAATCACATATAAATCACTCTGCAGAGCACAGTTATCATTGGAAATTTTTGTAACTTCGCATATCAGAGGCCTATAGAGGTCCCTTTCGGTGCATAAAATTTTGAAGGTCAAAGGTCAAGGTCACTTTGTCGCCAATCAGGGGGAGTCGACGAAACCCTTATTTTTTGAGTAATTTTGATCGGATCATCTTCAAACTTCATGGGAATATAGTTCATGGTCTGGCGCTCAGCTGATTAATTTTTGGTGGCGATTGGCCTTGACCTCCATCTGTATTTTTTTTGTCTGTAATCACATATAAATCACTCTGCAGAGCACAGTTATCATTGGAAATTTTTGTAACTTCGCATATCAGAGGCCTATAGAGGTCCCTTTCAGTGCACAAAATTTTGAAGGTCAAGGTCAAACGTCAAGGTCACTGTCGCCAATCAGGGGGAGTCGACGAAACCCTTATTTTTTGAGTAATTTTGATCGGATCGTCTTCAAACTTCATGGGAATATAGTTCATGGTCTGGCGCTCAGCTGATTAATTTTTGGTGGCGATTGGCCTTAACCTTCATGGTTAGCGCCTGAGGTCAAACATATTTGACCCCAAGGTAAAATTTTCAAGTTTTAGGAACCATATCGTGTAGTACCTCAAATTGAACACCTCGATGAGTGCTTTCCAGATATGTCAAGCTTGAGACATTATGACGTCATTTGGTGATGTGATGAGGCAAACGCATATTTTTCATGGTTACTCTGTAGAACGATTCTCATCAGAATCTCTCGTAGGCAGATATTCCTCAAGGTGTCGCTCCTGGTGGATAGCAGCTCTGTTCACCTCAGTGTGACCTTAAAGAAGTCACACGTGGTCAACTTTTGGCAAGATACGGGTCACCCTGCGGGTGACATTGGTTTATTTTTGTGTTGTCCATTTTTGTTGGTTTACCTTGTACGAGTGTGCAGTTGACACACTTATCTCAGCCAAATTCCATTTCAATGTCGTCTGATGACCATTTCACTGGTTTCAGTTGTTCTTTCCATTTTTTATCATTCGTTGCAAAGAGTTTTAGATCATTCATGTACAGTGGATGTCTCTCCTGTCTCCAGTGGATGTCACCTTCCTGTCTCTTGGGATGTACTCTAATTGGATGTTAGGGTGAGAAAGCAATGCAAGACTGGAATACCACATTGATATTACAGCACATGGAAGGAAAGATACAAATAACAGGGTGAAGATACAATGTTGGATCTTTCAGGATGGCAGCTTTTCTCTGTTCCTGTTTTGCCTGGTCCTGAACACACTGAGCAACGACACATATACATCCCAACAGCCAATAAAAGAATGTCAAAGAGACAGGAAAAGTGACACATCTACTGTACGTGGATGATTTAAAGCTTTTCACATTGAATGACGAAAAATTGGTAGAACAACTCAAATTAGTGAAACAGTACTCCTACAATATTCAAATGGAATATGGCTTAGATAAGTGTGCCAAGTGCACATTCATACAAGGTAAACCAACAAAAGCGGACAAAATAAAAAAAAATTCAACCTGTCAGTCATAAAAAAGTCACACAACCAACCTGTCCACCAAATTTCATCCAAATCCGACCACAACTTTTTGAGATATCCTGCACACAGACAAACAAACAGACAGACAAACAAACAGACAAAGAGGTGAAAACATAATCTCCTCACCTTCGGTGGTGGAGAGAAATATTAAACAAAATATCAACAAATATGCACTGATAACTGGGAGAATCATAAAAGAGCAGGGAGGTATTAAAAAAACGAGTTGGACAGATAGGGCATAGACAAAGAAGTTTCTTTGGAATGGCTAAGAAGAGGTCAGCTGAACTGGGACTGGGAATGAATCGTAATAAATTCCCAACACCAAGGACACTACACCAATGGCTTGAAGTTAATGGCAGGACTGAATCAATTGGACAAGTGTAGGTTCTGCAAGGTAGGAACAGAAAACATGAGTGACCACCTCTCGGTATGTAAACAAACTCATGTCAGAACAGCTATACATACAAAGGCACAACAAAGTAGGTGAGGTAATCCATTGGCACATCTGCAGAAAATTCAATAATTGCTGTTTCAGAAAACTCACGGAAACATGAACCAAAAGCAATTATTGAAAACAAGAAGTAAACCTCACGTACAACCTGATGATCCCATCAAGCGTGAACATAGAAAACAAAACGTTGTAATCAGATATAGTATTTAATTACAAAATAGAAAAGGTGGCATTGCTCAATGAGGTTTCAGTACCCAGCGATTTTGGCCTAACCAACGTAGAAATCAAGAAAATGACCAAATACCAAGATCTCAAAAATGAAGTGAAAAGATCCTGAAAGCTGAAGAATGCCAAAATTGTACTTGTGATAATTGGAGCAATGGGAATGAGAAAAGAACTTCATGGAGATCTCAAAAACCATCCCTGGGAATGGAAGCTGTCTGGGGCTCAGTGATGATTTTGAAAAGAGTCCTCAGAACAAACTTTGAAAACAATAAAACTTCATGGCTTGGTCCATAAATCGAACCAAAATGGAGGTGGCTACTTCGAGACCTGTGAGGATGCTGTTCCGCTTTTTGAAATCCACACATGTAGATAACAACTAATGACATGCACACACCCATGCACATATGATGGTGGTGGCTGGATAGTTAACCCCAACTTAACTGGGTGATATTGAGTTTTCCCTGACTGGGTCCGGCCGTCGATGGTCCGTTCAACTTAAAAATTTGTACACGCGTAGATCACCATGTCGTGAACATGATGGTCCAATTTTTTTTCATATGTTAATTTTATATTTTTATGTATTATATTGTTTTTCCATAATTATCCAGTATGTTGTAGACAACATGCTAAAACACTCAGAAATTACAGGCTAATTATTTTACACCATCAGTGACCTAATGCATGTAACCCTTATTCACGTCTGTTTGGTGTACAAAAACATATGCAAAAATTGCAGTTTTTTTAATTTTTACTCAGCCCTGTTATCCTTCTGAGGTCAGCAAAATGAGTACCAGTGCTGGAAGTCAGCCAGTCAAGTATCCTGTGTCGGAGTGGCTACCCATCCAGGGTTGTGCCCCCTAAACAATGAAACTGCCTCCGCAGAATTAATCGCCTGATGACACAAGGAGGGTCATCCGTCAATCCATACACATATATAATTCATAGTGGGGTGAGTCCATTTTTATTGGTTGTTTTAAGTTTATCAGAAGTGTTACTGGTTGGTGTTGTGCTTGCTGAAAACAGGTGAGAAACTGTTAACAGTCATGTAATTCTAAATCTCCAAAGTAAGGAAGAATTTACCAAGACAAGTCACAATCTACAAACTCAAAACATATGTTTTTGCCTTTAATTATTTTTAAACAAATCCTTGCAATATCTAAGCACCATTTCCACAGCAAGGTTTAAGTCTAAACATACAGTCAGTTACTGCGCCACAAGTAAACTGTGCTAACCTCGACAAGCATTCACAGATCAAAATCTCCCCTCTGCGTACATATGAAGTTATGATTATTTCCCTTTTCAAAAAATTAAAAATTTTGCAGAAAGACGTATAAACAAAAATACAGCTGTGTACAGCAATATATCAAAAGGTTATGCATGATAGAAAGCAGGGTTGCAAGAAATTTTAGTCTGCTTATACACATAAAACACATTTGATAACTAACTATAATAGAAATTCTACATATATTTTTGCACAGTTCAAATTTTATTAACTTATCAACGAGTAGTAATGGGGTCACGTTTTTTGAGATATAACACAGATGATACAATGCATCACAAAGAGGGAAAATGAATTTTGTTGTACAGCGTGCTAATATACAAAGCAGGCAAACTGTATTCATATTTCTCGCATTACTCTAGAATGTTGATCTAATTGTGAGAAGTCATTTTCTTTCTTCGTTTGATCGAATAATTGAATAGCAAATAAGAATAACAAAAAGCTACCCAAAAATTTACACTACCTCCAAGCAAGCTTCTGGCAATTATCGACGTCTTCGGTTTTTCGGGCATTTCCTGAAAAAGAATATAAACAGTCGATTTGTAACTGTCAGGAGTGCACATTATCATTTGAATGCAATATCTTAGGTTTAACTAGATATATGTGATCAAAAAGTGATCACCAAGGGTAAGCCTCCCCTGGTGCCTGAGATCCAATGATGGCATTTTTTTCTTCGGACCGCCTTACGACCTTGACCTCAACAGTTAGGGATTTGAGTGTAAATTAAGGAAATATGTCCCCATCTACAATGTATCCAAAAAACTCAACATCATGATGATTTGACACAATATAATTTAAGTTATGATCAAAAGTTGTTTTTTGTTAATTCGGTCACAATCCAAAAAAAGTTGGTCAAGGACATTAATCAAATATCAGTTGCACAACTTCAATGCATCTACACTATTACGATGAAAGGACACCTTGGAAGGCCAATCATTCCTTGAGATTCTGCATTGGCAATATTGAGCAATGACAAAAAAAGTGTTATTTTTAGACCACCATTTGACTTTGACCTTTAATTCGGAGGGGTATGATATACATTAAGCATAATTGTGGTTTACTCTATGCTATCACGATTGGGCAATTTCATTCTGATTGACAAACCTTAGTCTAGTTTTGGGGAAAAAATGATAAAATGTCTATAATTGGGTCATGACCTTAAAAATTATGTCAAGGTCAAAAAAATGTAAACCCCGCATACTTTTTATTTCCATTATTAATGCAAAATTGCACTCTGAAAGTCCCAGCTGGCTCTGAGATACAGCTCAGACATTGGCAGAAAAAGAAAGGAAAAAATAAAACAAACCTAAATGGTGGTTTAATATTCCTAAGGATCTAAGAAACTCTGAGGTGCCATTAAAATTGGGGGCACTAATTGTAGAAACAAACCCAACAACAGATATAAGCCTCCCACTATTCCACAGGTTTATATCAGATAGAGAGAAGTTACCACTTAATTACACTCTGCAGAATGAGACGTAAGTTCTAGCTTGTGGTTGTTACACCATGTTTTATCTCCAGCAATGATGTGTTCTAAGAAAGTGTGGACGAGCAGTTAAAGATCATCATGGAATCTCCCACAGCAAAGCTCAATCTCTTGGCCTGCTGCTCTTGCATTGTAAACAGATTTGTGGCCTCTTTGTCTTCCATTGCCTTGTTTGTGGTTTTGCAACCTTTGGCCTTTCTGTGCCACCTAACTCCCCTCCACCCCACCCCCCAGGTTTCTGCAGGGTGCATGTAGTCTGCCAGTAACTCACTTCTGGTGAAACTCCCAAAATCCAGGTTCACGACTCACCTCCACTCATTTGTTCCTTATTACTCTCATCTGTGGAACTAACTTCCTTGGTCTGTTCAATCCATTTCTTCCCTCCAAGGGAGATGGCTGTTCACCTCAACTAATCCCCCAAAAATACTGATATTCTTTGCCCTCATTATCCTGCCCCAAGCCAACCTCTTCCTTTCCAGTTTTTTGTTTTTTTTGTTTTCTTTCATCTCCCTCACTTTCTATTTAATTGTTTCATCGCTGCTCTCTGCCAACAATGCAAGGAGAAATAGACTGAAGCTGGTTGTGCGAAATAGCTCCATTTCCATAATTCTTCTTTCCCATTCTTTCAGCCCATTACTTGTGCTTGAGCTTGTATCCAGCTTGTTAACTCCCATGTCTTCCTCCCATCTTCTCCCCTTCCCCTTCTCTCTCTCATTCTTCCCCTCATCCATTCTACCTCCAGGAGTCCCTCTACAGCTTGTGTTCCTCTACCCAACTGTTGGTGTATTTCCCTGCTTTCCACTGTGTCTGCTTCTCCCTGTGGATTTGTGGCACACATATAAAGGACATGAATAATAGGCATGAATAACTAATTCAATGTGTTAAATAAGGTGGTGTAAAATATGATGCGTCAATGGCAGTAAAGTTTCCAATAAATGCTTTTTTTCTACAGCCTTTAAAACTTTTATTTTATTTCCATTGAATTATATATTTAAACACTGTGGAACACAAATCGCCTTGTTTACACTTCTAAAAGTCTCCAGCTTCGCAGTACTTTGGCAAAACTTTATGCCATCTTTACCGATAAAGTTTTCCTCACACTGAGGGTGGAGTAACAGCGAGATTCACACAAAAATGGTGGCTCATGTTCGTACTCAAAAATATAGATCATGCTCAAAAATGCAAAGCGAGGGTTGAAAAGGCCCTTCCCATGCCCTTTGTTTTTTCTTTTTCTCAAGACAGCACGGAGTATTAAGTTGTTCTATGAACTCTCTAGGTTAAGAAGAGTTTGGAAGCATTTTTCTCTGAACCTTTGTGTCACTGCTATGTTATTGGGTACTGATACCATTATTTTAATCCCTGAGACAAAATCAAATCGCATAGGAAACTTGATACTTATCAGACACGAGCAAGGGTACCCAGCGTTGTGCAGTGCTGTTCTAATCCTGTTGGCATTTTGAAGAAATCAAATTGGTTTTTTTGTATTTTTGTGGGGACCTAAAACACCTCCCTACTCCCACTAAGGAATGGGGTCAGGGATCATTTAATAGCACCTTTTACATTGCAACAAAGGCTTAGGCATAGAGTGATGTTTTTTAATGGAACTTGCAAATTATTTTGGCCCAAAATACTCCCTGGAACTCAATGATGAACCTCTGAAAGTTTGACGGAGATATGTTTGGCCATCTCTGAGAAAAATGGTCACACACACACACACACACACACACACACACACACACACACACACACACACACACACACACACACACACACACACACACACACACACACACACACACACACACACACACACACACCTCATAGTATAAATATTGGTGGATAATAAGGGGGTTAATATGTAATTTTGTGTTCACTTTAACCATTTACTTAAAAAGTTACAAGTGGCATGATGTAAAGTAAAAAACAATCTCTATGTACAATTGTTATAAATAGATCAACAAAAACAACATCAGAGCTTTGAATATCCTGATAATAATAATTACTACATTTATTTATATCGCTCCTTTTACCAATGGATACAAAGAACAAACTATATTATAAAAGTTTGCAATGAACCACTTCTTATTTCACTTACCGGCATGAAACTTGTTTGAATCACATAATTGTGTGTGCCACCCAATATAAAGAGAGTTTTATGATTCTATATGGTTTCAAAAGTTGCATTTTTTACATCCAGATGCTACCTGATCCATTTCTCTCCATCTGATGAATCTTTCTGGTGTTTGAACGATTACATGTACAGATGTAAAAATGATTCTTCTTCGTCTTGCGTATGGCAGCTATCATTTTGTTGGAGCGCAGCTGTGCCGCTGATGCAGTGCCCCTATTACCGGGACACTGGTGCTCATTTCACCAACCTTGGAAGGATGACAGGCTGAGTCAACCCCACCTGATGTAAGTTCAGCAGCCAACGGGGCTCAAACTCAGGACCCCAAGATCCCAAACCAGCCACCCTAGTTATAAAGCCAACACCAGGCTGTAAAAATGATGAAAATGATAGTTATTATAACTGATTCCGTTACTGTATTGTAACTATTACAGGCATAACATGGATATATCCTCGTTAACCTCCGCCATCTTCGAAGATGGATGGAGGTTACTGTTTTCACCCCTTTCTGTTTGTTTGTTTGTTTGTTTGTTTGTGAACAGTATTACGGAAAAACTCCTCTGGATTTCGACGAAACTTGGTGGGGGAGGGGGGGTTAGGTATGGTCTAAGGATAATGCCATTAAATTTTGGACTTGGTCCCCCCCCCCTGCCAAAAAAAATTTAGAGAATTTTTTTTTTTGCATTTCTACATGTTTTAAGTGATTTCCAACCCCCCAAAAAAATTGTTAGAGAAATTTATTTTTTGTTTTTTTTTTGCATTTCTACATGTTTAAAGTGATTTCCAAGCCCTCCCAAAAAAATTGTTACCCCCCCCCAAAAAAGGGAAATTTTTTTTTGCATTTCTACATGTTTTAAGTGATTTCCAACCCCCCCCCCCAAAAAAAATCGTTACCCCCCCAAAAAAAATTGTTTGCGAAAAATTTTTTTTTTTGCTAATCCACATGTTTTAAGTGATTTCCAACCCTCCCCAAAAAAAGATTGTTGGAGAAAAATGTTTTTTTTTGGCATTTCTACATGTTTTAAGTGATTTCCAACCCCTCCCCCCAAAAAAATTGTTAGAGAAAAAAAAATTTTTGCAACTTTTTTTTTCATCAAAATTTCGATTTCTTTTTTTTTTTGCATTTCTACATGTTTTAAGTGATTTCCATTCCCCCCCCCCCCCCCCCAAAAAAAATGTTGGAGAAAAGAACTACAACTCTGTCAGCACTGTTGACATCATATTTAATGAATAAGATATAAGGTTCACTTGAGTGACCCAGCAGTAATGGCGGCGGAGGTTTTGCACTCTCCCGCGTACTCCCCCTCTAGTTTGCATTTGTTTCACACACACTTTGTTTTGTTGAATTTGCATTAGTTCATAACATTTTAAACTGGTGATATTTTCATTTCGCGTTTGACTAGTGGAATGGAAAAAAAATCTGCACCAGGCTTCAAGGCATCAAACGAGAGGTTATCACTGCTGCTCTGTGCCAATACAGCAAGGAGAAATAGGCTTTGAAGCTGGTTGTTATGGGAAATGATTCCATCTCCCTCTCTATCTCCGTAATTCTTGCAAATTCTTTCATTTTGAGGCATTAGGAGAAAGTTTGTGGACATGCTCAGCTGCTTTTAATTTAAAAACTTGAAATCCTGGATAAAATGAATAATTGTTGGGACAAATGGTGTTTCCCGGATAACAACAGTACACTGTATTTTACATACAATTAATACAGTTTTACATAATCGTTCATTGTCCGTAGATTTCAGTTATCTAAGTCAGTTTCCATTTTATCAAGATGTTTCATACTGCAATAAGGGTGTGCCCCTCACCCCTTTCAGAACAGGTGCTACTCACTAAGGTTCCACCATATAATGTATTGTCATTACCCAGGTCACTAGGCTCAAATAAGTTGAGGCCATGCTTGGATATGAGGCCTGAGGCCAATATGAACAAGCGGTTTAAGCCGGTTATAGTGTACAGGAAAGATTCCATCGTCTTTCTACTAGCATTAAAATTAGTTGTGATGGTGCCAAAAGAAGATGCTTTTTCACGGTTTGATTTATTTTTTTTTTGCACTAATATTAAATACCATGTGGACAAACATGTTAGAGAATAATTGATAAACCATCCAATCCTTTCTCCTCCAAGGGCATAAGTCTGTCTGAAGCCTCCACAAAGACAAGATGAACACCAATCTCAAATGCATAACACAGGGCTTTGTCTTAACCTTATCTCCAAGCAAAACCCACAAGCAAAGGGAAACACACAAACATAAAAGAGCATTAGTGGGGAAAAATAGAACAAAGAAAAAATGCAGGGAAGATTGGTACAAATAAATGGAGTAGTAAGGAAGGGTGAGGAAGGTAAAATCTCTGGGCTGAGAGTAGCAGAATTAAGGATGAACCTCACCGGTGAGTTGTTCCTTCAGCACCGACTCTGGCTGCGCACCTGTTGTGTCTCTCATCGCAGCTCCTTTGTCATGCATACCTATTGCACCATGTAAGTGTCACCTGCTTCCTGAACTGTGTGCACTCAACAAGTCTTTGCCTCTGCCAGTAAGTGCGACGACTATCTTTATCCACCCTGTTTCTCCACGTGCACTGCGCTTTCTCTCTACTTATTTATTCTCCTTCACAACACAACTCTTCTTGGTCTCTCTGCCGGCACATATGCCATATCTCTCCTCTCTTACATCATACCCACTTGGTTAACCTTCATCACGTGCAATGTATGGCACACCGTTCCCTGCGATAACTGTGTGCGCTCTTCTATTTGTCTTTGTGTCCTTCGCTTCTCCTCTGCAAGCCATCTTGTGTTATGTAATATGCCCCACGGACAAAGCAGAAGATCCTTGGCACCTTCCACACATAAATATCCCAATTAGAGCAAAATATTCCATCAGGCTTTTGGATGACACAAAGTCACAACGTCTGTCCAAAACTGCATTGAATATCAAGGAGGAGAGGGGAGGGGAATTGTGGAGAGTTTTTAATTACAAAAAGGGCAAAAGGGGAGACATCTGCTTCTTGGGTCATTTGCAGGCTTTCTGGACTACTTAGTGGATGTATGATCCAGCGCATTTATATGAGTATACATAGATGTCCTATGCTGTCCTTACAAACATAAAATCTGACCTCCTGGAACATTCCCCCGTTTTCGTTCTGAAATATATAATGTACATATCTGAATCCTTATAGCAAATTAATATCTGCCCAGGATTCAATTATTTCAATGGCTGAAATCAACAGGACGTTAAATGAGGCATGCTAACTGCTGTGGGAAGTGAGGAGAAGCTGACGTTTCGTGTGTTAACCCTCCGTGGGAGCAAAAGCCATGAGCGTGATTATTTTTTTTTATAGTGAAAGTGTCTAAAGCTCTGATGAAGGGTTAATGCAAGAAACGTCATTTTCTCCAAGTTTCCCACAGTGATAAGCATAAATCAATCAACATCTTGTTGATTTCCATCCATAATTGTTCTACCTATCCCCCGATGCAGGTGGACAGTAGCTTTCACCGGCAAGACTAGTTCTTCATTCTTCAATTACTTCTTCGTTACTGATGGATTATAATGTACCCTGATATTGCGGTGACCCTTTGGCTGGGGAAAGTTATTTCACATTTGGCCGGTGTACTGGCATGCAATGGCCTTTTCGAAAGGTATCATTGGGTCTTCAATATCCAAACGTGAGTGCTTGTACACAGGACAGGCAGCTCAATGTTTCCTCCATGATGTCTTTCCCGTGTAGTGTGTGAAAATAAATAAATAAAGATATAAAGAATATGATCCACATCATTCTTCATCATTCAACTCATCTATAAGCCTCAAACTCTGGATCAGTGTGATGTTGAAATGAAAAAGACCCCTGAATGTGATTCAAGGAAAACTAGACATAGAAAAACGCAATGCTTCCCTTCGAGCTTGCACCATGGCATATTATTACCAGCCATCTATATCCTCCTAATTCCTCAGCATCTCGATGTTTATATACTGTAGTTATCTGTTAAACTGCTAAACCGTCCCTTCTCCCACAACTTTTTAGCAAACTGTTCCGTACATACTAACGACTTTCTTTTCTAAAAAAACACCCTGTCTCTCTTCTTCCTTTGTGAGCTCTGTTCCATACCTAGACTTAAAAAGTTTCAACTTTTCCAATCTCTCCTTTTTCCGAAAACACCTGTCATTTTTAAGTACCATTCAAATTGAACAAAGCTAAACCCTTTCTGATGCATAAATCGATATCCTTTCCACAGGTGGTGGTGTTGTTGTTGGAATAAATGCCTCCATTCCAGGACATTCCTGCTGCCAAATTAGTCTCATTGCCAAGGAGTACACTGGGTGGTTTGTGGTCAGGGCAGGAGTTTTTCAAAAGGAAGGTGACCAGAACTGAATGCCATTTTGAATATGTTGCTAGACAAACCTCTGAACAACATTAGCATTTTCGTGCTTTCATATATTTAAATATGATGCTTCTCTAAAAGGTATGTATGTATGTATGTATGTACGTATGTATGTACACATGCATATCTGTGGATCTATTCCATTCCTGAAGATGGGTAAGCTGACAATCCTGCAAAAAAGGCTTTTAAAGCCTATGTACACTGACTGATACTGTTACGAATTTGGAAGCCTTGTGCACACAGACAGACAGCCGTCCCCCAGCTTAGTTATTTCGATAAGTACGTGTTTCTAGTTAGGGTCCCGTCCCTGGTATAATGGGAATTAAATGTTCATGTCCTGCGGAGTTATTTTGATAGTCAGGGTTTTCTTTTATTTTTACATCAACGATAACTACAACAACACGCCTTCACCTCGCTTCCTCACACCGACGCCATTGCCTACGTGCGTGTTAGCATGTACGTGGGCGGAGTTCACGAGGACCTGATGTCTAACTCGCCCAATCGGGGAGATGCGAGCAAGGTTGCCGACGGTCGGCCAATAGGCGTAGCCCACACGGGACCATATTCCTCTCCTTGTTTGAGGGGCGGTCGGCCGCGATGGCCGTCATGCCCCCCCCCCCTGGTCCAATCAGCGGGCTTGGCTCCCCTGTCGGCCAATGAGCGACGAGCGGATCAGAGCCAGGGCGGTCCTTTGCAAGAAGGTGGAGCCGAGACATGGGATCCGTCCAATGAGGGCAGGCCATGCATGAGCAAACCGCGCCCGAGAAGACGACGAAGGAAAGGGGAACAAATAATTATGCCCGGTCTGCTAGAGCGCGTGGTCTGATCTCATCTCGCCGGCGCTGGTTTGGTTCTCTGTCGGCTCGAGTGCTTGTTTGGTTCTCTGTCAGCTCGAGCGCTGGGTTTTGGCGCCAGGTCTGCAAAGAGCGCTGGATTTTGGTTCTCTGTCTGCTCGAGCGCTGGGTTTTGGCGCCAGGTCTGCAAAGAGCGCTGGGTTTTGGTTCTCTGTCTGCTCGAGCACTGGGTTTTTGGTTATTTGTCTGCTCGAGCGCTGGGTTTTGATGCCTGGTCTGCAAAGAGTGCTGAGTTTTGGTTTTCTGTCTGCTCGAGCGCTGGGTTTTGGTTCTCGGTCTGCTCGAGCGCTGGGTTTTTGGTTATTTGTCTGCTCGAGCGCTGGGTTTTGGTGCCAGGTCTGCAAAGAGCACTGGGTTTTGGTTCTCTGTCTGCTCGAGCGCTGGGTTTTTGGTTATTTGTCTGCTCGAGCACTGGGTTTTGATGCCCGGTCTGCAAAGAGTGCTGAGTTTTGGTTCTCTGTCTGCTCGAGCGCTGGGTTTTGGTTCTCGGTTTGCTCGACGCTGGACTGGTCGCATCTTGCTCGACGCTGGTCTGGCCTCATCTCGTCGCTGGTGTTGGTCTGCGTCTGGCTGCCCTGGTCCGTCTTCTGGCGTCTGGAGCTCCGGGAAGTTGTGGACGTCCAGCCGCGTGCTCGCGGCCAGGTAGCCAGCCACGTTCTCATCCGTCAGCTCGACTTCCCTCCGAGCTGAAAGAATATTAAAGACCTCGAGGTCCATCTCTCTTTCTGGGTATCTGTGTGTGCGTGTGTGTGTGTGTGTGTGCGTGTGTGTGTGTGTGTGCGTGTGTGTGTGTGTGTGTGCGTGTGTGTGTGTGTCTGTGGGCCCGTCTTCAAGTAGAACTGTATAAGTGCTTGTGTATAAATTTCCATTTATCTTGTCGGTTTAACTCTGCCCTTTATGTGTCCTTTCCCCCTTTTGTAAATAAATATTCCTTTTGTTGAATGTTTCAGCTCGTCTTTGTCCTTTCCTTCATTGGCTAAGCACGGTGCGTGTTGGGGAATTAAAAAGGCCGTTGTTGCCCTAGTTGGGTGCATTTGGACTGAGGGGACCTCGGTAACCATCCGTTCGGGTTACGCACGGGTCGAGTACGGTTACGGCTCATCCCGTTTGAGCTCCGTTAAGGGTGTGAATACTCGGTAGTTCGCCACGTGGGCCTCTAGGTATTCTGAAGTTTGGCAAATAACCCTGTACCACGTGGTTGATTTATTGACGATTCACGGTCCTGTAAGGGACGCGTACCTTCGGAGTTATCCGAGGGTAACGATCTGAATTCGGGGTGTTCGGTGGGGCCAACTCTACTGCTCCATCTTGCGGTCGTGCTTGCAGCTGATACCTGGCCCACAACAAATTGGTAATCAGGAGTGGGACCACGAACCCTCCGCCTCCACAACGAAATTTGCAGGACACCAATCACAACAAATTGGTAGTCAGGAGTGCAATTCGGCCCCTCGGCCTACGTAGAGAAATTCACGGGATTCGGATCAGGGGGTGTAGGGAGCAAATCCCCCCATTTCCTCCAAATTGCAAGCGTTTTAAATTTTATTTCCAACACGCGACATGGCAAGCCAAGATGGGCTGAAATAGGTGGGTTTAGAGGTAGATGTAGTGTTAGACAAAACCATGGTCCAGGACACCAGCCCCATGCAAGAAGACGTGCCCCCGCATCCAAACTCAGAGTCCGTAAGGGGTGCAGGGGCGGCATATGACACCCCCCCTCCGTCAAACTTCCTTCCCGACCCTTGGCGGATCCGCGCCTGGCCGAGGCGAATCGGCTCCGTCAGGGACGTTTAACTTGGACCAGTTTAGGGGAAATATTAATGCTGATGAGGGGTGATATGTAAACAATGAAGAGCGTTATGCGGAGGATGGCTGCGAATGCGCAAAGGATGGATGCCAAAATGTATGAGGGCAGGGGTGATATGCAGTGCATGGGGTTGAGTCTCCAGGCAGGGCAAGGGGCAATAAGGGCGATCGCACGTGGCGAAATGCGGACAATGGACTGCAAAATGGCGGCACCACGTAGCGAAACGAGTGAGCCATGGAGGGGGGGGTGTAATGGCTGTCGCGCCCGCAATGGAGACTGGTAAGGTCGGGATGATGAGTGACGCCACCACAATAATTTGAGAGACTGAAACGTGTAGGGTGAGACACAAGGGGACGACGGGAAAATTAAAAGAGGTGATGGAGACGGAGAAATTAACAGAGACACAAGGAGAAACGCAGGAATGAAAAGAAATAAAAGAGACAAAGGAGGAAACGGCAGCGACGAAAATCCAGGAGTCAGAAATAATAGAAGAGACACGGGAGATAGATCAGGTGACGGAGACGCAGACATCAAAAGAGGGGGGCAAATTACATAAAGTAAAAGACGAGCAAACACACACGTGGAGTTAGGAGGGGACAATGAGGTTGAGCATGGGAAATGTTTCGTAACCTGGTGCGAGCAGCAGGATAGCCTCCTGAAGGAACAGAGGGAGATGGTAAGCTCTCTCGAAACAGACCGCGACGAGGTGAGTCCGGTCGGGCCGTACGAGGTTGAGCGGATGGGTGCTGTGAACGGGTACACGCGGAGCTTGGGGGGTATGGAAACCCTGTGATTGCTTGTGGTAACACGATTCCCCGATGTGATTGTCCCCGAGTGTATGAGTGGTACGAGTGTGTCAAAAGGTGTGCAGAATTGTGTGAGTGTCATGGCGTGCGTGAGTGCATGCAAGGAATTGAAATGCGGATGGATTCAGACGGGAGATGGGTGTGGCGAGCCTTCTGCGCCGTATAAAGTTATTCTGGCAACCGTGCCGGTTTCGCAGGACGTAGCATGCGAGGCCCGTTCGGCATTTAGCGAACGTCCCTCACGTGCGCGTCTTCGCGTAAGGAATCCAGCGCGGAAACGCTCCATGTGGGATTCAACAAGGCCTCGTGGACGGCTAAAATGGCGGCGAGTGTTGTTTGAATTCAGCAAACGGGTCACCATGTGGGCGCGTGTGCGGGGCATCACGTGTTGGCACCACGTGTTCCGTTCGTGAAGCGTGCGGGGCGGGCCCCCAGCACGACACGCTCAGGCGGGCCTGCACGGCAAGCTGTGCGGGTTCCGTGGGCGAGTGACGTCACCGGGGATTTCCCAGCGCAAGTTGTGGATGAGCTGCGCACGTTGGCTCATGTGGGGAATCCCTCAAAGGTGAGCGATTTGCAGGGTGACGTCAAGGCTGCACGTGTCGCCCGATGGAAGGGACGAATGGGAAAGCCGTAAACCACCACCTTGGCGGTGCAAAAAAAAAAAATCCTCACTCCAAATACACGGCCCGGCAGAGATGTGGCAAGCATCCTGTTTGGGCATAGGAGCAATAGTTAGTGGGATGGGTTTAGCTTAGATAGACTGGCCTCATGGGGGCATGGGCTGTCCTCCATGGGGCCATGGACTAGTTAGTGGGAATGATAGGTTACATTTAGAAATGGAAAATTGATTTTGGGAGACATGGACAGACATGGAATGTGTAGTGGGGATGTAGCTTCGCTACGTAGAGTTAAAAGGAACGTGCATTAGTGTAAGGGACGACAAGGGAGCACGAGATAGTTAGGGGAACATAGGTAGAGTGTGAATTGGAAAAGAAAAGTGAAAAATGTGTGATGAATGAGTATGGGTCAACGGGCCCGAGTGAGTGAGTGGAGGGAATGTAGAATGCATGGTGTGAATGAATGATTGGGGGGAGGAATGAAACCGACCCAAGTGACCCCGGGGTCAGCGTAATGTTAGTTAGTCATCCCTTACTCTTATGCACGTTCCATTTAATCTACGTAGCTAAACTACGTCCTCACGACACATTCCATGTCCGTCCATGTCTCCCAAATCCATTCTAAATCTAAATCTACTTTCCCACGAACTAGTCCATGGGCCCCATAGAGGACGGCTCATGCCCCCATGAGGCTGGTCTATCTAAGCTAAACCCATCCCGCTAACTAATGCTCCTATGCCCAAGCAGGATGCTTGCCAAATCCTGGTCAGGGCCGTGTAATTGGAGCGAGGCCTTTTTTTAATTTTTTTTTTTGCACTGCCTAGGCTGCGGTCTGTGACTCCCTCGTTCGTCCCTTCCATCGGGTGATATGTGCAGCCTTGTCGTCGCCCTGCGCATCACAATCAGCGCTCGCTTTTGCGGTGTCCACCATGCGAGCCGACGTGCGCTGCTCACCTGAAGCTCGAGCCGCGAGGTCCGTGCCGATGACGTCATTCGCACACGGACCCTGTGCGGTTTCCCGTGCAGGCCAGCCCGAGCGTATCGTCCCGTGGACCCGCTCCATGCGCTCTGTGAACAGAACGCACGGCGTGCAGCACATGGAGCTTCGCACACGCGCTCGCATGTGGACCCGTCCATTCCAAATTCACCCGACACTCGCCTACATTCTCGCTGTCCACGCGGCCGGCTCGTATCTGACGTGAAACATTTCCGGGTGGATCGCGATCGCGCAGGCGTGCCATGGACCTTGTACGCGTCGTCGCGCAAACCCGGCGCGGTTGCCAAATTAACCCTTTGCGTCTTCCAGGCTTGCGACTCGTGTCTCCCGTCTGAATCAGTCCGCATTTCAATCCCATACATGCACTCACGCACGCCATGACACTCACACCACTCATACGTTTCAACACACCCGCACCACTCACACACTCCACCACACATTCTGGGACAATCACGCTGGGGATGGGAGTCCGCACAATCCCAAAGCCTCCACTCGCCCCAAAGTCTGCATGGACCCGTTCGCATCACTCACCCGCTCAACCTCGCTCGGCCCGACCGGACTCACCTGGTCGCAGTCCACTTCGAGGGAGCATACCTTCTCCCCCTGTTCCTGAGGGAGGTTAATCCGATGCTCACATTGGGTCCCAACACATTCCACCAGCTCGACCCCATTGTCCCCTCCTATCTCTACCTGTGTGTGCTCCTCTTTAGTTTCATTCAATTCGTCCCCCTCTTTCGCTTCCTGCGTCTCCCCCATTATTTCTAAATCCTGCGTCTCCCCTTGTGTCTCTGTTAATTCCGTCATCCCTTGAATTCCCGCATTTCTTATACTTCGACCTCGCCCGTCTCCATCGCGGACTGAACACATTCTACACTCCTGGTCGGTTCGGTCGTCCCCCCACGTGCAGACACCATTTTGCCTCTTACGCTCGCCTACAGGCTTAACTCCATGCTCTGCATTTCCCCTCGCTGTGTTCGCATATCACCCCTCATCTCATCCATCCGCTGTGCATTTGCGTCCATTTTGTTTTTGCAAATCCTGCGTATTCGCATCCACCTTGTTGTTCATTTCTTGCATCATCTGTACCAACTGTTCGAAGTCCGATGGCTCTTGCGGAGGCGATCCGCCACGATCGGTCACGGACCCAACATGAATCGGGGGGGGGGCTTTGACGGAGGTGGGGGGTGGTGGAGTGTGGTTATACGCCACCCCACCCGCGCCCATTATTTCGGGGTCCGATCATGGGGAAAGTTCATGCATGGGGGTGTCCTGGACCATGGATTCCTCTAAACCTATGATAATCTCTACACCCACCTGACCCAGCTCGTCTTGGCTTGCCATGTTGCGAATGAGAACAAGTTTGAAATGCTCGTAATTTGGGGGAAACCGGTGGGGGGGGGGTTGCTCCCTACACCCCTGATCCGAATCCCGTTAATTTTGTGGAGGCAGAGGGGTTCGAACCCCGCGCATGAACAC
Organism: Eptatretus burgeri; assembly: GCF_056783735.1. Lineage (NCBI taxonomy): Eukaryota > Metazoa > Chordata > Myxini > Myxiniformes > Myxinidae > Eptatretus > Eptatretus burgeri. Next base: position 37,296,463 of record NC_140963.1, on the reverse strand, counting down.
CAATTGTTGTGGGGCCGGGTTTTGTTGGCGAGCACGGCCGCTAGATGGAGCAGTAGAGTCATCTCCACCGAACACCCAGAATTTAGGTCGTGACCCTCAGATAAGTCCGAAAGGCACGGGTCCCTTACAGGACCATGAATCGCCAATAATTCGACCGCGTGGGGTAGGGTTAATTGCAAAACTTCAATATACCTAAGTACCCATGCGGCAAATCTACCGGGGAATTCACACCCTCGACAGACCTTAGTGGGACAAGCCGTTACCGTGCCCGAACCGTGTGTAACCCGAGCGGATGGTTACCGAGGCCCGTCAGTCCAAAGGAACAATTTACTGCCTTGCTATTTCTCAACACGCACCGTGCTAAGCCAATGAAAGAAATGACGGGGAACGAGCTGGGACATTCAACAATAGGGAATTTATTTACAATAATCGGGGCATGAGGGGAGCACTTAAGGGCAGAGTTATCTGAATAAAGAAGGGAATCAAATGTACAAGCAATTCCTTAACAATTCCACTTAGAGATAGGGCCCACGGACACACACGCACACACAATTACCCCAGAAAGAGATGAACCTCGAGGTCTTTATTTCCCCTTCAGCTCGGGAGGGAAGATGTGCTGAGGGAAGAGAATGTGGCTGGCGACCTGGCCACGTTCGCGCGGCTGGACAACCGCACCTTCCCGGAGCACCAGGCGCCAAATAACGGATCAGGGCAGCCAAACCCAGAGGAGGCGAGACGAGGTGATCTGCCGTGATGAGATGGTTGACCGCCTGTTGTCATGCGCCAAACGAGACGCCTCGGATGCGCAGGATGCAGTCAGCCGCAGACCCAGACAGCAGAGCGCTTGAGCAGACGGGACGCAAATCATCAATCTTTGTTCTTCGTTTTTTGGGGCGGGTCCGCTCCCCCGTCGCCTGCTCCCATTGGGTGGACGGCATGTTGCGGCTCCGCCTTCTTGAAAAGGACTGCCCCGGCTTTGGTCCACGCGTCGCCCATTGGGTGGAAAATGGCGCATACCCTTATTGGCGTGAAGCCAGAACGATGCATTCCGTGACCATATTTGCTGCGAAATCCACACTGCCTGGGGCATGGAATTCCGCCCACGCACATGCCCGCATGCCGGCGAGCGCGCGAAGAGCGTGGACAATGCCGCGAGCAGAGGGTTGTGTTTGGGGTAAAAATCCTATCTATAAAATAACTTCGCAGCGCACGTACACTTAATTCCCATTAGACATAGGGGGAAAGGGAGCTATCGATCCACATTTACTTAACGAAATAACTGAGCTATGGGGACCTGAATGTTGAGTGCTCATGGCTGCCAGATTCGTAACAATATTTCTATGTATGTATGTATGTATGTATGTATGTATATATATATGTATGTATGTATATATATATATATATATATATATATATATATATATATATATATATATACATATATATATATATATATATATATATATATATATATATATATATATATATATATATATATATATATATATATATATATATATATATATATATATATATATATATATATATATATATACATACATATATATATATATATATATATATATATATATATATATATATATATATATATATATATATATATATACATATATATATATATATATATATATATATATATATATATATATATATACATATATATATATATATATATATATATATATATATATATATACATATATATATATATATATATATATATATATATATATATATACATATATATATACATACATACATACATACATACATACATACATACATCCATACATACATACATATATATATATATAGACATAGATATCGTGGTGAGAACGACCACTAGGTGGGGGAGGTTTGCATCATCTCCCACAAAACTCCCTGGAATTGTAGGCCGTCGCTTGGATAACACCGCGAGCCGGCGGGTCGTTTAACCGACCGTGGTCGCCAATATTTCAACCGCGTAGCTTAGGGTCTATTTACCTATAACCAATTTATCTAATTAACTACGTGATTTCGACTACCGGGGAAACCACACTCTCAGCACGTTTTGCTCGAACCGGGTCACTCTACCGACTGCGGTAGAGTTCTAACTTCCGACTACAAACTCCGGTTCGGGTGCAGCCGAGCGGAAACTGCCAATGCCATGCCGGCTGGAATGAACGGATTATCGGGTATAAAAACCTGGCTAAACTCAGATCCAAACCATGCTGGACCAATGCAAGAAGGGACGGAAACGAACTAGGGGCATTTCAAACAAGTTTTATTTGCAGTAAATGAAGACGCAAAGCAAGACTTAACGCGAATATGCAAGAAGAATTTACAATGATCCAAAAACACTTATTCAGTTCCACTTAAAGATGGGCCCACACGCAGACACACACACAAAATGAAAAGAAACCCAGAGTCTTTATTGGACCCTCGCAGCCGTGGAGAGAGACAAGCTGGGGGCCAGAGTTCGGTGGTGTACCTGACCGTCTGAGGAAGGGCGTGCTCCACGATGCGGCACCTGACAATGGTTGCTGGTTTGGTCCCCAGTCGCACGTGTGAGACTCGAGCTTTGTGGTGGAGCTCGGGTAGTGAATGGCCGGGGTCCATGGAGAGGGTCGGGGTCGCTCTTCCCTTCTTCGTAGAGGGCCAGCAGAGACACGTTCGCTGCCTCGATGCCCACCAAAAACTCTTCAAACTAAGTTTTAAAAGACTCTCCAAGACCCCAATAAGACTCTCCAAGACCTCAAAAAGACCACCGCTCTCAGAGAGTGCTCGGGAATTTATGGACCTCCCTCAGCGGAGAGGGGCCTTGGTGAACACACCTCGCTGTCCGCCTCTGATTGGACAGGTCCTACGGCCCACCTTTCCGGAGGGGTGCCTTGGCCCCTGCCGGGAAATCCCAGCCAGTCTTCCACATGGGTTCATGCTTGACGAGTAACAGTATCAATGTTGCACAGGCCATGGTGCAAGAGTTACAACGTTTGTGGAAGGAACGTTGGTGGAAGCGGCAAGGAACGGCTGCAATACCCTGCCTTGGCAAGTCAGAGTGCTTGTAGACAGTGGGTGGGTAGTGGATCATGATGGGGAATGGAATGGTTGTTGGTTGTTCGTTGGATGTAAATATTTAATTACCAAACTAAAAAGGAATCGCAATGCACGCCTTTGATTCTCCCACTAGACAAAAGGAAAGGGATCTGACGACACACATACTTAACGACATAACTGACTTTTGGGACATCTGCATGTTGAATACAAATGGTTTCCAGATCCGTAACAATATATATATATATATATATATATATATATATATATATATATATATATATATATATACACATAGAAATATAGATTATACACATAGTAAGATGGATCTATACACATAGAAATATATATATATATATATATATATATATATATATATATATATATATATATATATATATATATAGATATATAGAAATATGAATGTATATATACACATAGAAATATATATATAGAAATATAGATTATACACATAGTAATATGGATATATACACATAGATATATATATATATATATATATATATATATATATATATATATATATATATATATATATATATATATATATCTATGTGTATATATCCATATTACTATGTGTATAATCTATATTTCTATATATATATATTTCTATGTGTATATATACATTCATATTTCTATATATATATGTATATATATATATATATATATATATATATATATTTCTATGTGTATAGATCCATCTTACTATGTGTATAATCTATATTTCTATGTGTGTATATATATATATATATATATATATATATATATATATATATATATATATATATATATATATATATATATATATATATACATTTCTATATATATATTTCTATGTGTATATATACATATATATTTCTATGTGTATATATACATTTATATTTCTATATATATATGTATATATACACATAGAAATATAAATGTATATATACACATAGAAATGTATATATATATATATATATATATATATATATATATATATATATATATATATATACACACATAGAAATATAGATTATACACATAGTAAGATGGATCTATATACATAGAAATATATATATATATATATATATATATATATAGAAATATAAATGTATATATATATATATACACATAGAAATATATATATATAGAAATATAAATGTATATATACACATAGAAATATATATATATATATATATATAGAAATATAGATTATACACATATTAATATGGATATATACACATAGATATATATATATATATATATATATATATATATATATATATATATATATATATCTATGTGTATATATCCATATTACTATGTGTATAATCTATATTTCTATATATATATATTTCTATGTGTATATATACATTCATATTTCTATATATATATATATATATATATATATATATATATATATATATATATATATATATATATATTTCTATGTGTATAGATCCATCTTACTATGTGTATAATCTATATTTCTATGTGTGTGTATATATATATATATATATATATATATATATATATATATATATATATATATATATATATATATATATATATATATATATATATATATATATATATATATATATACATTTCTATATATATATTTCTATGTGTATATATACATATATATTTCTATGTGTATATATACATTTATATTTATATATTTCTATGTGTATATATACATTTATATTTCTATATATATATTTCTATGTGTATATATACATTTATATTTCTACATATATATATTTCTATGTGTATATATACATTTATATATATATATATATATATATATATATATATATATATATTTATATATATATATATATATATATATATTGTTACGGGTTCGCGCCCGGCGGCGTGCTGACGGCCACGTAACTCGAATCGCGGCACGTCGCCCACCGGACGGACAATCCAGTCGTGACCCTCTCGGACTAACGCCGGGAACCAGTCACGGGTGGACCTTTCGGTCTCACCGCGATCGAGCCAATCGGCCCCCGCGTGGGATAGGGTTGCTCGCCAAATTCGACCTACCTAAGTACCCACACGGAGGGTAGACCGGGCGATCGCACCTCGCCGCAGGTCGACTTCGGACACGGGCCACTTAAGCGACCCGTTCCGTACTATCGGGATAACCGAGCGGTGTTATTCGTCGACCTCGACGGTTCGATTAATTATCGGGCGTATTCAGCCCACTACCAACCCTTTACGTGAAGCAAGATGAGGATTCAATGAAAGAAATGACGAAGCGAAGCGGGAAACAGTTCAACACAAAGCACATTAGTAGGGTGAATATACTGGTTCTAGCTCACTTTTCCCCATGTAAATGAATGGGGGATTTTCAGCGATTCCCTTTTTTTTCCCCTAAAAATAAACCCCCTTTTTATCCGTTTTTCCCTGCTGTGCAGGGGTTTGGCTTTTTGTGAGGCAATGTTTTATGGTCGGATGCCCTTCCTGGACGCCTCTTACAACACAGGGATATGGTACACCTATTCTAACCGGGGCATACACCGGGACCAGTATACTGGTACTCATTTCGCCGACCTCGGAAGGATGACAGGCTGAGTCAACCCCCTGGTGTTAATTCAGCAGCTGAGCGGGATTCGAACTCGGGACACTGGGATCCCAAGCCGCCACCCTAACCACTAAGCCAACACCAGGCTTTGTATATATATAACCAGGCTATCCCAAGGTATATTTATTTGTCTCCCCTTTAACCTGGGGGTTGAACAGCTCACTCATTGAACCTATAAAGATTTGTTCATTCTCAAATTCCTTCAATAGTTTAATTTTCTTTGCACAATAATCCCCATCTAAAACATTTGAATCTTTATATTTTTTAAGATACCCCTTTTGTGCCATTACGAAATGATAAACTTCTCTTAATGATCTCATCTGACCACCTCCTGAGCCACATATCATTTTGAGATTATAGTAAATTGTTTTTTCATTGTTCAATTGATAACCATCAAAGTTTTCAGTCCATTCAAGGATATTCATTTTATCTTTACATCCTCTAACGTACTACTTTTTAAATTGATTCGCTTATTTGTTTTATTTACCTTTGTTTTAGTTATTTTTTTCAATAAGACTTATTTGATATTTTTCACATTCATTATGTTTTCCATTTATATACCAAGACTGAGATTTTCTCCACTCTTTAGTTTGATTAATACTTGGTTTAACCATTTATATATTGTGAAAAAACGCGGCGGTAGCCCTTAAAAACCCTAACCCATCTTCCCATCGTTAAAACGCAATCTATTTTATACACTCTATCATACAATATCCATATGGAACACAATCTATTCCATTATCTAAAATAAATCTCTTATCATCAAAGGCTCCTAATGCCTTTTTATTTACTTCTTCACTATATATGTTATGTTTATAACTTCTTATTGTATTCATTTTCCTGTATTCTTCTTTCTTATTCATCAAACAATTATAATAATTTCTAAAAGTTATTGATTTCTTTATTACATATTTCTTTATTCCCTTTAACCTCTTATCAATCTGATCACCATACTTATAAGCATATGCCTTTGCTCTCAATCCAATAAACTCACTCATTACTTTTCCACCCAACTCATCCTTAAACTTACCAATAACCTTTTCATTCTTTTTGGAAAATAACTCACTCTTCTTGCTGAAATTACTTGTATCATATACTCCAATATTTTTCTTCATATCTTCATAAACATCATCAGTTTTTATATCTCGGATAAAACTATCAGTGTCCATATACAACAATGAAACATTTTCACCATACTCTTTCTTTAAGTCATTATACAAATAATCATACATCAATATCTTTGATAAATCAAGAACTGCTGTTCCAATATAAATTGGTTTATCCATTACAATACTTTCCTTTTTCATATGAATTGCAGAAAAGTTCTCTGAAAAAACCTCTTCTCTCTCAAAACTTGGTTTATTTATCAATCTCGAAGCTTCTTTCCAAGATGTTGCGAATCTAATGTTTTGCCTGTTTCTAACATTTTCCATAGTCTTTCCAAATACAGCATTATTCATTAATTTATAAAAGTCCCCTTCAAATTTTACTTTTGTATTTGCTCTCATATCTGTATTGAATTGAATATACTTTTTCACCCAAGGACTTTGTTTAAATTTTAAAACTCTATGAATTTTAGCTACTCTCAATCCTTCTCTCAAAAACTGTTTTAAGCTTCTCTGATGTAAAACATATCCCTCTTTATCATAGAATGTTGTTAATAACTTTTCTGTTGATTTGCCTTTAATATTAAAACTTTTATGATAATCACTGAACCATTCTTTCTTTGGGGTTTCTTTCTCACATGCAAAAGGAAGGTCTTTATGCTTATTATGAAGAACACTCGGGTACCTCAAATCAACTTCAAAATAATAACCTTCTTCTTCGTCATTCAATTCCTCTTGAGAAGAAATAACAATATTCATCAAAGCCTTTTCATAATCCTTTTCTTCCACCCACTCTAATTTACCATAAGGTAGAGATTGAGACATTGCCCATCCATACAAATTATTAGCATCAAAATACATCAAATAATTACTATCTTTTTCACTATCATAATTTGGGAGATATTTATTATTTGCTTTCGCATATCTTTTTGAACATACTTGTGATATTCCACCTCTCTTGGACTTCTCAATCATCAAAAGCATATCAACATCACTGATTAAATCTATATCTTGTTTTGTCATTTTCAACATTGCACTCCAAGCTAAACCAGGAGCTGTGAAATAGTGGGCAGGGTCTAATCCATAACAATTTTTATTATGACAGAGTGTTCTAAAAGCCTCAAACACATCAGCTAACAATAAAACATCTGTTTTTAGATATAAATCGTGATATTCTCCAAGGTTCTTTATCTTAAATAATTTCCATATTTCTTGTGCGTGTTTATATTCCTTATCACTTATCTCTTCTTCATAAAGGTTATTATAGAAACTTTCTTTTGATGGAAGTTGTGTTTCTTTAAATCTCATAAATGAATCCATATAATCATAAGGATAAATTCCCTTACTTGTAAGAATTTTCTCTTTACTTTGAATTTCATTCCTTGTTTGAATTTCCTCTCTCGTAAGAATTCCTTCTTTAATCAGAATTTCATCTTTAATCAGAATTTCCTCTTTAGTTAGAATTTCATTCATTGTTCGAATTTTCTTTATGATTAGAATTTCATCTTCAGTTAGAATTTCTTCATTAATTACAGTTTCCTCTTTACTTTGAATTCTCTCTTTAATCTGAATTTCCTCTTTAGTGAGAATTTCCTCTTTTGGAAAGAATGAATTAAGATTTGGAAAAGAGTCCGTGGAGTTTAGATTTGATGCGAGGTAGGCTAGTGGTGTTCCCATAAACTTGTAAGAATCTAGAAACCTAATACGAGTTAAAGGTTTTGTGAATATCATTTTTGAAAATGAAATATACTTTTGACTTGTGTTTGTTATGGCAGAAATATTCCCTGGTGTTTTTGAAAGTTCATTTATAAATAGATGTGTATCATAGTTGGCGCTGTTGTGAAGAAAGACTGGAATAAAAGAAGGTAATTTATAATTAAGATCACAACAGGAATGAGCGGGACCTCTATATTTACCAGTAAGATGACAATGGTCTCTAACTTTAGACTCCTTAATTTCCCCCTCACAAATATGACAGATATTGTTCATTCTAAATTCTAATTTTTCTTCTTTGGTTAATTTCATCGGTTCATTTGTTTCTTTCATTAATTTAGTGAGTCTTATACAATCCTTTTCTAATCGTTTTACAAACTCTTGTGAAGCATTTTTTCCACGATAATGTTCAAGTTTGTTATACTTTTCTCCAACAGATGATTTGATATAATAACAGAAACCACAAGGAATATGTTTTTGATATTTATTTGTATATGGTTCTTTTGGATTAGGAGAAGCAGTATTTATCTTTTTAAGGATACACTCAAAATCAGCGTATATCACAAATGGGTGCATGATAGATTTATTATAATCTTCAAAAGAAATCTTTTCACCAGGTTTAGGCATTGTAATTACAGCTGATTTATGATTACTACAATATTTTGAATGTTGTTCTAATCGTTCTTTTGTATGAAATGAATTAAGACATCGCTTACAAGGATATATTTTGTTTGCTGTTCTGAATACCTGAGAAGAGATTAATCTTGATAAATTATTGATGTATGTGTAATGTGAATTCTTTCCAACACTAAAATATAAAAGATCAATGTGTGTTTCTTCATTTTTATAGTTGTTTGAAATTTTTAATATTTGAACTTTGTTTGTATCCGTTAATCCATATACATTAATAGAAAGATTATTCTTTTTCTCAAATTTAGGAATATCTGTTAGTGGCATTGGGAATTTAAAATCTTTAATGTCCAAGGTATTCTCATATTTCATATATTGTTTTACTCTTTCTGAATTACATTTTGGTGGATGTAAGTGAGCAAGAACAGACCAGAGAAAACATTTATTATCATTGTTCTTAATATTAACAACTGCCTTCTTTAGTTTTATTTCTTTTGGTAATTCAATATAAGAAGAAGCTTTAAGAGGGTTTGATTTTAGAATGTGTATATCTAAAAAGATGATTTTTTTAATATTGAATCCACTTCCTACCACTGTATTATCAACATCCTCCTCTTGTCTTGATAGTTCTTCATAAACCCCACTATTCAAAAAATCTTGAAATGATGTTATAAAATGAAGATCTGTTCTCATATAAGGAGTTTGTTCTTCATCTTGTCTTTTCATATTCATTTTCACTCCCATATAAAACTTTAAAGTTTTCATTTCTTTTAATGTCTTTTTAATAAATTTTTCAACATCGGGTTTCACTATTTCAATTGATTCAGCTATTGATGATGGACCGGGTTCTCCAAATTGAAAAATCCTTATTTTTATATGCCCTTTAAATGCCCCATCAGTGTTTTCAATATAATAGTCTCCCTTTACTTTAAACTCATTTTTCTTGTGTTTTTGTGATTGAAGATGTTTATTATAACTACTCTTCAAAACATCCTTTGAACAGATATCACAATGTTTTCTTTCCAACTCAATAGGAGATATTTTATGAAACAGATTAAATGTGTGTTTGTTGGTTCGGAGGTGTTTTCTATAATGTTTATATTCGTGATTACAAACATCGCAGTACGTTGTATTCACCATATTTATAGAATAAAACTTTGCTTAAACTAAAATTTTCTTGATGAAAATTTCGTTTGTTTTACAAGGTGAATCTGTGCTTAAAACCATTTTATCCTCCAACTTTTTCACTTAATAAATACAATGTTTCAAGACACAAAAGACAAGTTTCAATCAATCTCTTCATCTGTTAAAGATACTGAGAAATATGTCAAGGATGTAAAATTGAACAAAGATAAATATAACAACTATTGGATAAAAACTATTATGGTAAATAATATGAGTTCTTCAATTTCCTTCAGTGGAAGGGCCTTTAGTATACCTGGTAGAACATCAATTAAAGTATCTCTAACAAAAGTTTCTCCTCTCCTTCTAGTAATATATTCAAAACTAGAAAAAGCAATGAAACAAGAAAAAGTATCAAAGAACAAAAACCTTATGGATGAAGCTTTAGAAAGAAAAGATAAGACCATCTGTAATATGCAAGGAGAAATTTGTATTTTTTTCAACAACCCTAAAGATGTAAATCCTGATGAAATAAAGGATGTTAATATATCAGGTGAAATGACATTTCGTTCAATAGTAGTTAACGATAATTTTAAAATTACCTTTAATATAAAAAATGTTGTCGTTGAATCTGATAATGAAAAAAGTATATCGATATCGATGGTAATATACAACTGAAAGTATAGATGAATTTCAGTTTAAGTAAAGTTTTACTTTATAAATATGCTAGACTTTCCTGATTCTCCATATGACAAATTTGAGAATTGTCCTGCGTGTGAAAGACGGGGATTAAACACAGAGTCAAAAGCCTATAAACAATGTATATTCTGTGATTATCTTCTAATTAATGATAATAAAAAATATAAAAAGGAAAATAATTCTTTTAGATTTACACCAAAAATGAATTACTTTACAAGATTGATTAGAGAAATGAATGTAAAGTATGAGGATGATAACACACCTTTCCTTACAAGGGAAGAAACTGAACGTATAAGAGAAATGTTCAAAGGATTGTTGTTGTATATTATTCATGGATGTAATTTTCAGGGAAATATCAACACAAGATATTGTATAAATAAAATAATGGATTATCTTGAAATTAAACCTGAACTTAGGATAAAATATAGAGTTTCTAAAAAAGCCAATAATAAATTAAATAACCTGTTTTTCAAATATATAAATGAATGATTTTTTACCTATTTGGGAAAATAAGATAAAATTTAACAACCATAAAAATCTCCCAAATTCATTAAGATGTCTCATAGTTGGTTCAAGTGGATGTGGAAAAACCTGCTTACTTTTAAAAATGCTCCTCACTCCCAACTTTTTAGATTATGACAATTTAATAATTTTCACAAAGTCGAGTTTTCAACCAGAGTATCAACTACTCTCACAAGGTTTTAATGCTGGTCTTCAAAAAGAAGATATAATCGGTTTATTTAAACGTCAAAAACCTAAATGATTATAACATTGAAGATATAATTCAACTATTTTGTGATACACAGAGATGTAAAAAGAAATCAAATCCTATAACTTGTATTCTTAGTCATTAAACGGATGATATACCGTCTCCCCAAGATTTGGATAAATCAAAAAAGAACCTCGTTATCTTTGATGATTGTGTTAATGAGAGAAACCAAACAGTAATGGACAGCTACTACACAAGAGGGAGACATTCTTCTTGTAATTGTATTTATCTTAGTCAATCGTACTTTCAACTTCCTCGTCGTTCCATCAGAAACAATGCTAATACTTTTATTTTATTCAAGTTAAATTCAATAGATATCAATAATTTTTGGAGAGATAATTGTTCTACATTATGTAGTAAAAAGAAATTTGAGGATTATATGAAGCACACGACTGAAAAATATAAATATATTGTTGTGAAACAAGATGAGATATTAAGGGATATATTTTTTGTTTTATAAACAATTACATATATAAATGACAACTATTATTATAAATCTTGTGGGTAAATCTGCTTCTGGAAAAAACTTTCATAAATCAAGGTTCTTGTGTAGTACAAATGAGAATATTGTAAATTTACTTAAAAAACACCCCGTGATACGCATTGTATCAACAACAACTAGAGCAATAAGACCTGGAGAAGTAAAAGGTGAAGATTATCACTATATTTCAGTGGAGGAACATATGCGATTGAGGAATGAAGGTCAAATGTTTGAGGAGGTTTCTCTTGGTACAACAAAATATTCACATTGTAAGAGTGAGTTAAGGAAACTAAAATCTGGTGGTGTTGGGATATTAGAAACTAATCCAGAAGGAACGAGACAAATTATTAAACATCTGAGTGGAGTGAAGATTTTATCATTCGGTTTTGATGTTGATGAAGAAACTCAACGCAAACGTATGAAAAGCAGAGATGCAAGTATTAGTGAAGAAGAAATTACAACTCGCATTAATGTTAATAAAGAATTTGATGAAATATTTAAAGAAAAGGATTTATTTGAACACATCTACTTGAATGATGAAGAAAAGGAAAATTTCCCTGTTGATCTTTACAATTCATTAAATGATATTTTACAATAAATAAATGGATGTAAAAGAAAGAGCAAGAAGATTTAAGGAACATCAAGAGTTGGTTTCAAAAGTTGTAAAACAACAGGAAGACATAAAGAAGAAACGCAGACAGAAACTAACGGGCGAAGAAGCATTTGAAAGAAAACAAGAGAAATTTTTTAAACCACTTTTAAAAACTTCCCAAGAAAAAATGAAAGATGTTTCCACAGTTCCCACAGTAGAATATACTCCCAGAAAGCTCCAAATGTTAAAAGATTTCAGTCAAATGACGGAGGAAGAATTAGAGCATATTGGAGAATTAGAACATGATGAAGGTTTATTTCAACAACTGGAAGAGATTAATCAACCCCCTGATTATATTGTGAATGCTGTTCAAAACAATGAATATTCAGCGGATTCAAAAACCAAAGCAGGACTCATTCCAACAGAACAACCAGCAATATTTCATCTTGTTCAAGAAAAGGTATTGATATTTAATGATGAATTAAGGTTCTTAAGTTCTGCTCAACCCCTGTTAAACTAACTCCGAGATTAATGTTTCTTCTCACAAAAGATGGAAGACAAGGTTCAACTGTGAAGGATGAATCAAAGTATATTGATAAACCATTGGATATGGAAAATAATGATGATAGAGTATATATTGATTTGCTGAACACTCTAAATTATAAGGTTATTCTTTCTGGTAAAAGTAGGAAGAATGAGAAGGAGAAACACATTATTCAGGCTTTAAGTATCCTTGGTTCAGGTGTTAGTTTTCTTCCAAATGACCCATCGCAATTAGTTAATAGACTGTTATTGTTGTTAGGCAGTCAGAAGGCTGGAAATAACAATTGTTTTAATGAAGCATCAGCCATTTTAGACCAGTTGATGAACATGAAAATAATTAATAAATATCAATATAAAGACATTTTATCTCATATTAAATAAGATGAGAAGCACAATCCTTAGTTTCAATTTCACAACAAGCGACCACACATCTTCATTCCCATACCCACTACAACTTGACACAACAAAAGAATATGAGGCATCTTTATTGTCCATGGAAACTTATAATACCTTATTTAATATAACTGATAAAAATGACAAGTTTAGTTATAATCCCGGAAGTGGATACAAAACGATAACAGTCTCACCCGGAGCATATGAGATTTCTCAAATATCTTCCGAAATTGCTCGTCTTATGAAAGAACAGGGTGATGAACCAAAAAATATTGTTATAAACATTCAAAAACATACTTCAAAATCAACGATTAAAGTTAAAAATAACTACAAGGTTGATTTCACAATTGATAATTCATTTAGAGAGTTATTGGGTTTCTCCTCAAAAAGATTGAAACTAATGGGACGTTTTACAGTGATAATGTCATTCAAATATCCTCAGGAATAAATTCGGTGTTAATTCACTGTGATTTGATTGATGGTGCTTATAATGATGGAAAAAAAACAAATACAATATTTTCATTCAGTGCATACTCAACCCCAATTGGTTATAAATTCAATATGGAACCCAAAAATTTGGTTTATCTACCTGTGTCAGGAAAAACCATACACAGAGTAAATTTTAGGATAACCGACCAAGATAATCGTGGTGATTTCTTTTAATGGAGAAGTTATATCCATCAGAATTCACCTACGTGAAGTTTTCCAATAAATAAATACGATGGTTATTGTGAGGAAACACGAGTTGGGAAAATATAAAATAATTACAGGGGATGGGATGTTCCTTTCCCCATACTACAAGGGTGAAGGTATGTATCTTGGTAGAGGATACTATAAACCTAAGAGACAAAGGGGTGTTGGACATCAATTTAGAGGAGATGGGATAATTGATACTCTCATGGGTATTGGTTCAACTATTCTTAAACATAAAGATCTAATTGGTTCAACTGCTTCTGCTGTGGGAAATGTAGCAGGTGCTGTAAAGAGTATAAAAGATGCTCAGAAGGAATCTCATAAATTACAAGCAATAAAAGAAATTAAGAAAGGCAAAACTCAGTTGTCCCCCAAGAACGACAGAAAATAATTCAAATACTTGGATCAGGGTTTCAAAAGTTTTAACATCTTTTTCCTAAATAAATACAAGTATGGAAGCAATTGATAGTATCTATGATTTGGATGATACTATTATTATCTCAAACTCCACTAAAAAAGAAGATTACTTCAAGGTAAATGCAATAACTGGAACAGACTGGAATACGAATGGTACAAAAAGTTTTGAAATAAATAATCAACAAACCTATTTGAATCTCTCCGAAAGTTTCTTGTTGTGTAAATTTAAATTCACTAAAGCTGGGAATAACACAAACGCTACACTTGTAAATGATTTCTTCTGGAAAATGTTTGATAGTGTGCGTTTGTATATTGGAACACAAGAAGTTGAAGCGGTTGATTATGTCTCTGCTGTATCTGAAATGATAAAATTTACACTCTATACATTCAGTGATAGAATGGGAAAGGGGTCTGTCGAAGGTTTTATTCCTGATATGTCAACGGGAACAAACACAGACCCTGGATATATTCAAAGGAAAGGAGCGTATAATGATGATACAAAAGCAGAAAATAGTTTTACTGTGGCGGTTCCTCTTAAAGGTATATTTGGATTTTGTGATCATGATAAAGTTCTGTATGGTCTTAAAATTAGATTTCAACTACAAAGGAATGATAATGAAAATAGATTGCTTTTTGGTGTTGGTAATGCTTTTGGTGATCAGAATAAATTTGTAATTGAGGAGATGAGTTGGTATATCAGTGAATATACTCCTAATCTTAAAACAGAAGAGATGTTGAATCGAAGACTTAACTCAAAGAAACCACTCAGTGTATCATACCTCAAAAGAAGATGTCAACACGTTAAACTCAATCAAACTACTTACACGTGGAATTTGGGTGTTCTGGAAGGAAAGCCACGATATCTGTGGATCATTTTTAAAAAGCCAGATGGTGATACTGCGACTGATAAGAATAATGCATTGAGTGATAATGCTAAGGTGAAACAACTTCGCGTTTCTCTAGATGGAACATTTTATCCACGAGATAGATTGGAAATTAATTGGGAAAAAAATGATTTTGCTGAAGCATACAAGTCTTACCAAAAGGTGTGTGAAAGTAATGGAAATAAAGAACCTATTTTGGATATGACAGCATTTAAAAGTTTGTATACAATCTATGCGTTTGACCTGAGCGCGCAAAAGGAAACTATAAAGTCTAATCGAGTGGATACTTCCCTATACATTGAAAGAGGAGAGAGTGAAGAAGTTGATACATATTGTTTGCTTTTGGAAGAAACAGAATTGCAGATTAATACAGATAATGGTGTGATGATTAGTCTCACATAATTTTTTGTTAAATAAATGAGTGGCAAAGTACCAACTGGGGTATATGTTAATCAAATCAATCTTCATAAACTATCATCTTGTGTTCAAAATCAAAAGCCTTGTACGATTAACGTTAATACAATTCAGAGAAAAGGAGCAGTAAGAATTGATGTTTTGCTCACAAGAGAACAGGTTAAAATCTTGAATGACACTGGCTCACTTAAAATTAAAATGACAAAACCAATGTTGAAAAAATATTCAATAAGAGAGACGAGTGGAGGATTTCTCCCATTTCTAATTCCTTTATTTGCTGGTTTAAGTGCGGTTGGAGCATTGACGGGTGGTATTTCAACAGCGGTGAAAACTGCCAACGAAAGGAAGGCTCAACTCCAGGCTCAAAAAGAATTGGAAAGACATAACAAAGAGTTGGAGAAACAAATTAGTGGAAGTGGCGTAATTGTAGATTTTGCTGAAAAACTTGAAGGTCTGCCTGATAAAGCGAGATTGTTAGTTGGAGATATGCTTTCTTCTATTGCACAAGCAGGTGTAAAATTAACGAAAAGAGGTAATGGATTATATCTTTCTAATAAATAAATGAGCATTGATGAGTGGTTGAAAGAATTTGGAAAGAATACAACATCAAATTTACAACTTGCCAAATATTGTAAGAAATTAAAAATTCAAAATGTGGTTATTTGTATGAGAGATGAATTAACAAATGTGCCGAAACATACAAAGAATATTATTATGAACTTAGAAGATAATAATGGGAACGGTTCTCATTGGGTTTGTATTTTTAATAATCAAGACAAATATTATTTTGATAGTTTTGGTCTTCCACCACCTGTTGAAGTCATAAAATTCTTACAGAATGGTGTTTATCAAACATTTCAAGTCCAAGAATTAAATTCCAAGTGTTGTGGTCAATTATGTCTATATGTGTTATTTCAACTCAACAAAAATAAAAAATTTTATGATATTATTTTTAATCTAATATAAATGACTTATGTTGGTAAAGATGGTTCTATCTTTGGTGTATCTCAAGAACTGGATATTGATTTATCAAATTATTATACAAAGGCACAGGCTGAACGACATAAATATAATATAAACAAAAATATTAACATGAAAAATGCTTATAAATTAAAAAATTATCCAAGCCCAACTGACGCGAATGACTTGGTGAGATTAAGCGATTTATCACAATATATATACTTAAATAAAACGGCTGTGTATTCCAAAGATACAGAAGTGTTGATATTATCTCCAGGTCATACAGAATTCACAGTTCGAATTAAAATAAATTTTTATAAAGAAGGGCGTATCGTTTGTATGAGAATAGAACAATGGGGGTATGATATGAATGATTTAGGGTATAATTGGTCATTTAAAATTAACCTCGAAGACCTGGAACAATTAAATCAGTCTCGTAAGGAAGAATATTATCCACTTGGTATCGAGAATGAGTTTTGTGGGTCCACGATTAGTAAACAACAAATAAAAGAATTTAATAAGGGTAAATATAATAATGGTTTTGCCCTTGTTTATCTCATGAAAACAGAAAAAACAGGATTATATATAATAAGTAAGGAAATACAAAATGATTTAACTATGGGAAGATGGGGAGGTGTTTCGTGCCATAATATTATTCTAACATATATTTCTAATACATAAATGACAGCAAGAAGGCTTCAAGAAAATTATCATTTCTGTGTCCAAGCATACCTTCAAGAAAAGGGTATTCGGTATTTTAATAAATATGTTCTACAACATAAGAATGAGGTATTTTCAATAAAAGATTGGCATTATGCTGATGTTGATAAACCGACAACTTTAGATTTAATTAGAATGTTAAATAATGAAAAAATTATAGAGTTAAGAAAAGGTAAGGCTCTTTTAGAAATTCAAAAGAAATTTTATTGGTTTCCTGTTGTAAAAAAAATTATTTTCGATGCAGGAATAACAAGAAATCCTGATGAATATATGTATAATATTCTATGGGGTGTAAACGATTCAAGGATAGTAAGGGATGAGGAAGGAGTTGAAGAAGAGAGGGAAGAGGAGGAAAAGGAGAATGAGGAGAAGGAGAAGAAAGAGAAGGAGGAAAAGGAGAAGAAAGAGAAGGAGGAAAAAGAGAAGAGAGAGAAGGAGGAGAGGGAGAAGAAAGAGAAGGAGGAAAAAGAGAAGAGAGAGAGGGAGGAGAGGGAGGAAAGAGCGAGACAAAATAAATATCAAAATATGGAAACCAGTGAGATTCAAAAAAGATTGGCGGTATTACAGAAAATAACTCAACCCACCGAGGAGGAAAACAAAGAATTGACAAGTCTATTTGCAATATTTTCTTCAAGACTATTGACATCGTCAAGCTATTCATTTTAATTCAAGTTTTTTCTTAAATAAATGGAGGAGAGAGTGAAGGCATTTCTTAGGATTCTTTATGTTTTAAAAATTAAGATTCAAATGTGCATGTTGGAAACTAAAAAGGTTTTCGCACTCTGCAGGACTTTTTCACATAAATAAATGAGTTATTGTCTCAAATGTAAAAAGAAAACTAATACTAAAAATATTTCATATATTAAAAGTAAAAATAACAGGGTTATCCAAAAAGGTATATGTTCGGTGTGTGGTTCAAAAAAAAATCAATTTATCTCCAAACACAAACTCGGAGGAGATATACAAAAGTTTTTATCAGGAAGTAAATTTACAACTACTGGAATACCACGTGAATTACATCTTCCAGGGTATTCTTTCTGTGGTCCAGGCACAAACTTGGATAAAAGATTAGATGAGGCAGACAATCCTAAATCCTGGAGTAAACCAATCAATAGAGTTGATGAAGTGTGCATGAGACACGATATTGATTATGGGAATACCACAACGTTGGAAGAAAAGCATGAAGCCGATAGAGAAATGTTGTATAATTTGTCTCTGATACAAAATCCAACCTTGAGAGAAAAAGTTGATAGGTTCATCGTGAAGAAGATGATTAGTGCTAAATTGAAACTTGGACTTGGAAATTCAAAAACTCATAGGCTCTAATGATGCCATTAAGACTGAAGAGCAATTAGCTGATGAATTACATAAACCAATATTCACAAAGTTTCAGAGAAGGAAAGTTTATTCCAAGGAAGTAGATTATATCTGGTCTGCTGATTTGATTGAACTCAATAATGATAAGGGGTACAAGTATGCTTTAACCGTTATTGATTTGAGGAGTAGATATGCGTGGGTTGTCCCTTTAAAAAACAAAACAGGTAATACTCTTATGTTAGCTTTTCAACAGATATTTAATAAAAGTAAGAGAAAACCTAAAAAATTGTGGACTGATGAGGGTAGAGAGTTTTATAACAAGACATTTATGAATTTTCTAAAAAATAACAGTATTACATTATACAGTACCTTTAATGAAGGGAAGGCAGTTGTTGTTGAACGTTTTAATCGTACCTTAAAAGAGAGACTATATAAAAAATTCACACAACTCGGTTCACAACAATGGTTATCTTTTATTCAGGATATTGTGGATAAGTATAATGACACGATTCACACGTCAACGAATATGAAGCCATCAGAAACATTTACAAAATTAAAATATGAAAAAGAGATTAATGTCAGAAAACCTAAGTTCAAAGTTGGTGATATCGTAAGAATATATAGGTGGAAATCTCATTTTGAAAAGGGTTTTACTGAACGATGGACGAAAGAACTTTTTAAAATTGTTGATGTAATAGATACGGTTCCTTGGACTTATAAGATATATGATTTGGAAGGGGAAGAGATTTTAGGTTCATTTTATTCACAGGAATTACAAAAGACAAAGATAAATTGAAATTTTTTGACTCCGCCCCTTTTTGACTCCACCCACACAAGCCCCACCCACACAAACCCCACACAAACCCACCACACACAAACCCCACACAAGCTCCAATAAATTGAAATTTTTTGACTCCGCCCCTTTTTGACTCCACCCACACAAGCCCCACCCACATAAACCCCACCACACACAAACCCCACACAAGCTCCACACAAGCTCCACACAAGCTCCACACAAGCTCCACACAAGCTCCACACAAGCTCCACACACACAAGCTCCACCCATATTCACATAATTAGTGATTAGTTAATTAGTTCCCCCACACACAACATGTTTATTTAATTAAAAAATTATCCACCCATCCACACAAGCTCCACTCATCCACCCATCCACCCATCTCTCCACCCATCCATTGATCCACACAAACCTCATCCACATTCGCCCCTGCCCACATAAACCCTGCCCACATCAACCCCTCCCACATAAGTCCTGTCTACACAAGCTCCACACAAGAACCCCACACACATAACGCCTGTCCACATAAGCCCCACCCACACAAGCTCCACACAAAAACTCGACACACATAAACCCTGTCCACATAAACCCCTCCCACACAAGCCCCACCCACATAAACCCCGCCCACATAAGCCCCACCCACATAAACCCCTCCCACACAAGCCCCACCCACATAAACCCCGCCCACACAAGCCCCACCGAAGCCCCGCCCACATAAACCCCTCCCACACAAGCCCCACCCACACAAGCCCCACCCACACCCCGCCCACACAAGCCCCACCAAAGCCCCGCCCACACAAGCCCCTCCCACACAAGCCCCCACCCCCTCATCCCCCTGTGCGCCCCCACCTTTGACCCACCACCTCCCTCATCCCACCCCCACCCTTCCCCACACACACATGGGAGGGGAGGGATGGGATGAGGGGTGATGGGTCATTGGGAGGGCGCACCTACCCTCCCTTCATGTTTTGATCCTCTTCTTGTAATTCAGAATCAAGTAATTGTATACAAAACAAATATAATTTATTAATATTGAAAATATTAAATATTCATTTGCGAGAATGTATAATCTTTCCCAGCAATCTTCTCCAGATGTCTTGTGATTTCGAAACTCAGACACCATATTCTGTTTTGAAACAAAAAGTGGATAATAATTACATGGTAATATGAGTAAGCCTCGTTGACCACTGAATTAACACACCAGGAGGCCGACTCAGCCTGTCATCCTTTCAAGGTCAATAAAATTAATTCCAGTGTACTGACAAAACCGCGTTCAAACTAATAATGCAACCAACATTAGACGACATTCTAAAGAGAGAGTGATATTAATAATAATTCAGAAATATTTACCTCCAGAAAATCATGTGTTGTACAAGATTGCTTCAACAGCTGATGTTGTGCGATAGTGCTGAAAAAAAAAAAAGTCAAGGGTATAGATGAAGAGACAGACAGACAGGGAAAGCAACACACACCCACACACGCACACACACACGCACACACACACACACACACGCACACACACACACACACACACACACACACACACACACATAGACACACATAGACACACGCACACACGCACACACACACACACACACACACATAGACACACATAGACACACGTGTCTCACCATTGGTTTAATTCATTCGAGATGATAGGACGTGATAAGACTTCGTGCCACTCATTGAAAATGTCTTTCAATTCTCTTCTAAAATCATTGATCTCTTCAATAAGAGTATTAATTTCATGAACCACGTCGTGATACGTAAACTCAATTTCTTCCAATGCCCTGTCAGGGAAAAAAAAATATATATATATATCAGAATTATCATGATTTAATTAATAATCATTTGCTTCATCGTTCAAAGAGAAAACCAAACAAACTTACCAACTCTGTAGTAAGCTTTTGCCTTCATCGGAAGAGAGATCATCCATGTCTCAGTTGTAAAAATGAAAATCCCGTCTGGCAGAAACTTTGTCTGGTGAATCACTTATAAGGCTTACAATGAGAAAATTCCCGAAACATTGGGTGCGGCCACAGGAAATGACAGCTTGGAAAATAACTGGGCGATTGTATGAATCATTTACAAAACATACTTAAAATGGTTTCGATTCAAATGTTTTCAGTTCGTGTTCTGAGATAAAATATAAACACGAGACCTTGTCTCACAGAATAGTTCCTATTTTTTCACAGCATGACTGTCTAAAACCACACAGCACGACCGTGTCAAAAACACTTCCTCATTTTCACGGCATGAACTGAAAACATTTGAAACAAAACTTTTTTATGGCGTGGTTTATACACAAAAATGATTTGCAACTCGGGCGGTGGTCAGATGAGATCATTAAGAGAAGTTTATCATTTCGTAATGGCACAAAAGGGGTATCTTAAAAAATATAAAGATTCAAATGTTTTAGATGGGGATTATTGTGCAAAGAAAATTAAACTATTGAAGGAATTTGAGAATGAACAAATCTTTATAGGTTCAATGAGTGAGCTGTTCAACCCCCAGGTTAAAGGGGAGACAAATAAATATACCTTGGGATAGCCTGGTTATATATATACAAAGCCTGGTGTTGGCTTAGTGGTTAGGGTGGCGGCTTGGGATCCCAGTGTCCCGAGTTCGAATCCCGCTCAGCTGCTGAATTAACACCAGGGGGTTGACTCAGCCTGTCATCCTTCCGAGGTCGGCGAAATGAGTACCAGTATACTGGTCCCGGTGTATGCCCCGGTTAGAATAGGTGTACCATATCCCTGTGTTGTAAGAGGCGTCCAGGAAGGGCATCCGACCATAAAACATTGCCTCACAAAAAGCCAAACCCCTGCACAGCAGGGAAAAACGGATAAAAAGGGGGTTTATTTTTAGGGGAAAAAAAAGGGAATCGCTGAAAATCCCCCATTCATTTACATGGGGAAAAGTGAGCTAGAACCAGTATATTCACCCTACTCACATTTATTCGCGATGAACGGAAAGCACACATATTCAATTCCACCAAAAGCACATAGAAAAGGAAAGAAACACAATGCAATTTTACACAAAAAGCAAATGCGACAATGCAGATCTAATACCGATTACGCGAGCACACGGCAACACTTATACAATTTTACTTCACAGACGGCGCCGACAACACATACCCAAAACCAAGGAAAAGAAAAGAGAACCCTCAAGGATGAGGCGGGCCTGAGGCCGAGACCGGGTCGGGCCTACCCGTCTGGTGATGAGACGCGGAGCGGCGATGGTGCCTCAACTCCGCGGGCCTCGCGGACAGTGTCTGGTAGGGGGTGGGAAAGGGGCCCCCTTGGTCGCACTATCTCAGCGCGGGGGGAAACAGGAGGGGGTTGCTGATGCTCGGGGGAAAGGAGGATTTCTACTCTGCCTCGAGTCCCGCGACGAGCGTCTCCACCTCGACCAGGTCGCGCCGTCGGCCTCCCTGGTGTGCAGCTCCCGGCACGACGCGAGCACCCCCTCGTCTGCCTTCACCGCCTCTCCACAGCTCCGTCCTCTTCGCTCCGACTCCAACGCACACGACGACGACGACGACTCCTTCTTGCTTCTTCTTCCCAACTCCACCGGCTGCGAAGTCTTAACTCTCTTGACTTGACGAACGCGGTCGCTTATATAAGCCCCGTGGCTTCGCTCTCTCATCTTTGACCCCCTGCCTTCGACCTTTCACCTCGCTCCCCATTGGCCCGAGAAAAAGTGGGCGTGAATGCATTTTGATCCATAAATTTGCATATAGCGACCGCCCTCCAACACCCTGGAGGCGGGGCCAAATCGCCCCTCGCTCACCGATTGGACGGAACAAAAGTGGGCGTGTGTCGTTTTTGATCCGTTTTTGGAGCTGAAAATCCGTGGTTTTGTACACGCTGTTCGGCGCGCGCACTGCACGAGTCCAACACCGGTACCCACAAGCGGCGCAAGAATGGTGGCGATGCGACGGTTGCGAGGTGTGACGTGAAGCGGCGCCGCGGTGGGTGGTTGATGTTGTGGTTGGTGGTGGTAACAATGGCGGTTGGTCCAAAATAAAGATAGTAAAAGAAAAACGGCTATCCTGAAGAGTCGCAGCCCGCATGAATGACATTTATTCCCTCTAGACAACGGGTTTGGGCCTAACTACACATATACTTACCGAGATATCTCACCTCAGGGACCTGAATGGTGGTTTGCGAATTTGGTAACCACAACACTACCCCCTCCCCTTTTTACAGACTCGTCCCGAGTCGTCAAATTTTCGTGTGCCATCATGTGTAGTTTTTCCCTAGTACATTTTACCTACGGATCCCTGAGTGCGACATTCATGGTATTCATGTCCCCAAAATAAATAACCTGAGGGCTGCGTAACTACCGAAACAAACTCACTCACACGGACGACTTAAATAAAATTGCCGGCGCTAAGACAAACATGCCGGGGGCGCACTCATATGTACAGTACATCTTAACCTTAACTTACAAATTTTACACTAAACCATGGCCCAGGATCATTGAACTCTGCAAAAGAAAACAGTTAGCAGGGAGCCAGGCTGCTCGCATGCAGTCTCTGGCTCAAAACAATGCAGGTGACAGGGAACGTGGCTGGCTGCTCACACGCAGTCCAAGGCCTTCCTTTTTTGAACTGAACGCAGTGAACCACAACGGTGCATGGGCTGCACAAACGCAGTCTCCGTGCCAGCTGAAGTGGCACACGCAATGAACACAACGAATGGATGGATGAACACAAACACGGTGCACGGGCCGCCACTGCAGGCCCGTGTTGTAGCTGCCAACAGGGCAGTTCTTGCAGCTTGCAAACTGTTGTTTTTACGATCCTGGCGCACATGGCAATGAACAGGGGGGGGGGGGCAAAGCAAAAATTGAACGGGGCTGGTGAACATGGGCAGTGGGCATGGCATGGCAAAGGTGCAGGCAACACAGCCCGCAGAAGAAGGCCGCTGCAGGCAAACACAGCCGGCAGATGAACTGGCCGGCACAGGCCTTGCAGTACCACAGCTGCAGATGATCCGGCCGGCACAGGCCTTGCAGCAACACAACAGCTGCCGATGAAGTGGGCTGGCACAGGCCTTGAAGAAAAACAGCCAGCCGGCAGATGAAGTTGGCCAGCCTTTGCCGTTCAGTGGAGGTTGGTGGAGGGAGTGCGGTGGTGCTGGCCACTTGGAAGTCGGGCTCGGACCTACCTACCTGTCTCCCTCCCACCTATCGCCTTTGCCTGTCACTGTACATACCCACTCCCTTAATTTGTCAAACCCCAATTTAGCCCCAACTTATTTTTTTGTTGTTTTTATTTTTACTTCCCCACTATAAATCGTCCCCTAACCCCATTTATCGTCCTTGTTCGGCTAACCTATCCTGTCACCTAGCCTACTCCCAACCCCGACGTTCCCTTCCCGGAGGGGAATAAGGGAGAGCTAGCGTCCTGTGTCGAGGCCCAACGAAGCCTCAGAATGGCCTCCCCAGAGTTCGGCGATCTTAACACCAAGTGGGTCCAGCGGCCCACAACGACAGCGAGGGGATGGATGGTGCGGAGGGGTACACTTCCTAATCTACCCTATCCATTTAACCATTAAACTACCCCGGGGCTTTCAACAAGCGCCTCTTGCTTAAACTATTGGTTCTAACAACCCAGATTCCCGTCGCCTATGTTGGTGTCCTCACAATTTCGGGCCTCGCCCCCCAATTTTCGCTCCGTGCCCTCACACGGTCTCCTGGCTGGGACACGTGGCTCCCTTTGGCAGGCACGACCCTCTGCCGAATCTCCGACGATGGCACCCCCGGGCACTACACTGCCTCCCAGCCTACCAGCTCCCTAACACCGGGGAGTGCCCCCCACGGCACCTCCCCTGAAACGCACACGTGGCAGGCTGGCCTCCCAGGCCCCTTTCCGAGGGTCACCCGTGCCCACAACACTGCCCACGTGGCTAATGGCGCCCCGGGCCCCCGCACCAAGCAGGCGCACCCGTGCCCACTACACTATCCCGGCCCCCCATGGGCCCTTGGCCTACCACGGCCGACTAGCCTGGTGCCCGGGGTACCCACTCAGCGATACTCACCTTTCGCAGCCACGCTCCCAAGCCCGTCAACAGGGCTCCTGCACCCCTCCAAATGGGTCTCGAGCCTACTTTCCCACCAACAACAAAACGACCTCCATTTTTCAATTTGACTAACCCCCTAACTCACTTTATACTGACCCCGGGGTCCCTTGGGCGGGAGTCACTCCTCCCCCCAATCACTCATCGCACCATGCAGTCCCCATTCACTCCATACACACAGACCCGCTGGCCTCACTCACTCACCAAGCACATGCTTCCACTTCACTCACCAACTCTTCAACACACACACCACTGAACTCTGCCATCCTTCTAACTACATCCCCTAACTAACTCGTGCTCCCACGTCGTCCCTTATACTATAGCACGTTCCTTTTAACGCTACGTAGCTAAGCTACGTCCCCACTACACATCCAAAGTCTGTCTCTGTCTCCTAACTCAAAAATTCATTTTATTTCCCAACCTAAATCTGGCTACAATCCCTCTAACTAATCCATTCCACGGACTCCATGAGGACTTACCCCTGCCCCATGAAGTCGGTCTAGCTAAGCTAACCCTTCCCCCTAACTAGTTTCCATCCTGTGCCCCGGTAAGGGGGTCTTCCACCCCTTGCCCAGGAATCCTGTGCACCCGAAAGTGAGGCTTGCTTTTTTTTTTTTTTTTCCCCATGCGCAGCACCTGCGCGGCAACTCAGAGCTCGCGCACTTTACACCTGCCCGTGACGTCATGCAGCTGCACGTGTTCCTCGTCCCTCCTTGGACGGTGCCATCCGGCAGGGATACCCCTCCTGCCGGATTCCAACCCCACGAGCAGCCATAGCGTCACCGTGCGCATAAAAAAAACACAAGCCCCACGTCTCGAGGGGTTCCCCACGCGAACACATGTGCTTTGCCCGTTGGAGCTTAACACACGATCGCGTGGAGAACCCGTCCGGTCCAAATCCGTAGTCCTGCCTAAACTTTGTCCGTCCGCGGGATCGGCAAATCCACCGCGTGCGTTTCCGGACCGGGACTTCACTCTCGCAAGCGAGCACGTGGCGGTCTCGTGCGTTGCACAGCACGGACCGCGTGCTCACTGCTGGGTGAACCCGGCACGGTCCCCGAAACAACTACAGTCGCTACTCGGCTTTCTTTCCTCTCATGTCGCCGTCGTCGCCTCCATTCCACCCACGCACACCTGCGTGTTACGACGCACACACTCCACTCCATCAAACTCACACCGGGAGACGCGGCTGCGTGCTCCCGCATGCCAACCGACATCTCCCTCACATACCGCTCTCTCACACACACGGTCTCCCTTGCACACGCGGGGGCACTCACCCGCGGTGCCTCATCCACACACCGTGCCTTACTCATACACGCGGGGGCACTCACCCGCGGTGCCTCACTCACACACACGGCCTCACTCACACACGCGGGGGAACTCACTCGCGGTTCCTCATCCACACTCCGTGCCTCACTCACCCGCGGTGCCCCTTTTACACACGGCGTGCTGGGAAGCACGTACTCTGGCACCATCGCCACCACACCACTCACACACGGGGTCGCTTCCACACACGGGGACGCACTCACACCTTTCACCACACACACAGGGACAACCACACTGGGGATTTGTGTCCCCACAAGGGTCTCCGGGGCCTCTATACCCCCCAAGCTCTCCGTGCACCCGTCCGCAGCACTCGTCCCCTCAACCTCGCGAAGCACGACCGAACTCACCTGGTCGTGACTCGCCTCAAGGGGGCAGACTCCCTCCCCTCGTTCCTGGAGGAGGCCATCCAGGTGCTCGCACTGGGTCCCTTCACGCTCCGCGAGCCCAACCTCACTATCCTCCACTACCTCCTTGTGTGTGTGCACGTCACTTACCCCGTCTTCATCGTGTTGTCTCTCCTCTATTTTTTCTGTCTCCCGTGTCTCAATACATTTATAAGTTTCTGTCGTCGTCACCTCGTGTCTCGTCTCACACGTTTTGGTCCCCCCATTTAATTTTTCCCTTTTGGTCACCGTCGATTCCTCTGTCACGACCCTCGCCCAACACGCCCCCGAATTATTTTTTCACCCGCCTCCACCGCGGGCCTGTCAGCCGTTGCACCCCCTTCCAGCTCGTTCGCTCCCACACGTGGAGTCGCCATTCCCAGCTCCCTGGTCACGGCCTTCATGCCCGCCTGCAGGCATCGGCCCATGTTCTGCGTCTCACCCCGCAGCTTTTTCGTTTCTTCCTTCATGTTTGTTTCCATTTTAGTTTTCATGCGTTTTATTGCGATTGTGAATGCATCCATCTTTTCGTTTATTTGTTGTGTATTCGCATCCATTTTTTGTGTATTCGCATCCATTCTCGCTGTCATTGCCGCCAGCATGGCGAATAGCTGGGCCATGTCGGGTGCGCTTGGGTGAGCCGTTTCGGCAGGGATCGGGGAAGGGTTTTGGTGGAGAGGGGGGGGGGAGGTGTCATACACCGCGGCC
>NC_140963.1:37258064-37263064 GCF_056783735.1 Eptatretus burgeri | reverse complement strand
TTGGCGAGCAACCCTATCCCACGCGGGGGGCCGATTGGCACAATCGTGGTGAGGCCGAAAGGCCCACCCATGACTAGTTCCCGGCGTTAGTCCGAGAGGGTCACGACGGGATTGTCCGTCCGGTGGGCGACGTGCCGCGATTCGAGTTACGTGGCCGTTCGCACGCCGGCGGGCGCGAATCCGCAACACTAGTGTCAGGAGTGGGATATAAACTCATCGCCCTCCTCGCGGCACTGGTATCGGAGAACGGGAAAACGGGCTCTCCTGTCTCCAGCTAAATTCACGGGAATTGGTCCAAGGGTGAGAGGAGCGACCCCCGATTCCCTCCAAATTACGAGCGAGCTAAATTAACCCTTTACGAGAAATAAGATGGCGTCTCAAGGCGAGCGGGAGCCAGGGGTATTAGAAATGGATGTAGAATGTGTAGAATCCATGGTCCAGGATGAAAACCCCGAGCAGGAAATGTTGGTTGTGCAGGAACACGAACTCGTCCAATTGAACCCGGAGCCCGAAATAGGTGCGGCGGCGGCCGCGGTGTATGACACCTCCCCTCCCCCTCTCCACCAAACCCCCCCGATCCTTGCCGAAATGGCTCACCCAAGCGCACCCGGCATGGCCCAGCTATGCGCCATGCTGGCGGCAATGACAGCGAGAATGGATACAAAAATGAACGAAGTGAAAACGAAAATGGATACAAACACAAATGAAATGAAAAACGAAATAAAAGGCATGAACGAAAAGATGGATGGGAATACACAGCAAATGAAGGAAGAAATGAAAGAGCTGCGGGGTGAGACGAAGAACATGGGCCGAAGCCTGCAGGCGGGCATGAAGGCAGTAACCGGGGAGCTCAAAATGGCGACGCCACGTGTGGGAGCGAACGAGCTGGGAGGGAGTGCAACGGCTGTCGGGCCCGCGGTGGAGGCGGGTAAGGAAAAAATAATTCGGGGGACGTGTTGGGCGAGGGTCGTGACGGAAAAAGTGACGGTAACCGAGAGGGACAAACTAATTGGGGTGACGGAGACGTGCACGAGGGAGATAACAAGGGAAGAGACGGAAATAATAGTTGAGACAAGGGAGGTAAAGGGTGAAGAGGTGACTGAGTTGGCAGAGACACGGGAGATGGGAACGATAGAGGGAAGACTACACGATGAAGACGGGGTAAGTGACGTACACACACACACGGAGGTAGTGGAGGATAATGGGGGTGAGCTCGCGGACTGGGTGGAGGCCCGGTGCGAGCAGCTGGATGGCCTCCTCCAGGAACGAGGGGAGGGAGTCTGCCCCCTTGAGGCGAGTCACGACCAGGTGAGTTCGGTCGTGCTTTGCGAGGTTGAGAGGAGGAGTGCTGCGAACAGGTGCACGGAGAGCTTGGGGGGTATAGAGGCCCCGGAGACCCTTGTGGGGACACGAATCCCCAGTGTGGTTGTCTCTGTGTGTGTAGTGCAAGGTGTGAGTGCGTCCCCGTGTGTGGAAGCGACCCCGTGTGTGAGTGGCGTGGTGGCGATTGTGCCGGAGTACGTGCTTCCCAGCACGCCGTGTGTAAAAGGGGCACCGCAAGTGGAAGAGGCACGATGTGTGAGTGAGACACCGTGGGCGAGTGCCCCCGCGTGTGTGAGTGGTGTGGTGGCAAGTGTGCCAAAGGGCGTGCTTCCCAGCGCGCCGTGTGTGAGTGAAACACCGCGGTTGAGTGCCCCCGCGTGTGTGAGTGAGGCATGGTGTATGGATGAGGCACCGTGGGCGAGTGCCCCCGCGTGTGTGAGTGGTATGGTTTGTGTGAGGGAAATGGCACGAGTGAGTGGAAGGCCGCGAGTGAGTGGAGCCACGTGTGCAAGGGTAATGGCATGCGTGAGTGAGCGGCCGAGAGTGAGAGAGACAGCGTGTGCAAGGTCGTTGTGTGTAAGGGAGATGTCGGTCGGCATGTGTGAACATGCAGCCGCGTCTCCCGGTGTGAGTTTAATGGTGAGGTGTGTTAGCGTCGTAACACGCGGGAGTGCGTGTGTGGAATGGAGACGGAGACTGCGACAGAGGAACGAAAGCCGAGTAGCGGCTGTAGTTGTTTCGGGGACCGTGCCGGGTTCACCCAGCAGTGAGCACGAGGTCCGTGCTGTGCAACGCACGAGGCCCCCACGTGCTCGCTTGTGAGGGTGAAGTCCCGGTCCGGAAACGCACGCGGTGGATTTGCCGATCCCGCGGACGGACAAAGTTTAGGCAGGGAAACGGATTTGGACCGGACGGGTTCTCCACGCGGGCATGTGTGTTGCGCTCCAACGGGCAGAGCACGTGTTCGCGTGGGGAACCCCTCGAGACGTGGGGCTTGTGTTTTTTTTTATGCGCACGGTGACGTCATGGCTGCACGTGGGGTTGGAATCCGGCAGGAGGGGTATCCCTGCGGATGGTACCGTCCAAGGAGGGACGAGGTACACGTGCAGCTGCATGACGTCACGGGCAGGTGCAAAGTGCGCGAGCTGTGAGTTGCCGCCCTGGTGCTGCGCATGTGGAAAAAAAAAACAAAAAAAAAAAACAAGCCTCACTTTCGGGTGCACAGGATTCCCGGGCAAGGGGTGGAAGACCCCCTTACCAGGGCACAGGATGGAAACTAGTTAGGGGGAAGGGTTAGCTTAGCTAGACCGGCTCCATGGGGCAGGGGTAAGTCCTCATGGGGCCCGTGGAATGGATTAGTTAGAGGGATTTTAGCCAGATTTAGGTTGGGATATTGATTAATGGGATTAATTGGAGACAGTGACAGCCTTTGGATGTGTAGAGTTGACGTAGTTTAGCTACGTAGTGTTAAAAGGAACATGCTACTAGTTTACGGGACGACGTGGGAGCACGAGTTAGTTAGGGGAGGTAGTTAGAAGGATGGCAGAGTTCAGCGGTGAGTGTGTTGAAGAGTTGGTGAGTGAAGTGGAAGCATGTGCTTTGTGAGTGAGTGAGGCCAGCGGGTCTGTGTGGAGTGGAGCGAATGGGGAATGCATGGTGCGATGAGTGATTGGGGGGAGGAGTGACTCCCGCCCAAGGGACCCCGGGGTCAGTGTAGAGTGAGTTAGGGGGTTAGTCAAATTTACAAAATGGAGGTCGTTTTGTTGTTGGTGGGAGTGTAGGCTCGAAACCCGTTTGGAGGGGTGCAGGAGCCCTGTTGACGGGCTGGGAGCGTGGCTGCGAAAGGTGAGTATCGCTGAGTGGGTACCCCGGGCACCAGGATAGTCGGCCGTGGTAGGCCAAGGGCCCATGGGGGGCCGGGATAGCGTAGTGGGCACGGGTGCGCCTGCTTGGTGCGGGGGCCCGGGGCGCCATTAGCCGCGTGGGCAGTGTTGTGGGCACGGGTGACCCTCGGAAAGGGGCCTGGGAAGCCAGCCTGCCATGTGTGCGTTTCAGGGGAGGTGCCATGGGGGGCACTCCCCGGTGTTAGGGAGCTGGTAGGCTCGGAGGCAGTGTAGTGCCCGGGGGTGCCATAGCTGGAGATTCGGCAGAGGGTCGTACCTGCCAAAGGGAACCACGCGTCCCAGCCATGAGACCGTGTGAGGGCACGGAAAGAAAATTGGGGGGCGAGGCCCGAAATTGTGAGGACACCAACACAGGCGACAGGAATCTGGGTTGTTAGAACCAATAGTTTAAGCGCGAGGCGCTTGTTGAAAGCCCCAGGGTAGTTTAAGAGTAAATGGATAGGGTAGATTAGGAAGTGTACCCCTCCGCACCATCCATCCCCTCGCTCTCGTTGTGGGCCGCTGGACCCACTTTGGGTTAGATCGCTGAAGTCTGGGGAAGCCATTCTGAGGCTTCATTGGGCCTCGACACAGGACGCGAGCTCTCCCTTGTTCCCCTCCGGGAAGGGAATGTCGGGGTTGGGAGTAGGCTAGGTGACAGGATAGGTTAGCCGAACAAGGACAGTACAGGGGGTTAGGGGACGATTTATAGTGGGGAAGTAAAAATAAAAAAATATATAAGTTGGGGCTAAATTGGGGTTTGACAAATTAAGGGAGTGGGTATAGGCAGTGACAGGCAAAGGCGATAGGTTGGGAGGGAGACCGTAGGGTAGGTCCGAGCCCGCCTTCCGAGTGGCCAGCACCACCGCACTCCCTCCACCAACCTCCACTGAACGGCAAAGATTGGCCAGCTTCATCTGCTGGCTGCGTTGCTGCAAGGCATTCTTCTGCGGGCTGTGTTTGCCTGCTGCCTTTGCCATGCCATGCCCACTGCCCCTGTTCACCAGCCCCGTTCAATTTTTGCTTTCCCCCCCTTGTTCATTGCCATGTGCGCCAGGATCAGAAAGCAACAGTTTGCAAGCTGCGAGAACTGCCCTGTTGGCAGCTACAACACGGGCCTGCAGTGGCGGCCCATGCACCGTGTTTGTGTTCATCCATCCGTTCGTTGTGTTCATTGCGTGTGCCACTTGAGCTGGCACGGAGACTGCGTTTGTGCAGCCCATGCACCGTGTGGTTCACTGCGTTCAGTTCAAAAGGGAAGGCCTTGGACTGCGTGTGAGCAGCCGGCCACGTTCCCTGTCACCTGCATTGTTTGAGCCAGAGACTGCATGCGAGCAGCCTGGCTCCCTGCTAACTGCTTTCTTTTTGCAGAGTCCATTGATCCTGGGCCATGGTTTAGTGTAAAATTTGTAAGTTAAGGTTAAGATGTACTGTACATATGAGTGCGCCCCCGGCATGTCTGTCTTAGCGCCGGCAATTTTATTTAAGTCGTCCATGTGAGTGAGTTTGTTTAGGTAGTTACTCAGCCCTCACGTTATTTATTTTGGGGACACGAATACCATGAATG
This sequence comes from Eptatretus burgeri, assembly GCF_056783735.1. Lineage (NCBI taxonomy): Eukaryota > Metazoa > Chordata > Myxini > Myxiniformes > Myxinidae > Eptatretus > Eptatretus burgeri. The sequence continues at coordinate 37,258,291 of NC_140963.1, read as the reverse complement.
TCGCACTCAGGGATCCGTAGGTAAAATGTACTAGGGGAAAACTACACATGATGGCACACGAAAATTTGACGACTCGGGACGAGTATAAGGATAAGACGAGGACGGGACTGTATAAAGGGGAGGGGGTAGTGTTGTGGTTGACGAAATTCGCAAACCACCATTCAGGTCCCTTAGGTGAGATATCTCTGTAAGTATATGTGTAGTTAGGCCCAAACCCGTTGTTTAGA
>NC_140963.1:37188064-37253064 GCF_056783735.1 Eptatretus burgeri | reverse complement strand
GGCCACGCGCGACTTCATCCTTCACCCCACAGTCATCATGAATGTTCGCATACGCGTAAGTCGTCACATTTCTCAGTCATCACTTTTTTCTCGGTCCCGATGGTGACGACTTACGCCTAGTCTACTGTATATGTATATATGTATATATATATATATATATATATATATATATATATATATATATTGTTACGTTTGAGGGGGGGTATGCATTCAAAGGGTAATTAGGATGTTTAATTAGGTATGCCATGCTGTTCGAGTTTACCAGGATCTCGATGTAATAAGTAGCAATTCAGTGGTGATAAGTTGTCTCGTAAATGTTCATTTCTTCAAGGGGAAAATGATAATTGTCACGTAATTAGATAGGGACATGGGATAGGGTAAGTGTGTCTGCGTAAACCCCTTTTGGTATTCTCTGGAGACTGGCCGTGACGTCACAGGACAGTGCAGCGGATGGCTCCGCCCCGTGATCACGATTGGCAGAAGGCGACGGATAAATGGCTCGATTGGAAGTGACGAGGACAGGAGGATAAAAAGGTTCTGTTCGGGGTCGAAAAGGAAGAGGAAGAAGATCACAACCAAAAAGATCGTGTTTTTTTTGGTGTAGAGGCTGTTGCGCGGGGAGCATCCTTGTTGTTGTGCTGATTCGATCGTGTTCTTGATCGTGTCTTGGAGCCTTGCTGAGCCTCGTGCCTCACCTTGGTTGGCTTTGGGGTTCTGCTGACTCGGAATACGGGGTCGAACGGTGGGCGGACCTGCCTCCCTCTCCTGCTCGCAACTTGGCGCCAGAACTGGTTCCCTGGCGGCTGTGAGCGGACTTGGGCCAAGACGGTTTCTCCTGCCCCCCCTGACGAGAGCAAGGCCAGCTCGTCCGACGCCGATCCAGGGACAGTTGCGTCCACACCAAGGTCCAGCCTGACCACCAGAAATAGCTACGTTTTGTGTGTGTGTGTGTGTGTGTGTGTGTGTGTGTGTGTGTGTGTGTGTGTGTGTGTGTGTGTGTGTGTGTGTGTGTGTGTGTGTGTGTGTGTGTGTGTGTGTGCTTGGCGCCTTAGAGGGATTGAGAACTGTATATTCATTGGAATTGTCTGTGTTTTTCCCCACGCCCGATCCCACACCATCCCGTCGAATCTCCCCGGATCCCTCTTCTTGCCGAGTCTTGTTATTTCTGGTAATAATAAAAACAAATAAACATCATCAACTCAGTGAAAAGCGACTCGTGCCACCTTCCTCGTCCCATTTGCGGTAGAGCGATTAGAACCGCCATGTTTGGGTTATAAACAAATAAACCGCCTCCATCGTTTCGGCTCATTCTACGTTGGCGGGACTGTTCAAGTCCCGTGGATGTCACAATATATATATATATATATATATATATATATATATATATATATATATATATATATATATATATATATATATATATATACACAAAAACTGAAGATCCACCCACATCTCTCACCTGTGAATGGATGGAATAACAAATTAGCTCTCACCGAATCAATTAAACCCAGGTGGCCAGGATTATAGAAATAAATCAACTCCTCCCATGCTCTTCTTGCTGAAGAAGTTGCAAAAAGCAACCAAGAAAGGCTACCAATGTAAGCCCTTTGCTGTTTCAAACCCTTCCCCAAGTTCCTCCACAGCTGCAAAGATGTTCACAAATAGTTCACACATGAGAATCCCAATGCGACACACCCCCTTCAGTTTCCGGACTAGTTTCATCACTCGTTGGCGAATCAGCAGCAACAACACAGACAAATGCATACCAATGAGGTTCCCAAGCATGTACCACGTGAGGCTTGTGGAAGCGATTTATATTCTTGCAAAATGTTTACAAATGAAGATGTTGTCAGATACTTTTCTTTTTCATTGAAAATTACCGATGGGTGAGAACCACAATCATTGGAATGATCTTCCATAAAACAGATGAACTGAAGGATATAGAAAAGATCCTCTTCGGCAGGGAGAGTGTGTTTGAGAGATCCGGCAGATCTACAGTCTGGCAAATCTTGGGCAGAGAGAGATCCGGGCCTTAAACTGTTGAAGATTGTAAATGTTGTGGAAAGCAGAAGGAGGCAGCTGGTTCCACAATTTAGCAGTGCAATGAAAGAAAGAAGGTGCATTCAAGGCCTGATGCCCAGATGGGGATGTGATAAACAAAAATAGTGTGGTGGATTCGAGAATACGACAAGGTACTCTCGTTTATTTATCTACCTCGAGTCATCATTATAAAAATGAGCACAGTGTAGCAATAATCTCATTGCTTGAAAAATGAAGTGTAAAGGCAAAACAGTTTTTCCATTTGTTCTCCTGCCGACTGGCTGCAATTTTCCAGAATGATGATAATCTAATTAAAGTTAGAATTTGGTTTTTGTTGCAGTTAGCCATGAACCTGTCCACAGCCTGTTTACCTTTTTTGTTGTGAAAATCAAGATTGACATAAGATGTGTTTTGCTCAATGGGTATAACTTGGTCCTTCCTTTGACTGTTAAATGCATTGTGACGAGCAGCACAAAACACTGCGCAATGGTGGTAACCACATCACAAATGTTAAAGCACAACTCATTGCATTATATCTGCATCACTATCTGGAACAGACCCTCTTGCCCACTTGCCTACAGACAGACCATTTGTACTGGACAAATTAGGGTGTGGATTGAATGCAAAGTCAGTGACTGCTAATGACTGTCTGACTGCGGCCGTGAAATTAGTGGAGCTTTCTGGGTTCATGAAGCCAGGATCGTGAGTAGGCCTTTATGTAGAAAGCTTGTTCTTACGATCGTAATAGCTCAACATTTTTGGCAAAATTGTATGCTTAAATCGATTTTGACCTATTAAACACCAAATGCCCCTATAAAATGGAAATCTTTGATGTTTAACTGTGATGCTTCAATTTGGAGGTGCATGGCAAGTTGTGTGGGCAGGCATCCTTTACCAAAAAAAAATAAAAAAAATCAGCATCGGCTCATGTGTTTCCCACGAACTACTGGTTTTATTTGATAGCCACTTCCAACACATATGCATGAGTGAAGCCAACTCTCTCCACCCATTGGTGCAGTTCCCACAAGTAGGTTAATATGGATTGCACAGGGTATAACCTTCAAACATATCTATTTATGGCCAACTCTTGCAACTAATGTGGGTCATTTAAATGAGGTGTTGGTGGATCTGTTGGTGGATGTCAAAGATCCCACGGTGTCGTTCGCGAAGAGTCGGTGACTTATCGCCGGCACCCAGAACAAATTCCAAATTCCTGCTTCTAACATCCAGGAGGCACTGCATGAGCGGCACAGTGACGCCACCAGCAAATTATGCTTCCTGCAGTAATGTGCTTCCGATGAAAGAAGAAGAAGAATAATTGTAGTGAAAGAATGGCCAGCTGTCTTGCAAATTAGAGTAGACATAGACACTGTAAGCAGGTGCCCAGTTTTAAATGGGAACAGAATCCTGTGGGCATGGTTGCCACTCATGCTTTTTCTCAGTGTATTGAATCAGATGGCATTGGGTGAGTGTTTCAAAGGGCAATTCAATTGGCACAAGCTGTAGTGTTTATGTGAGGTTTCAAGCTTTGTACTTCTCGAGTAATTTAAACAAATTCGAATTGGTAATTCCAGCAATCACTCTCAGTATTTTCAGCAAATTTTCAATTTGCTAATTGCTTTTGGTGATGTAGTTGGAGTGTTGAAACTTTTGAGGCGAGGAGTGATCAAGCCTTCCCTTGAGGCTTGCTGTCTCTCAGATAATTACGGTTTACCAGTCATTCATTATTATGCCTTGCGTCTTTCACCTGTTTTGAATGGAGAAGACATTTTGAAGCATAAAGTCATTGCAAGGGGAACCTCTCAAAATATCCCACTTACTTCTCCTGCATGCAGTACATGACTGCTGGCTTACATGATTGCTGGGGGCATGACTGTGCTGCTGATGCGGTACACTCTGCAGGTTCAGGCAGGAATCTTTGGAATTTTGTCAGGATGCTGGCAATAATTCCCATACTCTTCGTTGAAAGACACCATCAAATCTTTAACACCCACCAACTAATGCAAGCAGGTGGGACATTCAGCTTTAAGTCGACCCGAGGGACGACACTATTCGAGTTGCAAGGCCCTGCCTGCGAGGCACCGGTCCGACAGTTTATACTCGAGTCGGGCATTGAATCCAGTCTAGACGGTTTAAAGATGAGTGTGCTCCCTCGACACCATCCTGTCATGACTCCCATTCATCAAATGTGTGCATCAGAGATGAGAGTGGATAAGCTTAGTTAAAGGGTAGCAGTACTCAAATTAGGTGAGCAAAATAGGACATCTTCAAGAAGTTAGCAATTGAAAAAAGCAAAAGGACTGTGCTCTGGCAGCTTGGGTGGTATTTTCTGAACATATCTGGAGCGTTCTCTGAGAAGGTTGAAAGAGGTAGAAACTGCCGAGAAAGACCCAAATTGTATGGTGGATATCCAAAAGTTGCCGAATTAAAGGCTGAGAAGCTTTGCTAGAAATATTCTCGAAAATCTACCGCTTTTGCTGCAAGGGAGACGATAGCAACTTTTATGAGCAATTCTGTGAACGGAATCATGATTTGCATGAGACTGTATGATTCATTTTGTACATATACTCGTGTACATTTAGTTGTCGGTGCTTGAACGTTTTTGTTTTATTTCTAGAAACCCCACTTGCGATCATAATCTTTGAAATACACTTTTTAGAATACACAAAAATACTATGGAGTCATCATGTCGAGGGGATAATTTTAAAGAGGTAAAAATCAAGAGCATATAAACAGCACATGTAGATCGTGAGAAGATGTAAATCATCAGAAGATCAGCACCTGGCCACGCAGACAACAAGCGCAAAGGTGACGGTAAGCTGGACGGCACCAACGACAGCTGCAATGAGCACATATCGAAGGTTGTTTCCATCAGGAACCACGTACAACATGTTCTCCTTGCTCTCACACTGCCTCCCAACGTACCCAGGCTCGCATCTCAAAATCGACGAGGGAAGAGGGATGGGTGGAGAAAGTTTCCTTGAGCTGGCAAATGGAAAACCTGCACAGCTTTTTGTGATCAAACAGACTAAGAATAAGCACATTGATCATGACAATATATTCTTCTTTTTGCTCTATAAACTGCCAACAAAAAGGCCTGGTCCTGCCAAATGTATGCTGCAATCCATGTCAGAAATTTGATATTTTAACCGGCTTGAAGTCAACTAAACACTGTCTTCAGAACAAAGATAAGGATACCAAGGTGGTGTTATGGGTTAGAGATTCTGCCCTGAGTAACTGAGGTGGGTGGTTCGAATCTGACCCTGGCAGAGTCACACCAAAGACTTTAAAAATGGTACGTGCTGATTCCTGGCTTGATGCTCAGCATTTAAGAAGATAGATCATGGATAACCAACCATGGGTTGGCAATCATTGTGTAAGATTGATGGGCCTAATGGCATGTGTTGAAGTTCCTTAAATATATAATGGAACTCATACTTAAGGTAATATACAAACTTGCATCATCACATCCATTAAGAAAGAAAATTGCTTGTCAAAAGTTGAGGATTTGTTTTAGCAGAATAGCTATAAAGGTATACCATACGTCATGATGTTGTGGGTGTTTGGGGGGTGGAGAAGGGGAAGGTGATCTGAGGGGGGGGGGGGCATGTTCACTGTTATTTGCCTTGAGTAAGTATTACAGATGGTTTCATTCAGGGGATTGCAAACTACATTCCAATTTCAATTACTTTGATAGACAGATGCAAATCTCAGATCGTCCACCAATCCAAAACTATGATCTTTTCTAACCTCGTTAACCCACACCCCAATCCCTTCTTCTTCCAAATTTCCAGGTTTTCCTCCTGAGAATTTCCTTCTGTATGCATCTTTTCCACCCTCTGCATCCTCTGCTGCCCCTCATTCCCTCCCCATACCCATTGTGCAAGGCTGCCTCTAACTTGGCCTTCAACTCTGCTGTTGGTGTTTCCCACTTCTATCAACTCTTCCTTTTGTTCTGTTGTATCCTGATCCGTTCAGTGTCCTAATACTAGCTCTTCCACAAGCCTCGACTATATATATATATATATATATATATATATATATATATATATATATATATATATATATATATATATATATATATATATATATGTATACATATACAAAAAATTAAAAAAAAACAAGTAAAATGCAGGTCATGGTAATGCCTACAAGTTACAATGGCAAAAAAACCCCAAAACAAAAATGTATTGCTGTCAGACGATCATAAACATGACTGACTGTTGGGTCTGAAATTGTATTTTAGATCCTTAACCCATGGTGGTATTTGTAAAGAGTAGACGAACTATTGCCAGCACACCGAACAAATTCGAAATTCCTCTCTAAATCAGTTCCAGTCGAACCTCGAGCATAGCCAGCGGAATCATGAACGACTTGGGTCAAAATTTTCCTCTCGTGAGATGAATTGGTGCCATTTTAAGAAGAAGTAGTAGTTGTGGTGCTAGAGGTTTTAGATCGAGCATTGTGAAGTATGCAGTAGCTTGTCTATTATATGCGAGTTATTCCTTCTCCTCCTAATCCCCTTCCTATTTTAGCCTCTCCTCCAAGGCTCGCCACCTTAGTCCTGATACCCCTCTCAATAATTACCACTGTGTTTTATTTTTATTGAGTTTCAGGGTTGCAGATGAAGCGCAGGCATAATGGGAAAAGTATCTCCTCTCCTGTATATATTCCCTTGTGTGTGGATGCTCTTCTCTCTTAACAAGGGTACAGTGGTGACATATTGGTGAGGACAATAGAGATTGTGACTTCAAATCTAGCTCAAGGAAACAGGGTTAATAGATTTGGATTTAATTTTCAGGGAGTCATGCTGGTGTCTTAGAAGAATTGTCATTGGATGACTGGTTTATATACATGCTTAAATCATGTGTAACATGTACCGATCTAATAAGGGGCAAAACTGCTTTCATATTGTTTGTTAAGACATCTTGATCTGGAATTCTCTCAAAATTATACTTGGTACCATCTCCAAAATAGCAGAAACATGGCAATGTTTCATGAAAGTTGTAAGCACTGGTTATATTTAACATCTGCCAACTAATGCAGCAACAGGACACCGAGCTGAACCTCCACCTTGTGATACAACAAACGATGGGGCATCTTGTGATACAACAAACACCCTGCCTGCTAAGCATCAATCCGACAGTTCATATCAAACTCAGACGAGGCAGCATGCAAACAATAAAATGAATGTGTATATATGTGTGTGTGTATATATATATATATATATATATATATATATATATATATATATATATATATATATATATATATATATATATATATATATATATATATATATATATATATATATATACACACACAACATAGTCAAGGCGTTGGATCATATATATGTATATATATATCTGACAGTTCATATCAAACTATATATAACAAACTATATCAAACTATATCAAAGTTCATAACAATATATATTTATATATATTTATATATATATATATATATATATATATATATATATATATATTGTTACGGCTGTGGAAATTCGCAATACACCATAAAGGGTCCTTAGATCAGTTATGACGATAAGTATATGTGTAGTTAGATTTCCCCACCGTTGTTTAGAGGGAATTTCCATGTTCACCGGGCTGCGATCCTTTGAGATAGCCGTTTTTCTTTTCTCTGTCGTTATTTTGGACCAATCATCCCCCAACAACCTAATCGCCACCACCAACATCAGTCCCAAACAACTACAACTCAAACACCACCACCTTCGCCTCTTTACCTCCACAACTCCACCCCGCAAACATCGCTTCACCGCCATTCTCAAACGACACCTGCCAGCAACCAAATCACCACCACCAACACCCTTCCCAAACCACCACAGCAAACTCCCACCACCTTCGCCTTTCTACCGAACGTCGTGCCATGGGTTGTGAATGGGTTCCTTTCGCCTCGAAAAACAGATCAGGAATGATTCACACCCACTTTTCATCCATCCAATGGCTGAGCATCAGGTGGTGTAGCCCCACCTCCGAACCCGCTGTGATCCACAAATTTGCATAGACGCTCCTCCCTTGGCCTATATAAGCGCGAGCACAATGCAGCTCGCGGCAGTCAGGCAGTCGGTGGAGCCGCAGTCAAGTCGGGTCTGGAGAGTGGCAGTCTGGAGGGGTCGGAGAACAGGATGAGCGCGAAGAGGCAGACGGTGGCAGTGTCGGGGCGGCAGTGTCGGTGGGGCAAAGTCGGGAGATGGAGCTCGAAGCAGACGGGAATGGCAGACGGGGGCCGAACGCCGGAGAGAGCTCACCGGCCACGCCAGGGGCACGAAGCCAGGCTCAGCTACGCTGACATTGCGGCTTGCCCGCCATCGCGCCACGAGGGCGCAGGTAAGACCCTTCGGTCTCGTGGACCTGGACGCTCATCCAGGTTCCACGCACATTTGGTCCACGGACCTGTCCGCCACCCTTGCCTTTGAGGGTGGCTTTTTCCTTTGCTTTTGTGTAAGTGCATGTGTTGGCGCCGTCTTGTAAAGTAGACCTGTGTAAGTGACTGTGCATGTACATTCTCATTGCTCGTATTTGGTTGTAACTCTGCCTTTGCTTGCCTTTCATTGCTTTCACTGTATACGTGCCTGAATTACTGTATGGCTGTAAAATACATGCTTGTCTGAGTGTGCAATAAATGTGCTTGTTGAACTGTTCCCCGTTTCGTTGCGTCCTTTCCCTTGTGTGAAAGTTCCATCTTGCATCACGGAAGGAATTGGTAGGAGGGGTGTAAGCATCCGGTAAATAATCACGTCCGCCGGGGCTGGCGATAACACCGCTCGGTTATCACTGAAGCACGGAACGGACCGCTTAAGCAGTTCGTGTCCTAGGCCGGCCAGCGGCGAGGTACGATCGCCCAGTTAACTACCCGCGCAGGTACTTAGGTAGGTCGAGTTTGGCGAACAACCCTATCCTGCGCAGGTGGCCGATTGGCACGATTGTGGTGTGGTCGAAAGACCCACCCGTGACTAGCTCCTGGTGGTAGTTCCAAGGAGGGTCACGACTGAATTGTCCATTCTAGTGGGCGACGCGGTCGCGATTTGAGTTATGTGGCCGATCGCATGCCGGGCGGACCGAAATTCGTCACTATATATATATATATATATATATATATATATATATATATATATATATATATATATATATATATATATATATATATATATATATATATATATATGATCCCAATATTGAGATAGCACAACATGCACACAACACCCACAAATCACACAAAGTAGTCCCGGACTACCTACCTCCCTTTCCACCATGACCCTGTACTCTTATAGCTCCTTCGATTCTAAGTATCTATTCAATGCTATTTTAACCTTCTACCTGCTGCTACCACCTTCCCAGGAATATCATTCCATTCGTTGACAACTCTTGTACCCCTGCCTTTGTTGTCATACTAACTTTCCTTTGTTTTTTTTGTTAATCCGAGCTGTTAGGGTTAAAGCTAACCTTCTGGTCCTTTCATTGACAATCCTTTAAAAAAAAAATTTTTCCCTGCATCAATTTGCTGTACGAATTAGTCCAGGTGGGCAGTTCTATGATCTAAGCATGTATAAGCCAAAATATGTGAAATAACTCATCGGTTACAGTGTGTGACGTAAAGGACGTCACATGCGGTTAAAACTCTGTGAACCTGAGTTGGGCTCCGAAAGATATATGTTGATGTATATATAAAGATGTATATAATATAATCAACGGATCAATCTTCATATATAAGCGTATCTTACAGAATTGATATCAATCTTATGCATTTCAGCACCTCATGATTATAATGAGTGTAAATGTACAGGAATGATGTCACTTGCTCTCGAATGTTTCTCCGCAGAATAATGCAGTGCCTCCTCCCGAGAGCAGGTTTTACTTAACTAATGAATTTTTGAATTGAAAAAAAAACAACAACAAAGCTTAAAGATTCCTTGCTATTTTGCTTGTGTATTGTGTGTGTAAAAGCAAATTCATAGGTGCCGAAAGTGATGATGCAGTTTGTGGTTATTAGGATTGTTATGCTGTTACCAACCGGATTGAAAATTAGTGACCATAAGAGACTCCGATAATTGCTACTAGGCATGCCCTGGCTTACATTAAGTGGATGATTACATGATTATCATGAACATTCCTGCAAATTAAAATTATTGTGTTGTCATTTTTTGAAATCCCCACATAATTAATCAATTCTTCAGGCAATTGTAATGTATTTCGGAGACGAGATTACGTATTTCAGTCTTGCATTGCACACATGTAATAATGTATGGCCTTTTAGCAAACTAACAAATCCTATATCAAATGAATCCTAACCTATGATCATAATTCAGGCCCCTTAATAGTCCACCCAGCCCCCCAAAGTAAATCCATGACACCAGCTTGTCTGATGGTGGGGTAATGGCTCATTACACGATATCAATATGTGAAGCAAGTTGGGATTACACACCGGGGATTGAAATTGGTTCTTGCTGCATATTGTCACATGACTTGATGGTTTTTCTACAACTAACACCAGGGTAACAAACTGGTCTTAAATGGTCTCTGGCCGAATCAGTGCAAAGGCGTTATTTTTCTTCTGGACAGGCGTGGGCAAAGGTTTATTGGAAAATACAATCTCATTTCGGTAGTGAATGGACTGCAGTTAAATTGCAGTGCAATCTCTTTGTTTGGCTATACAAGCAGAGCTGTAAAGATGCTGTCAACAGCTGAGAGAGACCTCCACCAGGGCAGTTCCATGAACCAACACCAAAACGTGGCAGTATTCAATTGTCACATTGATTTCTGGAAGTTTATATGAACACCATTCTTGGATATGATTGTTATTGTAAAACCTCTTCCAAAAAAGCCCCAAAAATATTGATGTTAAATTTTTTGCAAACCAATTAAAGTTCAAGGACAACATTGATCATACAAAGTGCTAATACTCTGAAAAAAAAACCTTTGCTGGCATTGATGCGAAGAGGCGATGATAGTAAATAAAGAAAGCTAAAAACAAGTAAAAACAGAAGTAGAAAGAGAGAAAGACCAACAAAGATAATTGGACGTTTTCTTGGATGACAAGCAATAACTTGAAACTAAATGAAGAAAGAAAATGGAATTCCTTGTGATAGGTTCCCACGACCACTGCTGTCCCACACACTGTTCTCAGAATAGGAAACGCATCAATCGGGCCATCAGAATCAGCAAGGAATCTTGGTGCATATTTTGACTGCAATGATGCCTCATGTTTCGAACTTAAGTAATACAGTCAAGTTTCATCTCCAAATTATTTCACAAATAAGAAAGTTCATTGACCTGGATGCCTGCCACTGTTCTGTTCGTAGCCGAGTACTCTCATGGTTAGACTATTGTAAAGGACGACGGGCATCTTTTCCAAATGGTCATCTCAGGTGACTCCAAAGCTCAGGTGACAAAGCTCGTCATGTCTATCGGGTAAACCATAGACCAGATTTTTATACTTTATTTGTATACATAGTCAAGGCTTGTGGAAGAGCTAGTACACTGAATGGATAAGGATGCAACAGACAAAAACAGGATGCAAAACACGCATGCACAGTTTGGACAAGTTGGACACAGCGGATGCATGGGGTGGACAAGTTGGATACAGAAAGAAACTCCAAGGAGGGGAAACTGGAAAATTAGAAGGAGGGATTTGGATGGGGTTAACAAGGGTAGAAAAGATCATGGTTTTGGATTAGGGACGATCTGAGATGGTGGTCAACAGCTGTCTTGAAGACCTGGAGGGAAGTTGTTAATTTCTCTGCACAGGACACAATCGTCTGCAAAGAGTCTAATTGATGAAAAGACCTTCTCTGGGAGATTGTTGACATCCAAGAGAAAAAGTGGGGGTCCAAGGACAATTACCTGCGGGACACCTGATGCAACATGGGCTGCAAACGATTTTGACCCTTCCAATAAAACTGTTTGGGTACAGATTGTCAGAAAAGCTCAAAATCCAGGCAAGTTGTTGACTGTGAACTCCACACTGATTGGGTTTGAAGAGAAGTCGTGAGTGGGACACTATCAAAAGCTTTAGAGAAATCCACCATCACCATGTCTATCTGCTTCTTTCTTTTGTATGCATCAATGACATCATATGTTGTCAGTAAAAGTTGGGTTTTGCATGAGTTAACTCATCGAAAACCATGCTGATGTGATGCTAATATGTTATTGTCATCAAGGTGTTGTGTAAGACAGGAAACAACAACATGTTCCAATATCTTACAGGCTACGCTGGTTAGAGAGATGGGGCGGTAGTATTCTGCTTAAAGTTTTGTCACCCTTCTTCTTTCCACCTCGGGGTAAATGGCCTGGTCTGAGGGATCGGTTATAATTGATCAAGAACTGCACTTACTTCGGATGAAGTTTATTTTAGCAATACCGCTTCAAGTATCATCTGGACCGGAGGCTTTACTTCGAGAAAGTTTCTTCACGAGCTTCTCGATGACCTGAATATGAACTATAATATCTGGCATATCTGAGTATGGCGAATGTGGAAGGATTGGCATTTTGATATTCTCTTCCTTTGTGAGTGGACTGACTCAAACTGCCTCCCCAGGATGTTGGCTTTCTCCCGACTCACAGATTCGAGTGAGCTTCCCTCTCTGAGTTGCTGAATACCTATTGAATCTCGTTTTAATTTCTTTACATAATTGTAGAAGGCCTTCAGTTTTTTTTTTTATCTGGCTTGGACCAACTATGTCATTCAACTAACTCCATCTGGCAGAACGGAGTAATTTCTGGACTTCTGATCTGAGTGTTCTGAAGTTGTCCCAGTCTTTCTCATTCTGGCTCTTCCAGGCTCGGTTGTAGACATTGTTTTTGTTTGATTTTACATTTGATCTCCCTGATGATGTCATGGAGGATAGTTAAGGACATAGGACAAATGGGAACAGGAGAAATTCATTCGATTTTGGTGAAGATATGGAGCTGGATACAATATATATATATATATATATATATATATATATATATATATATATATATATATATATATATATATTTTAAATTCTCTTAGTGATTGATAGATGGGGAGATTGAGGTCACCATTGAGGGATGGGGGCAAAAACTATACATAGCATGATATTTTGAAAAGTTGTGGATGGATTATGACAAAACTTGGTGGATGAGTTGGGAGGTGACAAGAACAAGCCAATTAGATTTTTGGTTCAGGTCCAGATGCAGATCTGGCCTATCGGTGTTCAAACAAAATGTGAAAAGTTCAGCCTGGCGGAGGTATGTAGTCGACTGAGTGCCGTTCTAGTTTTAACATGTTCGACTGTCCGTTACTGCACCTGCAGGTCCCATAGGTCTTCTTCCATACGCTTTTGTGTCACTTCTTTGAGAAAAATAGGACCACTGGACATGGAGCTTAACTGGGCCCTGGCCTAATTTTGTCACCTAAATTTCATAGCATTCTGACTGGTGGGCCTGAAGATGAAGATTTCTGAAGGAATTTACGTGATTTTCCCAAATATTTATGAAGTCTGCTATTTTGACACACTTCTGGTGACCTGATTGGCATGACCTCCACAAGTTAACATCAGGACCCTGTCCTAATGTTGCAACCAAAAATTTGGTAGCTTTCTGACTGATGGGTCTGGAGAATAAAATTTTTGAAGAAATTTACTAAGTTGGCCATTTTTACCGACTTAAAGTCAAGTGACTGGAATGAGCTTTGCGATCCCCATTACCAGTCGGAGCGGAACGTTGCTGCCAGATTTCAGCCGGATCGGCCCAGCAGTTTGGCCAGAGAAGTCGAAATAGGAGACAGACAGACGGTGCATGATGACAATTTCTTCTCTGAAATAATTCCAGATAAGCCAAAAATGGACGTATGATCTGCCTGTATTTCTGTTCCCTCGCACTGTTGTCCATCCTTCCCCTTGCTCAATGTTCAGCTCCCTCCCTTGAATGCATTCTCCTTCCACCCCTTATTACAAAAAACATTTTGCCCCATAAATACATTTTTCCAATGGCTCTGCAGACCTTTCCACTTTATTTTTGCCCTTTTGCCTTTCTGCACAACTCTTCAGGGTCACACGTATTTGATCATAAACACTAACCTTGTTACCGTTTCCAAGTCTAAACTTAAAATACACCCTTAATTCATCCCTCAATTCTTCTTATATGAAACCGCTATCTTGCCAAATTTCTTGCTTCATTCACTTCCCTTCAAGACTCTGAGTCTTCTCCCCCCAACCATCTCCAGGACAGATTTGCTTCACTTGTTGAGACTTTTCCCTTTTCCCACGCAGCTCCTCTCCTCATGTTGCTGTGCATCCGTCTTTTTACCCTCCTGTTTCCCCTGATCTCCACATTGTGCCTGCTCATCCTTTGCCCCTGCTGTTCTGCTCTTCCAGGAGTCTCAATACCTACAGATGAAAAGTATTTCACAGCCACTGCATATCATTATCATGATCAGTAAATTACCCACTCACATGGAGGTTTTCATTAAGTGCTAGTATATATGTGCAAGAGATGTGGGAATGATACATTTTATATTTTGCGACTCCAGCTCATGAGGTAGTGCGATTGAGGTATATACTCACAAGCAGGCAGGCTCCTGTTGGTTTCCTGAGTACTCGCAGTAGCCGTTGATGCAGAAACTGCGAAATTGCTCCGGGCACGGCATGCCATAATCTCGAGCTATAGGCTCGTCCAAATCCCGGATGCTGTCTTCAGTGACAACAGGCAGCAAAAAACACACACGCACACCACTTTTAAACACACAAAATTTGAACATGCTGTGGAAGATAAAGAGACGAGTTGGACGATAGGGTGTCAGTTACTTGATTAGTGCGTTTGAGTCATGTCTTGCGATGCATCAAACAAATAAACATTCATCTATGAAGTGCGTTGTGTCTTGTGCGACGGATACCCCCAATTGTGGCAAAAATGTTTGAAACTATTTCAAAAGATTCATGGCATTAAATTGTATCCTTTTTTCAAAATATGCGATGCCTGATTAGTGTTTTAACTTTACATTGGAATGTTGTCCACTGTGCCTTTTTATTTCATTTTAACTTTATGTCCTTTATCATTTACTGGTGGGGTATGTTTACACATTGTGCAAGTATACAAACCTTGCTTTCTCATAGTCTTGGGTCGCTCACCTGCATTTGATTTTTCATATACTTATTTTCATATATTTATATTTTCATTTACAGATGCTTTCCGACGGTTCTGTGATTTTTTTTCCCCCCAATGTACTGGCTTCGATGTCTGTCGGCACACATTATTACCTTGCTTCCCCATTGTCTCAGGTTGCTCACCTGAATTTTTTCATTTATTTTTTTTCATTTATTTATATTTTCATACACTGACGCTTTCCGACGGTTCTGTGATTTTTTTTCCCCCGATGTACTGGCTTCGATGTCTGTCGGCACACAGTATTACCTTGCTTTCCCATTGTCTCAGGTTGCTCACCTGAATTTTTTTCATTTATTTTTTGTACATTTATTTATATTTTCATTTACGGATACTTTCTGATGGTTCTGGGATTATTTTTTTCCCCGGTGTGTAATATCAGTCAGTGAGTCGGTCAGTGAGTCAGTGAATCAGTGGTTAGAATGAGCTTTATATATATTAGATGTAATAAATGTACAGTTGATGTTGTTCTATATGTATCAAGACATATGCTACATACCAAGACCATATCAATAATGATTATTCTGTCTGCAAATACAAATAGACATAAGAAGCGAGCTGAAAGTTTGTCAGGATGATGCTCCATAATGCAATGTCCGGCCTGCAAAGCACTGCAGAGTCCTTAGGGGTCAACATCAAGCAAAAATAAGTGAATGGATGTCATACTTGATTGACTAAGTTTTCTTGTCTGTCCCAGATTTGCATAACAGAGAAAGAAAAACAAAATAAGGAAGTTTTACATCAGAACCTTAGCCTTGTGCTGTGATAGAAAATGGATGATGGTCTCAGCCATATCAATGGAGTTCTGCTGAGCATCTGATTCACAATGCAGTTTAGGAAGGGAGGGAAACGACCATTCTTCAATCTGGAAGTTGAATGGAAACTGGATTGCTTACTCTGGACATTATTTTGTCTACCTACATGGAGAGGTGATTGTATTTCTAATTATGCAATCTGTGTTGCTGCAAATGTACTCGGGTCGTCTGCACATTAGCATCCTGAGCAAGGGCCATGTATTCCAACACCAATGCTGCTCACCGTGAAATTAAGTACATGTATGCATGAGAGATGCTGACCTATAATGGCGATTAACTGTCCACGCTTCCTACACTTAAGGAAAAAAAAAAACTCGCGAAGGTCCCAAAGAACCGGAGTAAAGGTGGCTCCAAGGAGAAAGCATGTCCTTTCCTATTTCCCCATGCCTGTATAACTGAATTGGAAGTATCTCATGTGGTTTGACGAGGACACGTTTCAACATCATTCCTTCACACAATCTCAAGTACAATCACTAACTATGCCTTAAAGACCACATGGCTATGGGAGGTGAATCGGGAGTTGGGCAGTGAGTGAAATGCAAGGAATGCAGTGAGCAGTGCAATGCAGAAACAAGCAAGACTCTCCATGAGGTTGCAAGAGCATGAATGGGCAACCTGACTCGAGCAGAGTTCACACTTGGTGACTGCACTTTGTGTGAAAATCAAAGGCCATGGCATTGATTTGGAAAATGGAATGAACTTTTTTTAATTTTTTTTTCTGGAAAATGGATTTGGAAAAGGAAAATGGATTTGTATCGTTGACCGCCTGGAACATGGAACCAAAGTGAGACGAGACCGAAAGAAGATCTACAGTGATGATAGCTACTGGTTCCATGTAGCTCAGGAAAGAGATTCTCAGAGAATTAAATGCAAAGAGGCGTTAGGTACCTGTACCAAGAAGAGAGTGGAGATGGACAGAGCGAACCATAATGGTGCTGGAACTGCTGTTGCCAGACAAGAACTGACAGGAAGTCCTATTAGGCCATGGGCCAGATGGGTGATCATTACCATCTCGGGTGGCGAAGGTTGACTGTACTTTTTGGAAAGATCTTTGTCTGGGCCAACTTTTTGGGAATGATTTCCACTCCAAATCGGTAACTTTATTGTTGTTTTTTGGGAAAATAAGCATTTTTGGGGTAAAATCGTGTTTTTTGAAATCGCAACTGTAGAAAAAATATCTGCGACAAAACAACATATAGCTATGTAAAGTACAACCATTTTGGTGTGCTTTGTGTTGGGTTTCAATCGCCGGTTACCGTGGCAACAACCATTTTAGGGTAAAAAACATGGTTTTTGATAGTGAAACTCTAAAAATTCATATCTCAGAAATGAAAAATGAGTTTTGAACCATTTAAACGATAAACACATCCCGATGCATCAGGGTAGGTTTTAAATTCCATAGTATGAGGGTAGGTTTAAGATAAATATATCGTTTTAGGGTAAAAACATCACATTTTGAATTGCATTTCTTGCTAATCTGACAGAAAACCCCGTTTTTTGAGATAAGAGGACTGTATTTATTTTATCAACTTCACAGAGTATCCAAAGTCTACATGTATTTATATATCACTTTACATGTACTAGTATAGGTTGTATGAGTTACCTAGTTTAAATAGATTGGCGTTGCCATGGAAACGATCAATTTTGTGGGTAAACACGTTTTTTGACGGTAAAAGTTGAAATATTCATACTGTAGCTTGCAAGTGAAATAATATTTTTTCAGAGATCTGAACGCTAAAACCTCCCCGACGCACACAGAAAGTTGTTTATTTCAATGTATAGGGCAAGTTGTCAACAAACTATCTCGTTTTAGGGTGAAACCATCAACTATTCAATAGCATTCCTCGATAGAATTGTCAAAGCAGAGATTTTGAGAAGTCTTTGGTTTTAAAGATTTTCCAATCGTACCATATATCAAAAGTCCATTTTGGCTAACAATTTATATGAATTCTCTCTTATGGCAATCAATAAGTTGAACCAGACTGACGTTTCCATGGCAACGGTAATTTTGTGGAGAAACCATTGTGAAGTGTATTTAAATATTACACAGTGTTTTTACATCTTTTTTTTTTTTTTCAGGTGACTGACTGATCATGGAAGAGTCATTGCCTCCCCCAAAGCGGCTACGTACCCACTGTGTTATCCACTGCACTGATGACGACACCGATCTTGTGTCACCAATAGATTTCGGTTCATGGACAACTCTGTTAAAGGCTGCAGAAATTCGAGGTCATGGACAAACATTATCTGCTGCAAAAGGTTTATCCGAAGGAGAGATTGCGCCAGTGAAATATCATCGCAGGTGCCGTTCTGTGTTTACCAACAAAAAGGACCTCAATAGACTAACACGTGAGAAAACAGACATACACGAGCAACCCAGCCGACATAGGACACCGAGGCAAGGGGCTGTCTCATCTTGCGTGTACGAGGAAAAGTGCATATTTTGTGATAAAGTTGCAAAATATTTGAAAGGACAGCGTTCTAAGGAACCCCTTGTGCAGTGTAAACAGCTGCGAGCGGACACAGCTGTCAGACAAGCTGCTGTGCGGAAAATGGACAATAAGATTCTTAGCATAGTCAGTCGAGAGATTGTTGCAGCTGAAGCACATTACCATAGGTCCTGCTACCAGCAGTATACAAAGGCATCGACTACCTCGGACAGTGAAATTGCTGCAACCAGTAAGGCATCAGCAGAAACTCTCTATGAATCAGCTGAAACTACCGCTTACAAAGACTTATTTGACTTCATCAGGAACGAAATATTTCCAAATCCAAAGGTTCTGCACCTCACTGATTTGACATCCCGTTAAATTTCACTGATGAACTCGTACGGTTTCAACGAGATCAGCGACTCAACCAAGACACATATATGCGTCGAAAATTGGAGAGCGAGTTTGGTGAGTCACCCCATTTCGTCCGAAACCACGGTCGCAGAGTCTTGGTTTACCCTGACACCTTGACGAGGGACGAACTTGCCTGCAGCATCATCGAACTTAGAACGAAAGTTCAAACATTGCTGGCTACACTAAGTAATTCTATAGCTGGCAGAAAATGGGTGCAACGCCATTGTGATAACTGCTGAAGACACGGACATTCTGGTACTTTGCATTGGTTTCAGCAAAATCATCCGTTCACCCATGTATCAGAAGGTTGGAACAAAAACTCGGCAAAAGTACATGGACATAACCAAGATTGCCAACGCCCTTGGTGAAGATGTCTGCAAGGCCTTAATTGGCTTGCACGCCTTTACGGGGTGCGATACGGTCAGTGCATTTCCCGGAAAGGGAAAAGTGAATGCACTAAAACTTACCAAGAAGACCGTGGACTATCAGCAGTGCTTCAGTGAGCTTGGACGGTCATGGCAAATGTCCAATGAACTGTTAGCAAAGCTTGAAGCATTCACCTGCCATCTCTATGTTTCTAACAGAGCTATAGTTGAAGTCAACCAGTGTCGTTATCAG
The DNA here is from genome assembly GCF_056783735.1 of Eptatretus burgeri. NCBI lineage: Eukaryota > Metazoa > Chordata > Myxini > Myxiniformes > Myxinidae > Eptatretus > Eptatretus burgeri. Next base: position 37,233,600 of record NC_140963.1, on the reverse strand, counting down.
CTCTTCACATCAAAGAGGGGCAACATGATTTCAGCACAATCGCCACCATGCAGAGGTTGCCTGTTCCAGCATGCCAAGCGGGCAAATTACCAAGCAGCCACATGGCGTAGATCCCGTGAATGCACTCCTGAAGTAATCCCACCAACAGATTGTGGATGGTCTACAGATGACAGCGGTGACCTTGAGATTCTCTGGATGACTGGTCCACCAGCTCCATCAGGTGTTTTGGAGCTCATGAGCTGTAGCTGTGTACGCCACTGTGATGCAAAGGACTGTACGTGCATCCGAAACGGACTGAAATGCACTAAGACGTGTAAAAACCAGATGTGTGACGACCAATATGAGGATGATGAAGCAGACACAGACGTAACCGTATATGCAGATGATGAAAGTGATGATGATAGCGATCAAGGAATGTAAATGTTAGACACTTACATGACAGCTGCCTGCAGGTTATTCTACCTATTGAACAAACAAACAGCCTTAGGGTGTCAGGGTGGTAGCTAGCGTTCAAATTGCTCGAAAATATTACATTTCTATCAAGTTATGGATTTTTTAAACTTTCACCATCAAAAAATGTGTTTTATCCCAAAATTGGTCGTTTCCATGGCAACGTCAATCTATTTGAACTAGGTATCTCATTCAACCTAGTATGCGAATACATCTACAGTGATAAATGGACTTTTGATACTTTATAAAAGTGAGAAATATTTAAAATGCTCAAAAAACTGGGTTTTCTCTCCATTTACTGAGAAATGCAATTCAAAATGTGATGTTTTTAACCTAAAACGATATATTTATCTTAAACCTACCCTCATACTATGGAATTAAAAAACTTCCCAGATGCATCAGTATGTGTTTATCGTTTAAATGGTTCAAAAATCATTTTTCATTTCTGAGATATGAATTTTTAAAGTTTCACTATCAAAAACCATGTTTTTTTTTTTAACCTTAAAATGGCTGTTGCCATGGTAACCGGTGATTGAAACCCAACACAAAGCACACCAAAATGGTTGTACTTCACATAACTATTTATTCCAAGTCTCAAATATGTTGTTTCGTTGCAGATATTTTTTTTTACAGTTGAAATTTCATAAAACACGATTTTACCCCAAAAATGCCTATTTTCCCCCCAAAAAACTACAATAAAGCTACCGATTTGGAGTGGCAATCATACCCAAAAAGTTGGCCCAGACAAAGATGTTTCCAAAAAAGTACAGTCAACCTTTGCCATCCGAGATGGTAATGAGAAGTCCATTTTGGGTGATTGGTCCATGGCCTATGTTGCCAATTTCACATGTGATACATGTCATTGGTCCTTCAGAAGAATACAAGATATTACAAGACATAAATGGAGTACCTGACAACTCGCCGAAGATAAGATAAGCCAACCAACTTTTTCAGCATGTCACTTTGTGGCAGAAAGGCATCATCCATAAAATGGGCTTTTGAGGTGTGTGTGTGTGTGTGTGTGTGTGTGTGTGTGTGTGTGTGTGTGTGTGTGTGTGTGTGTGTGTGTGTGTGTGTGTGTGTGTGTGTGTGTGTGTGTGTGTGTGTGTGTGTGTGTTAGCGCGTGTGCGCGCTCACATGGGTACAAACATGTACATATGCTTCCAGATGTGTTTATACGAGGACTGCTCCATAAATAGTGGCCAAATATTTTTCCTCAACCAAATTTTAATGCAAGAGAATGAAACCTCATCAAAATGTTAATACATAATCTGACAACATACCCTAATTTTCTTTGAAATATCCATCCTTATCAATGGCTTTATGCCACCGGGAAACAAACAAGTGCAAGCATTTCCTGACAGTAAAATCCTTCCTCTTGTTGTTGGAGCCACTTCTTCACTTTACGCACGACATCGTCATGGTTCTCAAATTTTCATCCACCTCGGGTGCCCTTTAGTACTCCGAAAAGATGATCATCCGATGATGCTAAATCTGGGCTGTAGGGTGCGTGCGGCAGGACAGCCCAATGCAGTTTGGTGATGGGCTCTCTTCTCTGCAAGCTTGTGAGGGGACGTGCATTATCATGTCGCAGCAGCACGTCTTTCTTGCCCTTGTGGTGCAAACGGACTGACAACTCGCCGAAGATAAGAGAAGCCAACCAACTAGCTCAGCATGTCACTTTGTGGCGGAAAGGCATCATCTTGGTGCAAACGTGCCTTCGTTTTCTTCAGGATCTCAGTGTAGGCCTCTGAGTTTGTCTGTCCTTTAGGCATGATGTCCACCAGGATACATCACTCCTTTTCATAACCCAGAAGACATCAGCCATCATTTTGCCCACAGGAGCAACCTTAAACTTGTTTTTCCATGGGGAGATTGGTTGGTGCCACTCTAGAGGTTGTCGCTTCATCTCTGGTTCAAAGTGATGAATCCAGGTTCCATCACTTGTGACAATGCACTATGAAAACACGTCCCGCTCTGCCTCAAATGTCCGAGCAACTCGGGTTGAGTGTCCTTTCGTTGAGTCTTGCGTACGGGTGTCAGTCGTCGAGGCATGCATTTCGCGCAAACCTTCGAATACCGCAAACTGCCGATTAGGCTGCTCACATTGGCCTTGTTGGTACTTTTCTCGGTGTTAATTTAGGTCCATGACAGATGTGCTGTTTGTGAAAGTATATTGATTGTTTGATGCGATAACATCGTGGGAGTTGATTGAACTGAATGTTTCCACTTGACACTGCGTTCAACCTTTGCAACCTTAAACATACCTTTTGACCTTTACAACCCCACTGTGTACCTGTGACCCAAATAGGTTTCGAATTTGCTGGTGTCAAGGGTAAAGATTTATGGTAAGCCTCATCTCCTAATGGAGAGAACTGACAAACTAGTTTTAAATATCTTGTTTTCATTCTGTCCATTTCAAGGTGCCTGTTGAGTGAGCTCACGGAAGAGAAAACCTCTCGGTCAACGCACATCTCCAACATCTCTGCACTGCAGGTGATGACATTATTTGTTGCTCAAAGCAGGTGATTACTTGATAAGGGATTGTCTTGTCCCCATCAAACTTCCTCAGGGAAAACAGAGAATATATACTGTACAACATTGTAGATTTTATCATCATTTACCTCACCCGATCCAGAGCATCGGTGATGTGGAAGTTTCAAGGCAAGGAATTCACTGGGTGGTTTGCCATTGCCTTCCCAACAGTATGTAGGGCAGGAATTCGGAACTCAGGCAGGTTGTCGGCAATAGCTCACCGACTCTTTGGTCAAAAGAGACGGTGGAATCTTTAACACGCACTAACAGCTCACGCCCCATCAGAGGGATGGCACACTTTGCGATGGAACTCTAATACCCGTGAATAACCAATCCAAAGTTTATACGTGCCTCAGGAGTCGAACTCAGAATAGACAGCTCAAAGGCAAGTGCACTACTTCTGCGCCATCCTGATGGACAATTCTGAAGATAAGGAATGGAAATAAATGCAATGTCATTCTCCATTACAAAAGGTTTCCATGAACTTGAAAAAAAGTGCAAAAGAAGTGAGCTAACAGCGGCAGATAAGTTGTGATACATTGCGACTGTGAGTACCGAAGGCTCTGAGTGATGGATATCTGCGACTCCTATAGAATATCACTGTCAGGTTACTCCGCTACATGGAAAAGGACCCACTTCCTCGGCATGAGATAAAGGGATGCTTGGTGGAGGAAAAATACTGTCACAGAATTTTCGCATGAGATCTGATAACATTCTCATGATGTTGAAAGATTTCTATCAGTTGCCATTGATTGTCATGATAGATAATAGGAAGTGTTTGTGAAGCTAGAAACGAGAATGGTTGTGAGGGACGGATGGGGGTGAGGGAATGGTGGTGGAACTAAACACAAACCTGATGGACACTTCCCCAAGAAGCGAACTTCAATCCGCTGCTGCTTCATGCACGAAGCCTCCTTTACCAAGCAGGGGTTTTCGTATGATACCCCGTCTGAGGCACACACTGGGTTTGAATTGTGACCAGCACAGTCGATGTTACATACACACCTGGATGGGGAAGCGGGGCGAGGGTGTTCAACACAGAAGTTTGTAACCAGGAACATTTTGTCGACGCGTAGACAAAAGCGTCATTTATTTTTTTTCATTTGGAATTCAGAGTAAAATTTTGAAACAAACACGGATATGGGGTAGAGGTTTTGCAAGGGATGTTATGCAACAAACTTTTGCAAATTAAGAGGACAACCGACAACTTACATTCTTGCAAATTATTAGTTTTGAAAGTGAGAATTCTTTTCTTGGTATGACCTTGCACTTGTTACCTTCGCCACCGAAGGTGGACGGAGGTTATGTTTTCACCCCTGTCCGGTTGGTACTTGCGAAAATCGAATATTTTTCAAGTATATTGATTGGTCGCGTGTGTTATTCTGTCTGTTTGTTATTTGCGAAATCGAAGATACGCAAATATATTGGTTTGTCTGGTCTGTGATTCTGTCTGTCTGCTTGGATGTCAATCGCCTAAAGATCATAGCTTTAAACCGATCTTCACAAAACTTCATGAAATGGTAGAGTTGGTCAAAAGCAAGAAGCATATTGATTTTGAGGCCAAAAAGTCAAGAACTTTGTCAAAATTCTAAAGTCATCAATTTTCATCTGAATGACTTGAAATTTGAAGAGGATTTGCATAGTCCATCATTGAATTAAGAAAGCAACTATTTTTGAGGTCAAAAGATCAAAGGTCATCTCAAGGTCAAACTTCTAAAATCATCAAATTTCATCTGATTAACCTGAAAATTAAGGAGCAATTGCATACTCCATCACTGAATTACGAAACCAACTATTTTTGAGGTCAAAAGGTCAAAGGTCAAGTCAAGGTCAAAAAAAATCATCAATTTCGATCTGAAAAATAATCAATTTTCATCCGATTGACCTGAACTTGGATTAAGATTGTGAATTTTAATCCTAATGAAATGAACAAATTCATGTATCCATGGCAACCTTTGAAGAGGGGGGTGGATTTTGCAAGTATCGTGCTCTGCATGATGACTTTTTCTTGTTTGTTGGGTCGCCGAAATAGGTGACCCTTATTGTCAGTAATTCTGTCTGTTTGTTTGGATGTTTGTTCGTTTGTCATCAGCATAATTGGGAGTAAACGTGGGCGGATTTTGACCAACCTCGGGTGGTAGGTACATCTTATGATCTTGTGCTTTGTAAATTGTGATGGTTGCTTGGGACGCTTTGGTTCCCTAGCAACAACCGAAAATCCTTCAAAATCGGTACCGTTCACGCAAAATCAATTCCGAAAGCCATTATCCCACGTAGGGTTATGAAATTTGGCATGAATGATCTACAGGTGATGCTCTATCAAATATATTCCGGTTTTTGTGATATATGGAATACTTTACCCGCAGCGCCTCCTACAATTAGGGTATGCGTGAAAATTGGCGAAAATTGAAGGTCCCCTAGCGACCAGGTGAGTGCATCGATACGAATGAAACTTTCCAGGTTCATGGTACTCAATGAGTACTACAACTTTGCTTCAGGACATATTGACCGATTTTGCATAGGTCAGGGGTCAAAGGTCAATTAGTGCAAAAATCGATAATATGCGAGAGCTGGAGGTGCCTTCAAGCCAAATGCTACTCCTCCTCGGGTTATGGTTGGATGGTCATGAAAATTCACACTAATCGTCTGGAATACATTGTGCACAAACGCTCGAGCCAGATTTTTCCATTTAGATCTTTGTTCACCCACAGCACCCCCTCGAACTTTGGGGATTTCCGATTTCAAACCGCATTTTCGGTACTTTTCATTCAAATGGATACCGAGTAGTTATCAGCAGATGGAACTGGATGAGATTTGATATGCATAATCTTAAGGTGATGCCCTATCCGCTATATGACAACCATTTTGCTCTTTATCTTATAGTTTCCATGCTCGGCGACCCATCACCACCTTCCGGCTTGTCTGTTTGTTTGTCTGTCTGTAAGCAGGATATCTCAAAAAGTTATGGACGGATTCGGATGAAATTTGGTGGACAGGTTTGGTGCCTGACAAAGACGAAATGATTCCATTTTGGTGAACATCCGGATCAGGATCCAGATACAATAAGTTTTTTTTTTTTCTTCACCATTAAGAGATGGTGCAAAAAACGATATTTATATAGCACGATATTTCAAAACGTTGTGGACGAGTTGTGACAAAACTTGGTGGATGAGTTGGGTATGTGACGACAAGAACAAGCCAATTAGATTTTGGTGTGTGACAAGGACGAATGGTCAGGATCCAGATCCAGCTTATCAGTTGGATACAAAACTTAAACTGTTCAGCCTGGTTGAGGTATGCGCTCCACCGAATGCCGTTCCAGTTTGTAAGTTGTATTTTCTTTTCATAGCTTGGGTTTTCACATTTTCAGTTAGCCTTTAGTGTGTGTGTGTGTGTGTGTGTGTGTGTGTGTGTGTGTGTGTGTGTGTGTGTGTGTGTGTGTGTGTGTGTGTCTATGTGTGTTTGCTTGTTCTAATCACCCTTTATGGTGACCCAAATGTGTGCCCCACCACAGCTATTGATGTGCAAATTTTAACACGCACATGTTGTCCAACACGCAAACACAATTCATGTATTAACACAAGTAGGCGGATGGTTAGGTTGTAAAGGAAGTCGGGAAATAGTGATGCAAATTTGACACCGACTTGTTTGTGCATTACCAAACTGGTGACGAGCATACTGTGCGCTGCCTCCGCCCATGGGTGAATATCTGCTGTGTCAATGATGGTGCTTTACAAGCCTCGTGCCAAGTCAGCACCGAGGTTAGAGAGGGATACACCCAAATGTGAACACGTTGCTGTGACCATTACACTCCCACCCATTAGCCTGACAAGGCCTCTCGCCCGAGACTGTATTCACTAAACACCCTTTAGCAGTTGTGGGATGATCAGCAGTTGGATTTGTGGTGGGAGTGGTTCCAGCATGCTGAAGAAGCCGAGTCAGCACAGGTGTGTTCAGGTTTGGGTCGCTCCTCCCCTTTAACCTTGGTGCTGATGTGGTGTGATGTGGTGATCCCAAACAGTGACAATGCAGATATCCATCCTTAGACGGAGGCAGTCTGTGACATACTATTCGTCCACTGGGTGACGCGCAAACATGTCAGTGTCAAATGTTCATATGTTGTTTGTTTCAGATGCAGCCTGTGGCTGCTGGTTGCATCATTTTCTGGAAGTATGGCTGTGCTGCTGATGCAGTGCCCCTGTTTCCAGTAAGCTGGTACTAATTTTGCTGACCTCGGATGGATGACAGGCTGGGTCAACCCACCTGGTATGATTTCAACATCACTACATGGGCTCATACTCAAGACCCTAAGATCTCAAGCTGGCCACCTTAACATTATGCCAAAATCAGGCTTAAATGTGCGTGTGTGTGTGTGTGTGTGTGTGTGTGTGTGTGTGTGTGTGTGTGTGTGTGTGTGTGTGTGTGTGTGTGTGTGTGTGTGTGTGTGTGTGTGTGTGTGTATAGTGTCATTTGAGTTCAGGAACCTTGCCTACCACAAGGTTCCAGCTCTCAAGTTACGAACATAGTGTGCATTTCAAAAATAAGTATGCTATAGAGTTTCTTGGTGAAGTTTATTTTACCCAACATCCTCAGCATCTTCATCGCATTCCGAGCCGTACAAGCAAATGCCACACTTTGTCGATTTCCTGTACGGTTCTGAGCCAGAAATGTCATAATCTAGGCATCATTCAGAAAAACAAACAAAAGGAACACAAGTCAACCCAGTTTGTAAAGCTGGCACGAGTACAGGCTTTAAAAATGAACCTTGGAGAGTCCGTGTTCCAGATTCATCATGTTAACGCTGACCTCATGGAAAGTTTTCCCATTGTTAAGAACTACAAGCAGATTTGAGTCTCCATGATATTAAATATTGGTATAAAACTTCCTAAAGTTTCCTCAATTAATAGTTTCCAACAAAGATGAGTTTTGATGTCGGTTTTGTAAATGAAGCATGAAACTCTGTGTGAAAGGAATTTCTAAGCTCAGACAAAAACTAAGTCAAAGTTTCAAGTGTTTTTTTTTTTTGCTGTTGCAAATTTTGTGGTTTTTTATATTTTTTTTTGTAACATTTTTTGCGCAGAAAGTCTTACCTCTATCGCCTGATGCTGAACCCACATCTGTGAAAAGAGAAATAAGAAAATGAAGAAGAAAATATCATACAATGTTGGTAAGTTGAAATAAGTCACTCATTGGAAAAGTAAATAATACCTAACTAATGAGTTATTTCATGAAAAATAAACACCAACAGCACAAACTGGAATGTAAAAAACAGTCAAGTATTCCACTGAAAACCTTCCTTTTTCTTTGTCCTCAAGACTTGACTTGAGTTCTTCGTTGGGAAAATTTGAGCGGCTGAGCACAGCGATCTTGTTGAAAAGCCAGCCTGGTCGCAGCGATTGTTTTTTCTATCCATCTGCCGACCATTTACCAGCTTCGGTACAAATCGTACTAACTGTGTCAATTTAAGATGACATTGAAGTGAGAATTTTAAGGAAATGTTGCTTCACATGTATATGGGACGTGCCTGATGAGTGAGATCTCTTGAACACCTTAAACTTCTACTGGACAACAAAACAACAATAATAATTGTTTGAAACATTTTCATCTGGGGCTTTGGATAAATATCCATTCCCGTGACTCTCACACTATTTTGTGCTTTTTAACCTTTGGGTCAGGGAATCGGTGAAATTACATCTTCGTTCGGGGTAGGGGTCGGTTCATTCAGGAGGTGGCCCTCTTGCCCCTTGATGTCAATCTCTGGATGACCATCCCTGCCTCAGCAGTCCCATGAGGTTCTATTTTGTGAGGCTTTGTCTTCTAGCTACTTCTTTAATGGCCCCAATTATTCTCTCCTTCCAGTGGCATTGGTCAAATAATGTTTTTGGTCCAAGTCTTTCACAAAATGGTTGGCTATGCCTGACGTTCAACTGAAGTTAACAGGAATTTTGAATTTAGCTAGGGTGTTGGAGATAACTCCCATACCCATTGCCAAGTACACCATGGGATCTTTAACGTCCACCAAGTAATGCTGACAGATGTGTCACCCAGGTTAACATCCATATGAGGGACGGCACACACTGATGCCTCTCCCTGCATGTGAAACACATGGATCCATCCATCCGTTGGGACCATACTCTGTGGAGAGCGTTGGTGCTGCCTAAGCACTCTCCTGGGCTGTTGGGCACAATCCTGGACAGGTTGCCACTCCGACACAGGATACCAGCAAGCTGGCACTCATTTTGCCGACCTCGGAAGGATGACAGGCAGTCAACCCCACCTGGTATTGATTCAACAGCTGAGCGGGATTTGAACTCAGGATCTTTGGATCCCAAGCCCACCACTCTAACCATTAAGCCAACACCAAGCATAAACAACAGGATGACAGTTCATACAGCTCAGCCAAGATTTAAACCCAGACTAAACAGCTCAGAGGCGAATGCGCAAACCTCTAGGCTGTCCTGCCACTTCTATTTGTGATCCTTTGTTCAGGAGTTTTAATGCATTGTGCAGGATTTAAGACCAGCTCTTCTGCAGAGGTATTCCAAAATTTAGGTCATGTGTGACAACGTCAAAGGGTGGTGTTGCTTCCGTTAATATAACTTCCTACCCACTCTGTATAAAACCCATGTAGAATGTTAAGAATTCATCAAACCGTACACAAACTTCATCTGGAGCTACTTGGTAAACCTTAATTGGCAGGTGATCACAACAGTCTTATAAAACTGACATTTGTGGCCAATTAAGAAGATTGGTGGCAGAAAGAATCACTGATGGAGGAAGTTTTAATGGAGTTTAATGAGGGAAGAAGTGCAAAAGTTTGTTTTGCAGAATAACTTGCATAAGGATGTGTAACACGCATATGGGATTTAAAATCACTGAGCATATCACAAAGAAATGAAACCTGTACTTCATCAAACTCTTTGCCAAAAGAAAACAAATAATCTGATAATAGATTTGCTTCGATTTCTGGAATCAAGGGTGTATTTTTGGAGATTAATTTCCAAACAGTAATCCAAATATCGTGTTGGAGCAGATGGATTGTACAAACATCGCAAAGATAAGGATTTGTACATCATTGACATGCAAGAAAACGACATGATGAGATATCAGTGCACCTTTACATGAACCACATTCTTTACCCTGACATATATTGGGGATGGATGTACATCGTGATTTGTGCTTAATGAATTAGAAATTTCAATCAATGGCTTGTTGTTGAAATTGTTTGTACATTAGAAGACTGATATAAGTGAATGAACTTGAATACCTTTCATGCATTTTGTATCGGTCTGTTCAGTCATATCTGTCTCCGAATGTACAAACAATCCCATAAAGCAAAGATCCCATGAGGTGAAGAAATGACCATCTATTTTATGGGATTGCATAGTAAATCGCATGAGGATGTAAAGTTAAAATTTTGACAACGATCAGTTCAAATAACCGTTGATCTATAAAATAGCCTTTGTTTCACTTTTTGGTTCATGAAAAAAAATAAGTGACCACTATATTCGTTATTGTTGTGTGTCTTGTCTGTCTGTCTTTCTGTCTGTATGTCTGTCTGTCTGTCTGTCTGTCCCGAGCATAGCTCCGTGGGTTTTGATCCGATCCCGCCAACATTTTGGTGGGAGGTTTATAACGTGATCGAGTTGTGTTTTCCTGAAAATGGATGTGGTGCGCTCATTATGGGCAGAGACACGCCCAAAAAACGTGTTTTTAGGGGGTAGCCGATTTCAATTTGCATCTTCTCCGAGGGGGTTTGTCGAATCTGGCAGGGGTTTCGGTATTTGGTTAGCCCAATGGCACCTGCATAGCCCCACGGAGCAATTTTTTTTCATTTTCGTCCCAAGGTCAAGGTCACAAGGTCACAAACTTAGAAAATTTCGAATTTTGACATAAAAATCATACGACCGCCCAAACTTTGGGAGCTGGGATGACAATATTTTTTATGCATAATCTTGAGGTCATTCCCCACCTAAAGTCTCGAAACCATTTTGCTCTATCTCAAACACCTTGCCCGTGGCGCCCCCTTCTAGTTTGTTTTTACGCTGATTTCATCAAAGTATGGATAATCCGAGGAGTGCGAAATGCCAAATAGCCGATATGACGTTGTATTGTTCCTGAAATGTTCCAGAGGAAGTTTTGCATGAAAGGTCATAATCCTTGACCTTTTACCTTTAAAGGTCACAAAGGTCAAACTTTCAAAGTTGTGGGAATCGAACCGGGTTTTCGACCTTCTTCGACGAACTAATTCCAATAAGCTATAGCACGTATCCTGTTTCCTTATTTTAATGTCCACAACATTATTTTGTGACCTTTTAACGTTATGCAAAGGTCAAATTTTGAAAGTTGTTGAACGAAACCGGGTTTTCGACACTTTGCAGCTCATAACCTTTCACTCGTACCACATCATGTTGATCATTTTTATAACTTGGTCAAACATTATCACATTGTCTCATCCTTTACTTCTGAAACAATCTACATCGTCAAATACCGCTCGTGAACCATCGTCATCTTCTGACTTGTCAGCTTTTAAAAACAATGTTGTTTTGTCTGATGAGCTCCAAAATTGAATCATTTAAGTTTATTTTCACAGAAGCACAGTTTTCTTGACTTACACTCAGAGAGAAGTTAACTCTGCCACTGAAGGAGAATGGAGGTTTTAAAAAATATTTTGTATACACTGTTGAGCCTCGTATTAGAGCCAACACACAGAACATACAACAAGGGGAGCAGGAGACAAAGGGGGGGGGGGGGGGGGGTAGAGGGAAGGAAAAAACAGTGTAGAACAGAGATTTGAGGAGATCTGTGGAAGGGAGAGGGATTGGGTGGGGGTACACAAGGTAAACACGATGGACACTACAGGGACTCTCAGGAGGGAAAGCAGGGAATTTGAAGGAGGTGGGTTTGGGGTGGATTAGCAGGGGTAAAAAAATCGTGGTATTGGATGGGGGAAGATAAGGGATGGTGGTGAACAGCTGTTTTGTAAACCTGGAGGGAAGAGTGGGATTGAAGAGAGTGTGGGAGTTTGTTACAAAGGTGGGAAAACAGAGGAATGAAAGAGTGAAGGTGAGCAGTCATTCATAATTTTGGTAGTTTACCATAAGGGGGTTGCTGGTGGACCTTGAGCACCCTGTGGAAATATGGGGGGGGGGAGACATATCTCAGACAGAACAGGAGCGGTGTGGTGAGGCCAGAGAGAAGATAGTAGAACACAGAAAGACCACCGACCCGCCTGCAGTGAGAGAGTGAGAGACTCAAAGATTCAGCCTCATCGTAGGAGATACTAATGATCCTAAATGCCTTGGTTTCCATAGGGTGAAGCCAAGAATAGTGAGAGGCGGGAACACCAGCCGAGAGGAGAGAGCAGTACTCCGTCAGTCTGTGGACAAAAGCTTTGTATGTGGTCAGGAGCTCAGGTGGGCCAAGGAAGGAATTTCCACATCAGAGGATGCCCAGTCTGCAACTGGCTTTGGAGGCCAGCTTGGAAATGTGGCTTTCCCAGGAAAGATCATGGCAGAGAGTGAGACCCTGAAGTTTTAATGAAAGGACTTCTTCAAGAGGAGTGTTGAGAACGTAGATGGGGGGGGGGGGGGGAGGGTTCCAGATGGTCCTTTCAGAGAGACATAGTAAGAGTGTGAGATTTGTCAGGGTTGAAAGACATGTTCCACGTGTTGGACTAGCTTGTGATTTTATCGAGATCTGCAGAGAGTGAAGGGGCTGCTGCTTTCCGATCTGAGGGATGACAGATGGCACAGCAGAGGGTGGAGTCACCAGCAAAGAGATAAAGAGGGATTTCCAGAGAGACAAAGAAATCAATGATGAAAACCAGAAAAAGAACAGGGCCCAGAACACTGCCTTGAGGAACTCCAGCCTGGACAGAAAGAGGGGATGAGAGATCTCCATTAAGGGCCACATGTTGGCTGCGGCAGGAGAGGAAGTCAGTGAGCCATGAGTGGAGATGTCCTTGGATACCATAGGAAGAGAGTTTGGTGAGCAGAGCAGGATGCCAGACCGTATCGGAGGCATGCGATATGTCGAGGGAGATGGCTCTGATTTCATGACTGGCATTGAGGATTCCAATCCATTGTTGGGAGAGCAGAAGCAGGACATCAATGGTAGAGTGTCCTGGTCTGAATCCAAATTCATGATAGAAAAATCAAGCCTTTGGAGAAGAGGAAGGATTTAATATCTGACGCGATGATGGATTTCATGACCTTGCTGATGATTGGTTGAAGTCTGATTGGTCTGTCATTGCAGGGATCTGTTTTTGCACCTTTATATGCAGAGTGGTAATGTTTGCTGATTTCCAAGTAGATGGCAGATGACCTTGAGAAATTGAGAGGGTGAATAGAATAAAGTGTGGGCGAGGAACAGCAGCAGAGCAGGTTTTTAGGACACGTGGGCTGATGCCGTCTGGACCGGTTGCAGAATCTGAGTTGAGGTTTGACAGCAATCTCTCCCCCTTGTCAGGTGAAAAGGACAGTGCAGGAACAGCTGGGTGATACTGGGTAAGGTGGGTACAGAATGCGATGGGTTTGGGACACAAGATTGAGAAGCAAACATGGAATATAGGCATTCAGCCTTTTCATGTGCAGTGTCAACTGTGTGACCATTTGAGGTAAGGGAGGGGATGGAGAGGTACATACATCAAAAACAGACTAAACTAGGTGCCACCAGGATTTGGAGGAGGCTTACAAGTTTGAGAGTTCAGACTTGAGATTCAAAAGATGTTGTTTACAGGCTTTCCTGAGGATAGACACACACTTGTTCTGAGCTTTGTGGAAGGAACTGACATTGCCTTCAGTTGGAATGGCCTTCCATTAGGTGAAGGCAAGTTGTTTCAGGACAACTGCCTCGCCACAAACTTCAGTTTACATGGGTGGGAGGAAGGGTGGGAGGAAGGGTGGGACAACTGAACATGAGATGGGATAAATCCAAGAGAGAGAGAGAGAGAGACAGACAGAGACAGACAGAGACAGACAGAGACAGACAGAGACAGACAGAGACAGACAGAGACAGACAGTTAGAGAGAGAGACAGTTAGAGAGAGAGAGAGAGACAGTTAGAGAGAGAGAGAGAGAGACAGTTAGAGAGAGAGAGAGAGAGAGAGAGAGACAGTTAGAGAGAGAGAGACAGTTAGAGAGAGAGAGAGACAGTTAGAGAGAGAGACAGTTAGAGAGAGAGACAGTTAGAGAGAGAGACAGTTAGAGAGAGAGACAGTTAGAGAGAGAGACAGAGACAGAGACAGAGACAGAGACAGAGACAGAGACAGAGACAGAGACAGATATAGAGATAGATGGAAGAATTTCCAGGATAAGTTGATGTCGGAGAAGTAGAGATGCGAGACCAGTGTACAAGTTTGATGGCTGCTTGAAGTCCCTGCCAGTTGGCCTGAGTGAAATGCCAGATTTGATGGTACTGAGGTGGTTCTCTAATAATAGCCAGAGAGATGTCTACTTTGACAAGCATTTGGTCAGATTAACCGATTGGAGCGGAGGAAAAACAGTAGATATTTTCAGGGAAATTGGCCAAAATCAGATCCAGAAGAGGTCGAGCACCAGTGGTTGAGATCCAGGTAAGGAAATTGACAGATTGTGTCAGTCCCAATGAGTCACAGAAGTCTTTTGCTGAAGTGCCATGGCAGGTGAGAGAGGTACCCACACCCAGCCAACTGGCATGATGACATTTGAAGTCACCACATATGAGGAAGAGAGAGTTTGGGTGAGAGGATAGAAGTTGGGCCATGTTTTTGGAGAGCGAGATGTAAATGGAGTCATCACTGTTTGGTTGGTGGTACAACACACATAAACATGAGGTTGGAGTGGAGGGGAAGCCGTCGCCAGAGGGATACCTGTGGATGTGGGGGAGAGAGAGAGCAGTGCATGGTGAGTGAGGAGTGGTCTTTGATGAAGAAAACAACTCCGCCGCCAGAACTACGCTCAGGTCTGTCATACGAGGCTCGGGCTCAGGCCAGGAGGTAGTAACTAGGGAGAGATATTAGGGAGTCAGAGACGTCTTGAAGGGGGAACATTTCTGTTAAGGAGATTATGTGTGGTTTGCCAGTGGCAACCTGTGTGGAAAGCTCTGTCAGGTTTGAGCGAAGGCCCTGGATGTTTGAGGTCCACACTGTTGAGGAAGATTGAGGGGAGAAGGTTTTGAGTGCAGGGGAGGGGAGGGGAGTGGAGTGGAGGGTGGGTAGGTCTAGGGAGGGAGGTAAGGAGAGTTATTGAAAGAGTGTGGGGAATTGCAGGAGAGCTTGGGGAGAGGGCCAGATGATGAGGAGAAAATGCTCGGTTGTGGTGGGTTGAGATACTGTTGTGAGTAATAAGAGAGGGGGCAGAAGGCTGTTGAAGATTGGAGGAGTTGGAGTGGTGAGGTGGAAGAGAGAGGGAAGGGGAAGGATGTGGGTTTGTGGATGTGAGAAGGCCCAACTTTGGGAAGGGGGAGCGAGGGGGAAAATTGTAGAGAGATGCTTGAGAGGGGAGAGTTGAGGGAGAAGAGTGAGGGGGGAATTTTTGAGAAAGGTGTGAGGCAAGATTGGAGGGGGAAAGAGTGTGAAGGTTGCTTTGAGAGGGAGTTGAGACAATTAGAGTAGGCACGACTGAGGTGCATGAGGATGATGGGAGAGATGGGGAGAGGGGAAGAATGAGACTTGGTAGAATTATGGTGAAGAAGGGAGTGGGCAGGGGAGGTACAAGATTTGAGGGGTTGGGAAGAGGGAGAGGTGTTCTGAGAGGAAGGAAGGAGCATGTTTGTGGAGGGAGAGGGAGAGGGAGAGGGAGAGGGAGAGGGAGAGGGAGAGGGAGAGGGAGAGGGAGAGGGAGAGAGAGATATCTGTAAGGTTAGAATGGAGCCCACAGATGTTAGAACACCACACACTTTGGGGCAACAGAGGAGGAGCTGATACTGAGGTAGAAGACACTGAAGAGGTGCCAAGAGCGGAGGGAGGATGAGGGGCAAGATGGGAGGCGTTAGTAGAGGGGATATCAGGTGAGGGGTGAGGAGGAGGTAGTTTTAAGGAGGTGGGGTGAATTGGCACTGAAGTTGGAAAAAAAAAACGGATGATTGATGGAACACGAACATGCATTGCAAATTGGGATTAAAAATCTTTTCAAGTCAAAGATGCGGTTAAAGACATTACATGAGGGATGCAATGAAGGAGAATTAAGAGAATGGATAAGAGAAACGTTGTAAGAGTTGGACTTTTTAGATACGAGATGAAGGAAATGTCGAATTGAAAACAGCCTTTAGAAGAAGAAGAAGAAGAAGAAGATGAAGAGAAAGAAGAAGGTGAAGGAGAGGAAGAAGAGGAAGAAGACGAATAAGAAGACGAAGAAGAAGAAGAAGAAGAAGAAGATGAAGGAGAGAAAGAAGAGGAAGAAGACGAATAAGAAGACGAAAAAGAAGAAGAAGAAGAAGAAGGTGAAGGAGAGAAAGAAGAGGAAGAAGAGGAAGAAGACGAAAAAGAAGAAGAGAAGGCGAGGAAGAAGAAGAAGAGTCGTGAATTATGATACAAAACCACACATGTGAGAGGATGTTGTACCATTTTCAGACAGTTTTTCAAATTTAATTTTCGAAAGATTTCATCAGCTTAGGCAAAGGAAAGGTTAAAGAAAAATTGTGAAGGCGTTTGGTGAATTTGGATTATTGAGGTTGGACATACGTCACAGTCACGTGACTTCGCTTGGTAACGCGACCGCCATGTTGGTAAAGGGGAAAACAAACGCAGCAGCGATCGCCGACGCACGCACGTCGTGGTTTTACTTGCACGCAAAGCCAAGTGATTTTTTTTTTTTTCCCCGTCGATGTATTTCAGATAAATTGTTGATACATTGTGTTCACCCAAGTATTTGCAATGTCATATCAACATATAGAACATTTGTGAGGTGATGCATCGGCCGGATATCGAGCCAAAGTACAGTTGATTGGCCTTGATTTTTGGCCCCACCAGTACCCCGGCGATTCGTGGATCGACAACCCGAAGGATTGGCCGAACGTGCGATACCCGGACGTACACACGTATCTAGTCAAGACACCAGGTATGTAATTCAATTTTAAACCACGTTTTAACTGTGTATTATCTAATATTACTGGACTGGAGTGTTAATATATTATTTCAATTATTTATGAACTCCCGAGCTGACGTGGCTCGTTTTTTTCGAAATGGACGGAGGTTATTGTTTTCACCCCTGTTTGTTTGTTTGTTTGTTTGTGAACAGTATAACGTAAAAACTCCTGGACGGATTTCGACGAAACTTGGTGGGGGGATTAGGTGTGGTCCAAGGATCATGCCATTAGATTTTGGACTTGGTCCCAAAAAAATTTTCGATTTTATTTGATAAATATTTGAATTTTTTTTTTTTTTTGCATTTCTACATGTTTTTAGTGATTTCCAACCCCCCCCCCCAAAAAAAAAATTGCTTGAGAAAAAACAAACAAACAAATTTTGCAACTTTTTTTTTCAAAAAATTTTCGATTTTCTTTTTTTGGCATTTCTACATGCGCGTCGATCTAGTTTAGTTTATTCAATCGTGGTTCAGTAGAGTCTGATCCGTTTTGACCTACAATGAATAGGATATCAAGTTCACTTAAGTGACCCAGCAGTATTGGCGGCGGAGGTTTTGCACTCTACCGAGTGCTCCCCCTCTAGTTAGTGATAGTTTTAATTGACCTGCCTTGTCTGTACTGTGTGACAGTGATCAGTCATCTGTGCTAGTTGTGGGTCACTCACTAACCCAGCAAGAATGTCAATGAATGATTGAAATATTGCTCACATTCATGTTGTATAAATTCTGTGTTATCCCTGATTTTAATGATGTGTATGAGCGTTGCTGTATGTGAGTGAGCATGTGTGACTGTGTGTCTCTACGTTTTGTAATGATGTAGCAGTGCGTGGCTATTTCTTGTGGCTGCTGAGTTGAAGCGCCTGGCCTGAGGACAAGACTGCAGTGAACTTGAAGGAAAGGCCGACACATTGTCATTGCATTTAGTTTGCAAGTTCTAATCCTATTAATGGCAATCAAGGGCCAAGGCATTAATGTTTTTGTGTGATGTACCATTGCTTAATTTCCCTGGTAATATTTTAATAACTAACCACAGAATATATTTTTCTTTTTAATCTCAGGAGTGTTTACACATGAGGCAATGAAAAACTACCGATCACTGGAAGCCCACAAATTTTTTGTCTCTGGTTGGGTGCAGACTGTGCTACACAAAAATGTTGGAGGTAACCATGTTAGAGCCTCTAACATTTGTTTGATCAACCATCAAACTCTAACATTTGATAGAAATTGATGGCTCTAAGCCACAGAAGTCTCCTCTCTGGTTCAGTAGCCCGACTTGGTATGAGATAAAAAGAGAGTTCTGAATTTTTTTGCCTTGTTATTAGTACAACTGAAAATACAGCAACTTTTCGGCATTGTTGCAAATAATAATGTGTAATAAAGGCTACGAAAGGAACAAACTTGTAACAGGTACGAGTCGAGTGCCGTGTGATAGCGCTAGCGCTACATACACCGCTGCAACGCATTGCAGGGCGATCCGAGCGAACGAGGTACTTTGTTTTCCCCTTCGCCAGCGTTGCTATGCGGACATTGCATTATGGGTCTGCGAAGTTCCCGGATGTCCGACCCCGAGAATCAGCAAATGCAAAAGGAAGCTGCAAGTTCGACTAAAGTTACAGGAAGAAGAAGAGGTGGTAGGAAAATTAGGTTCCAGGAGGTGTAATGTGAGAAGTTAAAGGAATAAATAAATATATATTTTTTAAAAGATTAGTCAAGGAAGGGTTGAAGAGAAAAATCATCAAGGTGTACGGTGAATGTGGGTTGACAAAAGTATGTGGTAGATCGGCAGGAGAAAGAAGAGTCTGTACAGGAAGTTGTGGTCACGTGAGGTAAAACATGAGGTAAAGGTATTTGTTGTATTTTTTCATAGTTTAAGACATGAAACAGAGGGTATAGTTGAGAGGGATAGAAGTAGAGTGGAGGGAAAAGTGGAGAACAAAAACTGATGGTAAAAAGGAGAAAATACAATAAACTTAAACGTCCACACAGATGGGATGAAGAGTCAGCCTCAAGGAAACCTGATATGAAAATACGACGAAAATTCCACAATGAGCACACGTTTTAACATAAGACCAAACTAGAAACACACAGTCAACAAAGAGATAACAAAACGACAGTAAAAACGACCGGTGACAAAACGACCGTTTTTGTCCGGTGACAAAAACGACCGGAAAACTTATCTTTGAGAAAGTCGGCAGAGACCCTGAAGAAGAACCGCCACCGCCGCTCAAGAACCGGAACCGGAAGGGAATGATCCCATGTGTTTTCACCCATGTGTTTATCTGTCTGTCAACAGGATATCTCAAAGATGTTGGATGCATTCAGATGAAACTTGGTGGACTGGTTGGGTTATGACAAGGAATAATTGTTTTGATTTTAGTGAATATCTGGATCTGGATGTGGATTATAGAATTTTTAAAGTGATTGATTCTTCACCGTTGAGTGATTTTGACTAAAAACAATATATAGCACAATATCTCAAAATGTTATGGATGCATTCGCAGGGAACTTTGTGGACAAGTCTGGTGTGTGACAAGGATGAATTGATTTGATTTTGGTGAAGATCTGAATCCGGATCCAGATACGAGAATTTAGTTTCTTTTTAAGTGATTCTTTACCATTGAGAAATGGGGCCAAAAACGATATATAGCACGATATCTCAAAAAGTTTGTTGATGTATTATGACAAAACTTGGTGGATGAGTTGGTTAGATGACAAGAACAAGCTGATTAGATTTTGGTTCAGGTCAGCAGATCTGGCCTCTCGGTGGGATACAAAATGAAACTGTTCAGCCTGGCGGAGGTATGCGCTCTTCCAAGTGTCATTCCAGTTAATGCATGAAATGGTCTCTCTGGAAAAGTGGTGTTGGTGGAAGCATAAGGTAGGTTTAAATTGGAAATAGATGGGTACATAGAAGCATTTGGGGTAGAGGGGTACATGGACATTGGCAGCAATGTGAGGTAGCTTGGGTATGGATTAATATTTGCAAAAAGTGTAGTAATTGTAATGTTCGTGAGAAGGTCTCGTCAAAAGGTGAATGTGCTGTTGCTGTTTGTTCATTTCTCACATTCCAAAACTTTACCCCCATACTCTTTACTTCAATCTAACCACCACCACCCCCCCCCCCATAAAAATATCATGAGAGCTTTGCTATGTCCATCCCACTGTTCTCATCTCATCCACACTTCTCATCTCATCCACATTTCGTAAAAAAAACAAAACTTCTTCCTCATAAAATTGCTTACATTAGGAGACAGTGGACATTTTAAAAATTATGTAATGACAATATTATTTGGCTCACATTTATACAAAACATCGGATTCGATAGCATAGTGGATTCTATAGTGTAGCTATAGCAGAGGATTCTTGGAAACAGACATTGGAACCAATGGCAAAGGCCATTTTCACAGGATAATGCTAAATCAGTGATCTCCACTATTGTTTTAGAGTCGGGCCACTTTTGCCGATGAGACATCAGTGTGAGAGCTGCCACCGCCTGCAGGACTCCATAATGGCAGCTATTAGGCCCCATCTCCACATACTCTTATTTGTTGTGCTGAACTGAGCTGCAAGCATAATTGTTTGTATACTGCAACCATATCCTCATGTAGTTGTGTTACTTTTATGCTTCGCATTGGAACACTCATTTGAAACCATAAAGTCAATTTGATAGCAATTATGTCAGATTATGATGGGGTGTTTTTACATTTGTGTATTATCAGCCACACGTCAGGACCACACTTTAGGCCACCAGGGGCCGCCAGTGGATCACGGGCCATACAATGAAGAACAGGGTGCTGAATGCAATCATCATCATGTACCATGCCCTATGCAGAGCATTGGTGCTGCCGAAGCAGTTACTATTGGGTACAATCCTGGTCGGGTCGCCACTCCAATACAGGAAGTCAGGATAGGAACTTGGAATTTGTTCAGGGTGCCGGTGTTAGCGACTTTACATGAAGGAAACCGTGGGATCTTTAACGTCCATCAATTAATGCTGGCAGATGGATCACCCAATTTAATGTCCATCCAAGGGATGGCAAACACATTGATGAATCACACTGCCTGTGAAACATCGGGATGACAGTTTAAAGCTGAGCCGAGATTCAAACCCAGGCGAGACAGCTTTGAGGCGAGTGTAACGATGTAGTCAGTTAGGTTAAGCAAGAACATATTTGGCCTATTTACGGTATTTGTAAATTTGCTTGAAGGACAATGCAAGAATAATCAACTTAAACCACTCAGCTCTCAGCGTTCACCAATAACTGCAACTCGCACATTCTGCCTTCCAGTTTATTCAGGTCTTCATTTTAAGGCAATTCATAGGAAATGGAATGTAGGCAAAAGGATAAAGCATTTACAGGGATAACAAGAAAAAGAGCACTCAGAGATTGTAGACCCTTGCCAGGGCTTGTTTTGTGTGTTGTTTGTGTAGTTTTGTGTAATGTATTTTGTGTGGTGTTTGTGTACTGGTGTGTTACGTAATTAACATGAAACAATTAGAACTGCCACTTTATAACTGCTGGCAGTGATGACTGGGTACCAAGATGTCCCACTTTGATGCAACCCCGCTCTGATTGGACACATGACCCTGACCCACAACGTCTTTCATTATTATTCAACTGAATTTAGAATGGGATGAAAATAAATTAAATTCAAATGAAATGGAAGACCAAATAGGAACAGTCCTGCAATGGAGTAATCAGAAGGAACCCAAACAAGCAAAAACCAACGAGGAAGTCATCAGGAGGACCCTGAAGAGATTCACATTTCAGCTGCTACAACTCTCCCCTCAAACCCATCCAGGCACGGCCAAGGAGAGCCTGATTAAATTATTATTTTTTTTAAACCCAGATCAAAAAATTATATAATTCTGGCTGCCAGACCATGTCGCCGATCAAGTTGAAATTTAAAAAGTGTATCCTCATCACTACTAGATAATAATTGTGAACTTTCACATTGATTCGTTATGCAGTTCCAGAGAAAACATTATTTCATATTTTCTTCAATCCAATATGGCTGCCAATCCATGTGATCTATCATGTATTCCTTAACAAACTTGTACACACAAGGCTTGGGGGAACATTTGTGTGAAGTTTCCCCTCGGTCTGTGCAGCCGTTCTGGAGAAGAAGATTTTCTTAGGTTTTAACGTAAATCCAATATGGCTGGCAAACCATGTGACCGATGACATAATGTGTGTGAACCTTTTGTTCCTTATGGATCGGAAATGCTAAATTTCTGGGCAGACAAACAAACAGACGGACAGACAGACAGACGGACAAACAAACGAACACAATGCAATACTCTCTTCTCCGGCAAGGGTAATCAACCACCTACTCTCATGCTTTATACATGAGGACACGATGGTACATTTTTGTTTTAATATTAAACTTGATTTAGCGAAATTCTACCCATAGTCTATTCTACCCATTCTACCCAGCCTCGTCTTATCCATGGTTGGCTGTGGAATAGAAGAGAAAAAAGTCACTTACTTGCAGTTTTTAGGGGAATATGGCTCATTTATAGTCTGTTAAAATATTACAGAACTGCCCACTGCTGAAAACGGTGTCAGATACTACACTGCTTACAGCATCAGACAGCCTACATGACATTAGAAGCCCTCTTTCGAAGGATATTTAGCCCACCCCCAGGAGAAGGGAATCGATCCACAGATGTGTTTCTGGCTTCCTGGCAGTCATCTCTGTTGAGAGGAGTCTTTTCTATGTAAAAAAAGGTTAAAAAAACCCCATAATAACAAAGATAAGACGTGTAATACCGACCCAACACTAAAGTGCATGGTCAAACAAATACACATACATCTTGATCCTAAGGCTGAGGTCGTACAAAAAACGCATATGCTATACCACAGGGCCAAAATTCATTTGACCATACTTTAAACGTTGGGAATCACTGGCCCTGTTGAGAGTGCCTATTTTTAGATGAAAAAGGTAGAAAATGAAACACAAAGCTATAGTCGGGTACTTAGGTCGGCTAAGGACAAAGTACACAGTCGAATAAAGCTTGTCAAACTATCGCCCACATGCACTTTGGCCCGAAGTCCAAAGCACATGGTCAAATGAGAAAGGCACTTGGTGGAGCACATACTGCCAGGCTGAACAGTTTAGATTTAGTATCCCACCGATAGGCCAGATCGGTATCCGGACTTTAACCAATTGGCTTGTTCTTGTCACCTCCCCAATTCATCCACTCATATCCAGATCCAGATCTTTACCAAAATCGAGTCAATTCGTCCTTGTTGCACACTCATCCTGTCCACAAAGTTTCGGCTGAATCCATTCATAACTTTTTTGAGATATCATGATATCGATAGTTTTGGCCTTATCTCTCTCTCAATGGTGAAGAATTGCATCAAAGGTTATGTCCTTCCCTCCCATTGTTTTCCAGTGCTTTCAGAAAGTATTCACACCCTTTGACTTTTGTCACATTTTGTTGTGTTACAGTCTGAATTTAAAATGGTTTACATTTTTTTATCACCAATCCACACAAAATACCCCATAATGATGAAGTGAAAACATGTTTTCAGAATTTTTAATAAATTAATTCAAAATGAAAAGCTAAAATGTCTTGCATCAAGTATTCAACCCCCTCCCCCCCCCCCAACCCCCAAGTCAATACTTTGTAGAAGTGCCTTTGGCAGTGATTACAGCTTTGAGTCTTCTTGGGTATGTCTATATCAGCTTTGTACATCTGGATTTGGGGATTTTCTCCAATTCTTCCTTGCAGATTTGCTCAAGCTCTGTCGAGTTGGATGGGGAGTGTTGGTGAACGGCAATCTTCAAGTGTTTCCACAGATTCTCAATGGGATTCAAGTCTGGGCTTTGGCTGGGCCACTTAAGGACTTTGACATTCTTGTTCTGAAGCCATTCCAGTGTTGCTTTGGATGTATGCTTGAGGTCATTGTCCTTTTCACCACAGTCTTTGGTCTTTCATAATCTGAAGCAGGTTCCCCTCAAGGATTTCCCTGTATTTGGCTCTATTGTTCCTTCTATCCTTACAAGTCTCCCAGTCCCTGCTGCTGAAAAGCATCCCCATTGCATGATGCTGCCACCACCATGCTTCACGGTAGGAATGGTGTTGGATGGGTGCTGAGCTGTGTTCGGTTTCTGCCAGATGTAGCACTTTGCATTCAGTCCAAAGAATTCAATTTTCATCTCGTTGGACGACAGAATCTTTTGCCTCGTGCTCAGAATCTTTCACGTACCTTTTTTGCAAACTCCAGGTGTACTGTCATTTGCCTTTTTCTCAGGAGTGGCTTCTGTCTTGCCACTCTCCCATAAAGTGTAGATTTGTGAAGTGCTGCAGAGATTATTGTCTTTTCGGCAGTGTCTCCCATCTCAGCCAAGGAAGTCTGTAGTTCTGTCAGAGTGGTTATTTGGTTTGTGGTCACCTCCCTGACTAAGGTCATTCTTGCCCAGTTGCACAGTTTGGTCAGATGGTGAGCTCCAGGAAGAGTCTGAGAAGTTACATATTCTTTCCATTTCCTCATGAGAGAGCTCACTGAGCTCTTGGGAACTTTCAACACTCTGGAAATTGTTTTATACCCTTCCTCCTCACAATTCTATCTCGGAGTTCCATTCATTGTTTACTCTCAGTTCCTTGGACTTCATGGTAGGGTTTCAACTCTGACATGCACTGTCAACTGTGGGACCATATATATATATATATATATATATATATATATATATATATATATATATATATATATATATATATATATATATATATATATATATATATATATATATATATATATATATATATATATATATATATATATATATATATATATGTGTGTTTCTTTCGAAATCATGTCAAATCAATTGAATTGGCCACAGGTGGACTCCAATCAAGTTGTTGAGACATCTCAAGGATGGTCAAAGGAAATTGGATGCAGCTGAGCTCAATTTGGAGTGTTTTCGCAAAGGGGTTAAATACTTATTGACACAAGACATTTCAGATTTTCATCTTTTTATTAATTTGTAAACATTTCTAAAAATACGTTTTCACTTTGTCATTTGGGGTATTTTGTGGAGATGTGACAAAATGATTTTTAATTTACCATCAATTTTAAATTCAGGCTGAAACACTACAAAATGTGAAAAAGTCAAGGGGTGTGAATACTTTTCTGAAGGAAATGTATATATACTGTATATATGCACTATATGGCCAAAGAATATGGACACCTGCTCGTCCAACATCTCATTCCAAACTCATGGGCATTAATATGGAGTTTGTGCTCCCTTTGCTGCTGTAACAGTCTCCTCTCTTCTGAGAAGGCTTTCCACGAGATGTTCATTGCTGTGAGGATTTGCTTCCATTCAGCCACAAGAGCATTCGTGAGGTCAGACACTGATGTTCGATGATTAGGTCTGGCTCGCAGTTGGCGTTCCAATTTATCCCAAAGGTGTTCGATTGGGTTAAGGTCAGGGCTCTGTGCAGGCCAGTCAAGTTCTTCCACATGTATCTTCACAAAATATTTCTGCATGGACCTCACTCTATGCACAGGGGCATTGTCATGCTGAAACAGGAAAGGGCCTTCCCCAAACTTTTGCCACAAAGTTGGAAGCACAGTATTGTCTGGAATGTCATTATATGCTGTGGTGTTAAGATTTCCCTTCACTGGAACGAAGGGGCCTAGCCCAAACCATGAAAAACAACCCCAGATCATTATTCCTCCTCCACCAAACTTTACAGTTGGCACTATACATTCGAGCAGGTTTTCTCCTGTCATCCCCCAAATCCAGATTAGTCTGTCGGACTACCACATGGTGAAGCATGATTCATCACTCCAGAGAACACATTTTGACTGCTCCATAGTCCAATGGCGGTGAGCTTTCCACCACGCCAGCCGACGCTTGGCATTGCACATGGTGATCTTAAGCTTGTGTGCAGCTGCTCGGCCATGGAAATACCATTTCATGAAGCTCTCGATGAACAGTGTTTGTGCTGACGTTGCTTCTAGCATCAGTTTGGAACTCGGTAGTGAGTGTTGCAAGCGACAGATGATTTTTCCGTGCGACACGCTTCAGCACTCGGTGGTCCCATTCTGTGAGCTTGTGTGGCCTACCACTTTGTGTCTGAGCGGTTATTGCTCCTAGACGTTTCCGCTTCACAATAACAGCACTTACAGTTGACCGGGGCAGCTGTAGCAGGACAGAAATTTGACGAACTAACTTGTTGGAAAGGTGGCATCCAATTGCGGTGACACGTTGAAAGTCACTGAGCTCTTCAGTATGGCGCATTCTACTGCCAATGTTTGTCCATGGAGATTGCATGGCTGTGTGCTTGATTTTATACACCTGTCAGCAATGAGTGTGGCTGAAATAGCCGAATCCGCTAATTATAAGGGGTGTCCACATACTTTTGGCCATGTCGTGTGTGTGTGTGTGTGTGTATATATGTATATATGTATATATATATATATATATATATCTATATCAAATTATCAGTGATAATGGTGCATATGCGGACAAACTGCTTTAGTAAATAACAAGAACAGTGCCATTTTATCGTATCAGTCAACACTTTGTGTGAAAACCCTTTGCCTTCTTGGGTGCCATAACTATTTGACCATGCTTCCCATATTCAACTGAAGCACTCTTACAGCAATATTGTGCCAAATATCCTGTTGTACATTCCACAGTTATGTAAGGTTAGTTGGGTTCCTCTTGTTTTTCACCGTTTTCAGGCAATCCTACATGGCCTCGATGGGACCACGTCTGGACTCTGGGGTGGCCATTCAAGCTCTTGGAGCAAACACTGTAATTTTGTCCAAATACAGTACTGTTTTACTCTTTTGGAAGTGTGTTTTGGATCATTATCTTGTTGGAAAATGAATCCTCTTCCAATTTAACTGCATTGCATGGTCCTGCAGTATCTGCTTGTGCTTCTCTTTTTTAGCATCCCATTCATTTTAACAAGTTTTCCCAGAGCAAAAGCTGAGATACAATCGCAGACAGTCACAAAACCTCCCCTGTGTTTAACAGTTGGCTGCAAATATTGTGTGTCGTAACATTCTGTGGGTCTTCAGTGTATGAACTGGCGTATCTTCGATCCAAAATTTCAAAATTCAACTCATCAGACCAGAGTATCCGATTCCAATCCTTAGTCATTCAGTCTTGGTGTTGCCTTGAAAATTTCAGTTTTTTAACCTTATTCTGTGGTCTCAGCAGTGGTGTCTTTGCTGCAACTCTGTCATAGGGACCTGCTGCAATCAGCATTCTGTACACAGTGCTGAACGAGATGTTAATGTTCAAGTTTGTGCTCATTTAATTTGTCAGGTGTTGACTTGACTTTGTTGTACTGCATAAGATGAGCAACTTCAAGTGCTTGTATTGCCTTGGGGAGGTTCTTCTGGGTCTTCATGACCTTTTCTTGTCTTGTTTTGAGCCAGTTTATTTCAGACATTGCAAAGTGTTCCTCACAACATTGTACAAGATTTTCATCTTTTCTGTTATTTTCTTCACAGTGTTTGGATCTTTACACGCTACTTTGTTGAAAGTTGCTTCCTTCACACCATTCTGAACCCACTCATAGATTTTCAACCCAGGGAACAAGCTTATGAAAACGAATTTCACATATTCACTAATTTGCAACTTTTAAGGTGTTTTTTTTTTGTAATTCACATCAATGTAACTAGTGTTGATTATTCCATTAATTTATCATTATTTCCTGTAGAAAAATCCACAAACTGTTTCCTGCGTATTTTCTTTTGGGAAGCAGATATGAGTAGCACGTGATAAACAGTAATCTGTTAGCAAAAATAAAACTTTTTAAATATCCTCATTTATTTTATGTACTCAAAGGTAACTGTGAAACACTGATATTAAATTGACTTTCACAGAAATTTGAAATTATTATCTACCTATGTTGTACACTTCTTACTTCACACAAATGTGTAATGAAGAATAGCAACACTAAAGCTAAAAATAACCCTAACTTGATGGTGCAGTACTATATTTAATATATATGATTAAAATGTACAGTGACATTTATGGTTTTTTTGAAAAGTAATGTGTGTTTTTGAGGGAATAATAAGGCATTCCCTTACAAGATCAAATTACTGCAGCATTTGACAGATGAGATGATGACCAGCACTGTCACATTCAATTTTGTGTTTGAATCAATGTGTGACTGTGCACAACGAGATAAACCTCGATGACATTATTTTCAGTGGCAAATGGCATGTGTACCTCCACGGGATTGTCAACAAACAAATTTGCCATTTTTGGGGAATGGGAAAACCTGTTGATTCTGTCGATTTGTGTTTTCACTCTCCAAAAATGATGCTGTGGTGTGGCATCCTGTCGCAGCAATAGTGACCCCTATTTTTGCCACCAGTCAACTGGTGGTCGATCATAAGCTGTCACATTTATGTGGTCGACCCTGCAAATATTCATGCTCACTTACTGGAGTTATTCCTTGCTACTCATAAGGTAGATGGAGCTTATGTGTTCACTCCCGTTTGTCTGTGTGTTTGTGAGCAGGTTATCTCAAAAGGTTATGGACTGATTCGGCCAAAACTTGGTGGATGTGTTGGGTGTGTGACAAGGACGAATTGATTCGATTTTTGTGAAGATCCGGATCTGAATCCGGAAGCGAGAATGTCTTTTGATTTTTGAAAAGATTCTTCACCATTGACAGATCTGGCCAAAAACGATATACTGCATGATATTTCAAAACGTTTGGATGGATAAGGACAAACTTTGGTGGACAGGTTAGGTGTATGACAAGGACGAATTGATGGGATTGTGGTGAAGATCTGGATCCCGATACAAATATTTTAAAAGTGATTCTTCACAATTGACAGATAGGGCGAAAAGCGATATAGAGCACGATATTTCCAAAAGTTGTGGACAGTCTGTCTGTCTATCTGTCTGCACATGATGTGCTAACATCGGCCATAAATACCACCTGGTGCTTACCAGTATTACACGTTATATTTTCTTCACAAACACCACCCAAAACAAGGCGTGGAGCCTATCTGCAATCTATGCGTAGGTTCGGCCTCACTCTACCAACGTAGGTCTGGCCTCACCTCACCAGTAGAGATCTGGCCTCACCCCACAGGTGTCAGTCCGGTCTTGCCATCACACTAAGCAAGCTCGCCCACTGTCCCACACGTTGTCATCTCAAATACATGGCTCAGCTGGTATCATGTCACACTCTGATGGTCCCCGGGTGCATCAGACGAACCAATGCAGGGTCTCGCCACATGCCCTCGACAGCCCTGGCTCCACATGTGTGTGTCATCCTACACACCACAGAGGTCGCTTCACAAACTGTGGGGTCTGTTAGCTTCTCCCTCTCCACTATTCCCTCTCTCCACCTAACTTGTCTCAGGGATGGTATCTACTTCCTGGAGTGGAGTAACATCCACACTGACATGAAGTCCGTCCAGGAAATCATACAACTCTGTTGCATTTTCCTTTATCCCAACAAACATATCCCAAACTGACATTCTACTTTGAAATCTGTGCCCACACCTGTACCCCCAAAATTTCATTGTCTTGTTCATTTCCACCCTCATGTTCCTAATTTCTGCTTCATTTTCCATAATATGTTTGTCTATGTGTTGCTTTTGAATAAATCGTTTTATCAGCTCCTCAAGCCATCAAATCCCCCACTCCCACCTCGAGGAAGGTGAAAGCACGACCCCGTAAGGTAAGAGCCATGCCAAGACTGGTGTCTCGGACTCAAAGCCACAAAAATCCTTGGAAGCCACTTGAAGTGACGAAAAGTTGGGCGGTGAGCGGATAGGTGTGCAGTGACATATGGTTGCAGGGCAATAAAAGGAAAAGGGGCAGATGGAACAGTCAGTTCTGTCAAAACAGTTGGGAATTCATTTGTTTGACAGTCAAGAGCACAGCTCCAGTCCCGTGCAGTGAGCTGGATGACGGAGATAGCTGTGAGTGAGAGAGAGGTGAACGGACAGACTTTGAGGATACTAGTCTGAAGGTGTACGTTGGCCAGTATGGATGTGCGTTGGTCTATAGCCATAAGCCTAGACACCACGGAATCTGTGATCTCTCTTGACGAGACCAGCAGAGCCAAACATCGTCACCCCACACAATCATGTGGATAATAGGTTATTTCAGTCTTGTGATATCTTTCTGTCTTACTCTTCGTGGTATGATGAGATTATGTCTCGCTTTAAGCCGTCAAAGTCTAGTGGGCACAGGGGAAATTACTGTAGAGAAAGAATGACTGATCATTGCCTTTGCTTCATTGTGATTCCCACCACTTTTTATCACAACAAAACCTGTTTTCCACCTCCAGCATTTTGAAGAATTATAAATTTGGACAATTATAACCATGAAGTGAGTCAAAACTCACAACCATTGGAAATAATAACCAAGCCATCGTCAGGAGGTTTTGAAACCACAGCAGTAATTTTGGGCCATCTCTCGGCTCCCATCCTTTGATGGATGAACCATTTGCAGGTAACAGATCTTGTTGGAGTTTCTGTATGTCAGAAACTGAAGAAAAGATCTGTTTGACTTTCCCGGCGAACGGTATCCGTGGACTATCTCTCACTAAATTGGAAAAAAAATGGGTAATCGACAGCTGTTTTCTTGAGTACTGCAGGTTTCTGTGTAGCTCCGTGTACAGAAGCAAAACACTATCCAACCCCCTCTTAAACCAAAGGTACCGCTCCATCACTGGGTCGGCATCTTGCAACCTGTTAGTAACTGCCATCATATCCTGTAGCATCTCAGCCAAGAACTTGATGGTCAGGTTGGGCCTCACCACTGCTTCTTCCTCTTTACTGCGCTCCTCCTCCTTGGAAATCTTGATGATGGCCTCCAACTCCTCCTCAGTCAGCTTCTCCCCATCCTCTCTCCAATTCCTCAGGCTCCATGTCATTGAAGCCTTCCCCTCCCATTTCTACTCTATGTGCACGACTGGTGGGAGATGGTTTATGCATGGCTGGAGGTGGCTCATGAGTGTGTAAAGCTGCTTTATGTGTGGCTGGTGGGAGATGGTTTAAGAGCTGCTTCATGTGAGTTGTTGGTGGGAGATGGTTTTTGCACTCGCAAAAACCGTGCCTAGCTGAAGCACGGGCAGCGAAACGAGAAGCAGGTCGCATTTTATTAACCGTGAATACGTGGGGTCTGCAACTGTCAGGTATTTGTCTGTCCCCCTTCACAAGGCCGATTTGAGTAAGGTTTTAAAGGCCAACCTTTTAACACGACTGCATTTTCACTACGGTCTATTTTTCAGGATAAAAAAACCTCGAAAAACATTTTTCATAAAACAGTAATTACGTCTCTTATATACATACCAGCAAAGTAAAGCCTGGTGTTGGCGCAGTGGTAAGGGCAGTGGCTTGGGACCCAAGAGGTCCTGAGTTCAAGCCCCGTTGGGACACTGAATTAATATATGTATGTATATATATATATATATCTATATATATAATGTGTATATATAAATATATATATATATATATATATATATATATATATATATAAATATATATAAACCAAGTCGAAAACACCAGGGGGTTGACTCAGCCTGCCATCCTTCCGAGGTCGGCGAAATGAGCACCAGTTGTACTGGGCCCGGTGTATGCCCCGGTTAGAATAGGTGTACCATATCCCTGTGTGTCGTAAGAGGCGACCAGGGTTGCGTCAGGAAGGGCATCCGGCGTAAAAACCTATGCCAAATCATTATGCGGACAACAAAACGAATTTCCATACCGGATCGGTCGAGGCCCGGGTTACCAACGACCGCCACCGGTACCGGTGGTCAGCAGGGTACCAGTGGAAATTGTGCTACTGCTGGGCGAAGGAGGAGAAGGAGACGGGGAAGGCGAGTCCGGAGGCAGTGGGAGAGGGGGAAGGGTAGAAGTGTGGAGGTGAGAGTTGGAACTCTGAATGTTGGGACGATGACTGGCAAAGGGCGAGAGTTGGCTGATATGATGGATAGAAGAAAGGTGGACATACTGTGTGTACAAGAGACCAAGTGGATGGGGAATAAGGCGAGGAGCATTGGAGGTGGTTTCAAACTGTTCTACCATGGTGTGGATGGGAGGAGAAATGGTGTCGGGATAATCCTGAAGGAAGATCATGTCAAGAGGGTATTGGAGGTGAGGAGGGTGTCTGATCGAGTGATGAGTGTGAAGTTGGAAATTGAAGGGGTGATGGTGAATGTCATCAGTGCATATGCCCCACATATGGGGTGTGAGATGGAATATAAACAAGATTTCTGGAGTGAGTTAGATGAAGTGGTGGAGAGTGTATCCAAGGATGAAAGAGTGGTGATTGGAGCAGATTTCAATGGACATGTTGGGGAAGGGAATAAAGAGGATGAGGAGGTGATGGGGAGGTACGGTCTCAACAAGAGAAATGTGGATGGGCAAATGGTGGTAGAGTTTGCAAAAAGAATGGAAATGGCAGTGGTAAACACGTATTTCAAGAAGAAGGAGGAACACAGGGTGACATACAACAGTGGAGGAAAGTGCACACAGGTGGATTACATCTTAAGTAGGAGATGCAACCTGAAAGAGATTAGTGACTGTAAGGTTGTGGCAGGGGAGAGTGTAGCTCGACAGCATCGATTGGTGGTCTGTAGGATGACTTTAGAGGTGAGGTTGAGGAAGAGAGTGAGGGCTGAACCAAGGACCAGATGGTGGAAGCTGAAGGAGGAAGACTGTTGCGTGAAATTTAGGGAGGAGGTGAGACAAGCATTGGATGGTGGTAAAGATGGGTGGGATGATTGGGCAACGACAGCAGAAGTTGTGAGGGAGATAGCAAGGAAGGTACTTGGTGTGACATCTGGACAGAGGAAGGAAGATAAGGAGACTTGGTGGTGGAATGAGGAAGTACAGGAAAGTATAAGGAAGAAGGGGTTGGCGAAAAAGAAGTGGGATAGTCAGAGAGATGAAGAAAGTCGGCAGGAGTACAAGGAGTGGTGTCGAAAAGCAAAAAGAGAGGTGGCAAAGGCCAAGGAAAAGGCATATGACGAGTTGTATGAGAAGTTGGATACAAAAGAAGGGGAAAAGGATTTATACCGATTGGCAAGACAGAGGGACCGAGCTGGGAAGGATGTGCTGCAGGTTAGGGTGATAAAGGACGCAAATGGGAATGTGCTGACGAGCGAGGAGAGTGTGTTGAGAAGGTGGATGGAGTACTTTGAGGAGCTGATGAATGAAGAAAATGAGAGAGAGAGAAGGTTGGAAGAGGTGGAGATAGTGAATCTGAAAGTGGGGTGGATCAGTAAGGATGAAGTGAGGACTGCTATGAAGAAGATGAAAAGTGGAAAGGTGGTTGGCCCAGATGGTATACCAGTGGAGGCATGGAAGTGCTTAGGAGAGATGGCAGTGGGGTTGTTAACCAGATTGTTTAATAAAGTCTTGGAAAGTGAGAGGATGCCGGAGGAGTGGAGATTAAGTGTACTGGTTCCGATTTTCAAGAATAAGGGTGATGTGCAGAGCTGTGGAAATTACAGAGGGATAAAGTTGTTAAGCCACACCATGAAGTTGTGGGAAAGAGTAGTGGAAGCTCGGTTGAGAGGAGAGGTGATGATCTGTGAGCAGCAATATGGGTTTATGCCAGGAAAGAGCACCACTGATGCGATGTTTGCTTTGAGAATGTTGATGGAGAAGTATAGGGAAGGCCAGAAAGAGTTACATTGTGTGTTTGTGGATTTAGAGAAAGCTTATGATAGGGTGCCAAGAGAGGAGTTGTGGTATTGTATGAGGAAGTCGGGAGTGTTGGAGAAGTATGTGAGGATCGTGCAGGATATGTATGAGGACAGTGTGACAGCGGTGAGGTGTGCGGTAGGAATGACGGACCGGTTTAAGGTTAAAGTGGGATTGCACCAAGGATCGACTCTGAGCCCTTTCCTGTTTGCAATGCTGATGGACAGGTTGACGGACGAGATCAGACTGGAGTCTCCATGGACCATGATGTTCGCGGATGACATCATGATCTGTAGGGAGAGTAGGGAGCAGGCTGAATCGAGCCTTGAGAGGTGGAGGTACGCACTGGAGAGAAGGGGAATGTTAGTCAGTAGGAGTAAGACGGAGTACATGTGCGTAAATGAGAGGGAGGGTGGTGGTATGGTGCAGTTGCAAGGAGTTGAGGTGGGGAAGGTGGATTGGTTTAAATACTTGGGATCAACTGTCCAAAGTAACGGAGAGTTTGGGAGAGAAGTGAAAAAGAGAGTGCAGGCAGGATGGAGTGGGTGGAGAAGAGTTGCAGGAGTGATTTGTGACAGAAGGGTAGCTGCAAGAGTGAAGGGGAAAGTATACAAGACGGTAGTGAGACCAGCTATGTTGTATGGTTTGGAGGCGGTGGCGCTAACAAAAAGACAGGAAGCAGAGCTGGAGGTGGCAGAGTTAAAGATGCTGCGATTCTCGTTGGGAGTGACGAGGATGGATAGGATAAGAAATGAGTGTATTAGAGGGACAGCGCAGGTCGGACGGTTTGGAGACAAAGTGAGAGAGGCGAGATTGAGATGGTTTGGACATGTGCACAGGAGGGAAACGGAGTATATCGGGAGAAGGATGTTGAAGATGGAGCCGCCAGGCAGGAGGAGAAGAGGAAGGCCAAAGAAGAGGTTCATGGATGCGGTGAGGGCGGACATGCGGGTGGTTGGAGTGTCAATGGAAGATGTGGAGGATAGAGCGAAATGGAGACAGTTGGTCCGCTGTGGCGACCCCTAACGGGAGCAAGCCGAAAGAGGAAGAAGAAGATATACATACCAGCAAAGTACCCGTCTTCGACAGGTAATTCATGAATGAAAGCATATGTCGGTTCGGCCTAAGTCACATTTGCCACGGCAGCCGTGGAGGTTCCAAAATCTACGGCCACTAGCAATTATACGGCG
Organism: Eptatretus burgeri; assembly: GCF_056783735.1. Taxonomy (NCBI): domain Eukaryota; kingdom Metazoa; phylum Chordata; class Myxini; order Myxiniformes; family Myxinidae; genus Eptatretus; species Eptatretus burgeri. The sequence goes on along the minus strand of NC_140963.1, from coordinate 37,198,699 downwards.
GCCGCAGTATTTCCACTGTCACACAATGTAGCAGTCACATGTTTTTATTTTTCCGGGAGCCGCACGGCGTATTTAGAAATTGTGGAGACCGAAAACTTAGGGTTGCCGTACGGTCTTTGATTTGATGTCGCACGGTGACCTTAAGGGGGCCCTGCAGAGGCCATATAATTTTCAAGGCAGACGCAAGGTAGCCTCAAGGTGCCCGCAAGGCGACCGCAGGGGGGCCCTAAGACGAACCTACGGCCAGATGGACAGTAACGAGTGGGTTAATTTTTTTTTTTTTCGGCTTGTCGAATTGCTACGGCGAACGTAGAAATGAAAAAAGTTATAACTCCGCGCTATAATTCCACGGCGACCCCGACGGCCTGTAAAATATAGCCAAACTGCGTAGGGCCACCCTGAGGCCACCGCAAAAACTCTGCGGCCGCCGCACGTTTCTGTCAATTCAGAGGGCGTACGGCTGCCGTATCCTCACCGTAGAGCAAATGTGACTTAGGCCTTACACACAGTTTCTGTGGAGTCAATTTTGTTACGAACGGGTCTCTTCGTTCGTCCACTGCAGCACATTTTTAAAAACAACATTCCTCGTTTTATTGTCTGGGGCATGGACGTGCAGCTTTGATCTTGATCCAACTCTTGATGCCGCAACATACAACATTCTGTGTGAGAAAACAGGCAAACGCAGATCTAGTCCGATTATGCTGAACGTCTGTCCCTGTGCTTTGTTTATTGTCATGGCAAAGCAAGGTCGTAAGGGAAATTGTAATCTACGGAACTGGAATGGCAGGCCACTGTCGGATGGTATAAGTGGTATCCTTGGAATTAATGCATGTTTTCCTGCTGCCGGTCCATTAATCAGGATTACTTCAATCACATTTGGGCTCATTCAGTAGACTGTACAGCAGGTGCCATTCATGACATTTGGTAGATCCAATGAACGTAGAACAATGGGATGCCCACTATCGGCTTAAGTTTGTGTGGTGGTATCTCTGATATTTAAATGGAATTCAGATATTCAATGGGAAAGTGCACCGCGGAGTGAGTGTAGTGTTGATTGCATAATATATCTTGACTTCTCCTGGGAAGTGGTCAATGAGGTAGAGTTGACAGCATCCACTGTTTCATTTAGGCCGAAGTCACATTTGCTCTACGGCGAGGATACGGCGGCCGTACGCCCTCTGAATTGACAGAAACGTGCGGCGGCCGCAGAGTTTTTGCGGTGGCCTCAGGGTGGCCCTACGCCGTTTGGCTATATTTTTACAGGCTGTAGGGGTCGCCGTGGAATTATAGCGTGGAGTTATAACTTTTTTCGTTTCTACGTTCACCAAAGCAATTCGACAAGCCGAAACAAAAGAACTGGTTAAAAAAAAAGAACCTACTCGTTACCGTTCGCCTTAGGGCCCCCCTGCGGTCGCTTTGCAGTCGCCTTGCGGGCACCTTGCGTCTGCCTTGAAATTCTATGGCCACCGCAGGAACGCCTTAAGGTCACCGTGCGACATCACATCAAATACCGTACGGCACCCCCACGTTTTCGGTTTCCACAATTTCTAAATACACTGTGCGGCTCCCCGAAAAATAAAAACATATGTGACTGCTACATTGTGTGACCGTGGAAATACTGCGGCCGCCGTATAATTGCTAGTGGCCGTAGATTTTGGAGACCCCATGGCCGCCGTGGCAAATGTGACCGGCCTTAGAGATGCATGTATCGCTCGTTCTAACAACCAGTTGTTGTCGTTTGGAGCACGTCCTGTTAATCCGACATAGATTTCCTCGATTAATTTGGATGGAGTTTCGTGTGGTGGATCCATTCTGGTAAAGTGATGGTGTCTGGTTTATTTTCAACAGGGCAGTTGCCGTCTCCAATGTTCATGAGGAGGTCGGCATAATTAGCAGCGGTGGGGTCGTTTGTAAGCTGTGCTCATATGTTGTCGTGCAATCGGTACGTTTTAACGTTGCGCCATAACTGCGATCGCTTCAGCGTCGCATCGACTATGTTTGTACGTGTTCCTTCCTTCACAACGGGTAGTATTTGGTGGAAGTCTCCACAGAACATTACCGGGATGCCACCAAATGGTTTTGAATTTCCACAAATATCCTGAAGGGTCCTATCGATCGCTTCACACACGGCCCTTTGTGTCATCGGAGCCTCGTCCACTATTATTGCTTTGGCTTTGTTCATCACTCTTGCGATTGCTGTGCCTTTTTTCATACAGCAGGTTAGTGTATCTTGTTTGTGAGCATTCAGGGGTACTTTGAAGGTGGAATGTAGAGTACGTCCCCCTGTTCGTAACGTTGAGGCTACACCACTCGATGCTGTAGCAATAGCGATATGGCCATTCGATCTGATCATTGTCAGAATTAAATTCAAGAGGAACGGTTTACCTGTCCCTCCAGGAGCGTCAACAAAGGTGATACTGCAGCGAAGTGTGTTTACTTTGTCGAGAAATAGTGCATATATTTCTCTCTGATTTGCCGTCAGCTGATGCTCGTGGTTGTTGATGTACTGGTTTTGTTCACATACGTCGAAATCCGCATACCGAACGTACTCCTGTGCGTGGTTTGCGGCTGTTGTACGATCAATGACAGGAAGGTTGTAATTAACTAGAGTTTGACCTCCTTGTGCGAGGATGTGGTCCTCTCTTTTCACCAAGCAAAGATTGTACATTTCCCCTGCGTGGTAGTCGTCAACATGAACATTGTGGCGATGGAAAAAAAATCCTCTGCTCACGCAGCTTTATGATCATTCCAGAGTGCGAGTGGGTTACTTGGTTCACAAAAAAATCAACAGGACAATGAATAATTTCCGAAGACTTTGCAGGCTCTGTCCAATAGTTGCCTCTCGCAAGGAATTATGTAGATGGTTGTCATCCTCTGCAAGTCCCTTCGCCAGACATGACTCTCGAAAAGTTGGTAGGATTTCACCTTCATGACTCCTGAGATCTTCGAACGATGTCTTTCTTATTCAATGAAAGTGGTGACGGTTTTACTTCCTTCTTAAGAGCATTTGGTGTGTTCTGCCCATTTTCACCCCCAATATTCACAACAGATAATAATTAATTCATAATTTCTTAAAAGATAATTTTTTAGATAATAATAGTTGGTTCATAACGAAAAGTACGTCGAGCCACCTTCCCGATAGTAAATTAAATACCTGCCAATTTTCAGGAGAATACCATTTGATTTGACGTCGCAAAACGGGAACAAAATTCGGTGTTTCTCTCTTATGGTGTCGATATATGGAGTTAATTTGGAACAACATTTTTCACTCCTTTCTTGTTATATTCTCATTAAGCGTGGTGTTCGCTTTCGTATTAAAGTGGCCGGCTAAGGATCTTAGCATCTTGAGTTTGAGCCCGTCATGTCAATAAATAAATCCACGTATGTTGATTCAGCCTGTCATTCTTCTGACGTCGGCAAAATGGGTTCCGATCTGACTGGAAAAAGGGGGCACTACATCAGCGGCACAGCCTTGCTCCCAGCAATGACGCAACGAGCAACCACAGACTGTATACAAGTGCTTTTTATTTATATTCTCATTCTTTGCTTCACCAATAACACTTATTCTGTATCTGTTTGTATTTCCAATGAGCTTGTGATGTCGTCGTCACAAACATTACAATTGACATTGTGAAAACAATTTTTGTCTTCCTGATGAAGTCTTGAGGCAGAAATAGTGCTGTTCAAGACTGTTGATCATATGAACTTATCGTAAATCCATGTAACCATTCCACACCCTTCATTTTGGGTTGTGGCCTTGGATGATGCCCTGCAGGGATCTCTTTATCCTTGAAGCAATTGTGCAAACTTTCAGGGAAGCATGAGTTTATTTTGCCAATCTCACATCAAGATGCTGTCAGTTTTCCGCATGAAGCTATTAGGGATTGCACTCAGTGACAGCTGTGCTCAAGGGATGCAAACATAACTCTTAGGGGGTTATAAGATGGTAGGATAGCTCAGTTGGTAACAAGTTGGCGATTGAGCTGTACGAGACCCCATGAGGGGCTCATTAAAGTAGAAATTGCCATTTTGATGCACGTCAAAAAGGGGAACTGCATGTTGGAGCAAGTTGCTCTTTGATATACTACTACTGCTGCTGCTGCTGCTGCTACTACTACGACTACATATTTAACAGCCCCTCTTATTCCTACCTTTTTGTGAGTTTGGTCAGGGAAACTTTTTGGCCCAAGTCATTTGCAATCCAGCTGTTCAGGCCGAATGCTCGACCGAAGGTGACATGAATTTGTGATTTGTTGCAGGTTGCCTGTGACATCTCGCCTATCCTCTTTGCAAAATCCACCGTGGGCTCTTTTAACTTCTGCCATCTGATCCTGTCCATTCGAGGGATACGCACTATGTAAGCATCGGTAGGACAATGTATAATCGGGCCGAGAATGAAACCCAGACTAGATAGTTCAAAGATCAGTGCATTTACCTTGACACCAACCTGTTGTACTCTGGGACTAAACCAAAGAAGTCATCCTTCAAATAGGGATATAAAGCTGTGTGCATTTATGTTGTTTGTGTGAAAGATCCCTTTGTACCTCTTTGAAACGGGCAACCATTACCTTTGCCAAATCTGCTACTTTGAAACTAGGGATTGCTTCATGGGGTGTCAATGCGACACAGGAATGATGTATTCCCCTGTGCAACTTTCTTTGGATTTCCTTTGTCCTTTTCTCAATCCCATACATTTGATCCTCATGTGGATTAGTGTATGATGAAATGTGAAAAAGAAAATGTGGAACTTTGTTCATTTCTTATCTTATCAGTTGTTCCTTTATTAACCACACCGATGTTGCAAAACAGCAACACCCTTTAGAACTCGCATTATAGTTCCGGAGAGGAGACAGTGAATAAAACTAAAACAAGCAGCACGATGATTTACAATTCTATATAAAAATGAATAAGAAAATAAATCAACAAGCTGGCAGTTACAATAGCCTGATGGGATACATGCTGGGAAGAAAAACGTTTCCTTTGTACCAGATATGTTGATGCTGAGTAATCATTTTTCAATGTGCCATTTAGATTTTGAGAAGGAAGGTTTTATTCCATGTTTTTATGTTTTAAAAAGTGATACAAAGCTCGCATACTTGGAAATCCCCAGGTCGAGAGCACATATTATTTTATGACAATAATTTCACAAACTGAGCAAACCTGCATTGTGGTATCACAGGTTTTATAGGTGAGAGGCTGTCCGCAGCCACCCTGGGTGGTGGGGAGTGGGGGGGGGGGGGTGGGGGTTGCCGGTTCTTTCTGCCTTACGGGTGAGTTGCATTCCTGGTTCTATAATGCCTACTAGAAGGTACCATTGGAGTCTATGTTATCACAGGCTTAGTGCCAGAAAGCTATTGGCTCGGACCCGGGTGTGGAACCCTGGGAGACTGTCTCATCATTTGGCACATAATCTCGGGTCCCTTTTTCTGCCAGTTCGCGGCTGGAGCCGCACCGAGCACGAGATTCCAGGAGACCCTCACAAGCCCAATAGATTGTCTAGTTGATGCCATTTGGAACTCTCCTTGCTCGTCTGTACAATTCCCTGAAGCCCCTCACCTCTCTTTACTCTCCTGTGGGACAATCATCTGTGGCACCCCCATCCCACAAATACATTTCCATTTTTATTTGCTTTTCCACCTATGGGGCCACTCTTGGTTTTTGAGCTTGATCCTATAGTGTAAATAAAAATAACTGTGGACCCTGTGGTGTAAATAAAAAATAAAAAAACAAGAAAACATTGGTGTGTATGCCAATGAATATCCCTGAGGCCTTTTTGATTTCAAACACAAGTACACACTTTGTCTTCCTGTACAAGCAACGATCCACACTCACCATTGTAGCATGGCCCATATGACACAACAGTGATGTTGCGCTGCAAGCGGCATGAGGCTTGGCGCATGTGGCATGCGGTGTCGTACGTGAGTCCATCAGAACCACACACGGGCACCCTGTCTGGGAAACACTGTCATGCATGCCACATTACTTTCAGGCAAGGCTTTTTCTCGCATGTGTCATACTCATCCTGTGACATTCTGACACATATCAAGTGTAACAAAGTACGTTAAAAGCATGGACTCATCTTCACTGGCTTCCCACTGTCATGTCTCTTACATGGATTATAATGCTGGTACAGAAACTAATAACCACACTGCGTCTAAGTTAGTGAAAATTTTGTTCCTCGTGAGTTAACGTTCAGTTTTTATAAATCTCAATGTAGTACTATGTGACATGTGCTCAAATATGCATGTGGACACCCCACTGGAGTTGGTATTACTACTTGGTTCACAGCACATTTTGTTCAACACTACATTCACAGCAGGTTTTGTCATTCTGTTGGGAAGAAATCAAATACAACTGAAACCTGGTATTTACAAGGTTGTTAAAATCATGGAAGTAAGGTGGAAGATAGCATGGGAATTGCAGCCAGTATTATAGCGCGCGCGCGCGCGCACACGCACACACACACACACACACACACACACACACACACACACACACACACAGACACACACACACACACACACACGCACACACGCACACACACACACACACACACGCACACACACACACACACACACACACACACACACACACACACACACACACACACACACACACACACACACACACACACTTCAGAAAGTAATTACACCCCTTGACTTTTTCACATTTTGTTGTGTTACACCCTGAATTTAAAATTGATTAAATTTAAATTTTTTGTCATCGATCTACACAAAATACCCCATTAATGACAAAGTGAAAACATGTTGTTTGAAATTTTAACAATTTAATTAAATATGAGAAGCTGAAATGTCTTCCATCAATAAGTATTCAAACCTTTTGCTGTGACACTCCACCTTGAGCTCAGGTGCATCCAATTTTCTTTGATCATCCTTGAGATGTCTCAACAACATGATTGGAGTCAACCTGTGGCCAATTTAATTGATGACATAATATAGAAAGAAACACACTTTTCTATATAACGTCCCTCATTTGACAGTGCATGTCAGAGCAGAAACTCCACCATGAAGTCAAAGGAACTGTCCGTAGAACTCCAAGATAAAATTGTGAGGAGGCATGTATCTGGGGAAGGGAGTTAACCAATTTCGAGAATGTTGAAAGTTCCCAAGAGCACAGTGAGCACCATCATTAAGAAATGCAAAGAATATGGAATTACTCACACTCTTCCCAGAGCTGGCCATCCAACCAAACTGAGCAACCGTGCAAGAAGGACCGTGGTCAGGGAGGTGACGAAGAACACAATGACCACTCTGACAGAATTACAGTTCCTTGGCTGAGATGGGAGAACCTGGTGGAAGGACAACAGTCTCTGCAGCACTTCACAAATCAAGGCTTTATGGGATAGTGGTCAGACAGAAGACATTCCTGAGAACAAGACTGGAATGGCTTCAGAACAAGAACGTGAGAGTCCTTGAATGGCCCAACCAAAGCCCAGACTTGAATCCCATTGAGAATCTGTGGAAAGACTTAAAGATTGCTGTTCACCGACAAGTTCATACAACTTGACAGAGCTTGAGCAAATCTGCAAGGAAGAATGGGAGAAAATCCCCAAATCCAGATGTGCAAAGCTGACACAGACATGAAGTCTCAAAGCTGTAATCACTGCCAAAGGTACTTCGACAAAGTATTGACTCAAACGGTTCAATACATATTGACGCAAGATATTTCAGCTTTTTATTTTCAATTAATTTGTAAAAGTTTCGAAAAACACGTTTTTACTTTGTCATTTTGGGGTATTTTGTGCAGATCGGTGACAAAAAATTTAAATTTAATCCATTTTAAATTCAGGCTGTAAATCAACAAACTGTGACAAAAGTCAAGGGGCGTGAATACTTTCTGAAGGCACTGTATATATACCCTGTCATCCTTCCAATGGGGATGCAATCTTTTTTTCTCTGTACAATGTAATATATTTTAAAGTGTTTGTGCATTTGTACGTTATTCTTTCATGGCCGAATCATAGCAGCTCGAGGCCCCAAATTTTGCATATAGGTACTTCAGAATTTGAGCAAGCTTCGAACCCTTCCCCCCCCCAACACGTACGTACACACACACACACACACACACACACACACACACACACACACACACACACACACACACACACACACACACACACACACACACACACACACACACACACACACACACACACACACACACACACACACACACACACGCGCGCGCAGGCACTTAAGACTTCGGCCATTAGAAAGCTTGCGGCTTAAGTGTGAGAAATTTCTGAGGATATCCTGAAGACTCAATAGCTCAGTGAGCTGTCGCTGCGTAAGTGATGAGGTTCTTCGGGTTGAGTCAGAATATTTTTCACAACAGCTACATTCAGGAATTTATTCCGCTTTCTGACAGATATGTGTATATTTATATACACTGTATATATGTGTATATTTATATACACTGTATATATATATATATATATATATATATATATATATATATATATATATATATACATACACACATATGTATATGTAGTTGCGATTCTGCAAAACCGCATGCCTCTCAGCCCTAAGGCAATGGCACTCAATATGCAGTGATCCCCAGGCAGTTATTTTGTTCGTCTTCATGCAGTCAGATCTCCTGGGGTCTCCATACCCCCCAAGCTCCACATGTACCCGTTCACAGCACTCACCCCCCCCTAACTCGCACGGCGCGGCCGAACCCACCTGGTCGCAATCCGCTTCAAGGGGGAATATTCCCTCCCCTCGTTCCTGGAGGAGGCTATCCTGCTGCTCACACCGGGTCACGACACATTCCCCAAGCTCCCCCTCATTGTCCCTCGCTAACTCCACCTGTGTGTGTTCGTCAATAGTTTCATCCACTTCACCCCCTGTCTCCTCTATCTCCCATGTCTCTGTTATTTCTTTTAATTCCTGCGTCTCCATTTGTGTCTCTGTTAATTCCGTCACCTCGTTCATTACCTCTGTTTCTTCCTGGCTTTTCGTCTCTTAATTTTTCGGACGTCGTCATCTCGTGTCTCGTCTTACATGTTTTGGTCTTCCCATTAATTACGACGTCGCTCCTCATGACCTCGTCCGTCTTTATCGTGGGCCGGACAGCCATTTCACTCCCTCTCGTTGGTTCAATTGTACTGCCAAGTGGTGTCACCATTTTCTCGCCCGCGGTCCTCATTTCCTCTCCCCATGCCTGTATGTCCGCATTCAGGCTTCGCCCCATGCACTGCATCTCACCCTTCATCTATTTCATTCGTTGCGCATTTGCATCCATGTTATCTTTCATTTCGCACGCGTTTGTATTCGTTTTGTCTTGAATGCCATCCATTTTGATGCTCGACTCGCACGCATTTTCCTTCATTTCTTTCGTGTTTGCGTCCATTTTATTTTCCATTGCTTGCATCATTTTCATCAACATTTCGATGCCCGATGGCTCAAGCAGGACTGATCTGCCGCGATCGGTCACGGTTTCACTGGGGACCAGGGATGGAATTTGACGGAGTGGGGGGGGGGGGTGTCAAAGGCCGCCACCCTCGCGCCCCCTTCGGGCTCCGAGTTCGGTTGCGGGGAAAGTTCATCTGGCATAATGGTTCCGTCCTGGGCCATAGATTCTATCAACACTATATGTAATCCCTCCTGCCCTCGCTCGCCTTGAGCTGCTATTTTGCGTATCGGGTATAAATTTGAGTGCTCAGAATTTAATGGAACTGGAGGGTCGCTTCGCACACCCTTGATCCGGTTCCGTTAATTTCGCTTGGAGGAGGGTGAATTGGAATCCCATGTCCTGACAACAGTGTTGTAGATTTCCGCCCGTTTGGCATGCAGACGACCGCCTTAACCCAATTGTTGCCGCGTGCGCCCACCGAACGCGCAATCGAGTCGCAGCTTCTGGATCAACGCCGAAACCCAGCTATGGGTGTTTTTAACACACCATAAACCAGCCAATTCCTCTGTCCAAGTGCTACAGGGTCAATCGCCGAATTGTCGATGTACCTAATTATTCGCGCAAACAGTGATACCGGGAGTTTATACCTCGACGGGGCCTGCACGAAAACGAGCCGCTTAAGCAGCTCGTTCCGTATGCTATTGCCGAGCGGTTTTATATCGCTAAGTCCCGTCGGACCAAATGTACGTTTTATCGGCTTGATAATTATCAGCCAGCTAATATCCCGAACATTCCATGGCAGTCAATGTGAGGAAGGGATGCAACGAGCAGGTGACATTCAACAATGGGGACATTTATTTCCATACAGGCAATACAATGAATGGGGGGATGGGGAAAAAGACACGAGCAAAAAGCCTACAGCCGAGTTCTATCATGTAATGTACAGGCACTTAACAGTTTGTGACTTACGGACAAGGCGCCACAGACTTTCATGCAAAACCCAAGAAAGAAAGAACCGGGCTCGTGAGCCCTTATAATTTCTCAGAGCCGGGATGACCGAAGGGGCTCCGAGAGACTGGGCGGGCTACCTGGCCACCCTCGTGGTGACTCGATGGGTCCTTGTTCGGCGACCCTCGGTGTCTTTGCTCGGACCCCCGAGCTCCGACTTGCTCCCTTGCTCATCCGGCCTCCACTGCGGCCTGGCTTAGCTGACGACGCACTGGAGGAGTGAGCGGGTCTCGACTCCAGCCTCCTGGT
>NC_140963.1:37158064-37183064 GCF_056783735.1 Eptatretus burgeri | reverse complement strand
GCCGCTGACAGGCACATTCTGTCCTCTTGATTGCTTCAGCCACATGAGCACTCCCTCATCAAGCTTCGGGTCGTGAGCCTGCGTCAACTTCATGCGCTTCGATGGAAATCCAGCTTTGATTGCAGCCTCGATTGCATCCTTCTTGCTGAGAATGCCCTTCACGGTGGTTCTCTTAACTTCGACGCCCCATTTCTTGCTAATCTCCCTGGCCAACTTGGACTGATTCGGCTCCTTCTTCGCGGCATCGATGATCTCCTTCTTCTCCTTCAGCGTAAAGTCGGTTCGCTTGCGTTTCTGAGCTGACATTATGGGCTGAATTTGAAAAAAAATGTCACTGTTGTACGTGTGCCTGCGTGTCTGTGTGTGTGCTCGCGCTTTTTTTGTGTCTCGTTGTGCATGTTGTCATTGGCGTGTTGTGGCTGGCATCGGGGAGAAGCATCGCGTGTTTTGACAGTCTGACTATGCCTGTACATATTGAGTTATGTTGTGCGCAGCTGGACTGTAGTTCGTCGCTTCGCCTTTGGACGTGAGTGTGATAATCGAGCACTGCGCAATACAGACTTTTTCACGACTCGTGCCTTTTAACAGTCACACAGTAGTGGCATGGTAGCGAGAGTAGGGGGTGGCATAGTAAATTTATTTTGTATTGAATTTTGTCGGGACCGAGCAAAAGTGGTATAATAGCGAGAGTGGCATAGAAGCGAGGTGGCATAGTAACGAGCTTTGACTGTATACTGAACAAAAATATAAACGCACCAACCTAAATATCTAAGTCAAGATTGCCATTATGGGAAAATGGTCAAACCGATGATATGTTTGAGCAATGGTTCCTTTGTTTTGCTCAAGACAGATGTTCCCATTGAAATTGACCACTCTGAGTGTGTGGACACACACGTTGAGTAATCCTTCCCATGAGTACCATGGGGCTTGACAGAGTGATGGTCAGTGAGTGTGACCAGGACACAAACACTCCCTATAGCTTGCCCTATAAAAGGCCTCCCCAAAATGTGGACTGGTGCCAAATGTCAACATGCCACAGATGTCACAAATCTTGAGGGAGCGCGCCATTGGCATGCTGAATGCTGGGACGTCAGTACGGGCCGTTGCAGCACACTTCAATGTCCACCACTCCACCATTAGCCGCCTGAGAGCGCGCCTCAGAGAGACTGGAAGCACCGTGAACCGCCCACATGCCCGGCGACCACGTGTGACCACCGCCGGTCAGGATCGTCACATGAGGCTGCAACATCTCCGGGATCGACTCCGACCGGCCACGAGGACTGCCGATGAGACTGTCGGGCTACATAACAGGCGCATTTCAGCCCAGACGGTGCGTAACCGCTTGAGGGAGACCAACCTCCGAGCCCGCCGACCACACCGGGGACTCGACCTCACTGCAGTCCGGCGTCAGACCCGACTGAACTGGGCCAATGTTCACTTGCGCTGGACCCTCGCACGATGGAGGAGAGTGCTGTTCACCGATGAGTCGCGGTTCCAGCTGTATCGGGCTGATGGCGGACTCCGCGTCGGGCTGGGGAGCGCTACACTGACGCCAATGTCCTTCGTCGGGTGTCACACGGTGGTGCCAGTGTTATGGTGTGGGCAGGCATATGCCATGGAGAGCGCACTCTGCTTCATTTCATTGAAGGCAACTTGAACGGGCAGCGGTACAGGGACGAGATACTCAGACCCATCGTCGTGCCGTTTGTGCGCCTTCACCATGTGACGTTTCAGCACGACAATGCTCGCCCCCATGTTGCCAGGATCTGCATGGACTTCCTGGGTGAGGAGGACATTGATGTCCTCGACTGGCCTCCATATTCTCCAGACATGTCGCCCTTCGAGCACCTTTGGGACGTTCTTGATCGACGCATACGACAACGTTACGCAGTCCCAGAGAACGTCCGCCAGCTCCGTGTGGCTCTCCAGGAGGAATGGGAAAACATCCCTCAGTCCACCATCGATAATCTGGTGATGTCCATGCGCCGGAGATTCACCGCTCTGCGCAACGCCAACGGTGGACACACCCGCTACTGACTGTGTGAACTCTGACAGTGACACCTCGGTTGTGTCGGCTGTTGTAGCGCAAAAACTGTCGTCAGAATTCTCAAGGAACTCTTTGAAATTTAATGCTCAATTGTCATGGATTCTATAACCAAATTGTTGTGAAGATTTAGTATTAATGAGTTCGAGGTAAAATAGTAACAATCGCTTGGTGCGTTTATATTTTTGTTCAGTATATATATATATATATATATATATATATATATATATATATATATATATATATATATATATATATATATATATATATATATATATATATATATATATATATTGTTGTGGTTGACCAAATTTGCAAACCACCATTCAGGTCCCTTAGGTGAGATATCTCGGTAAGTATATGTGTAGTTAGGCCCAAACCCGTTGTCTAGAGGGAATAAATGTCATTCATGAGGGCTGCGACTCTTCAGGATAGCCGTTTTTCTTTTACTGTCTTTATTTTGGACCAGCCGCCATTATTACCACCACCAACCACGTCTCAACAGCCATCACAACAACAACCACCAACCACAATGCCGCTTCACAATAACAACCACCAACCACAACGCCGCTTCACAATAACAACCACCAACCACAACGCCGCTTCACCACAACCGCCACGACCTTTACCGTCACAACTCGCCACCATCGCATCACCGTCATCTCGCGCCACTCGTGGGCACCGATGCTGGACTCGTGCGGGGCGCGCACCGAGCAGGGTGTTCAAAAACATCACGGACTTTCCGCAGAAAAACGGATCAAAAACGACTCACGCCCACTTTTCCTCGGGCCAATGGGGAGCCAGCAAGAGAGGTGAAAGGTCGGAGGCAGAGGGTCAAAGATGAAGGAGCGAGGCCACGGGGGATATAAGGGGCCGCGTTCGTCAGTCGAGGCAGTTCAGTTCGCAGGAGGAAGAGTTGAGTTGGAAGTGGAGGGAGTTGAGTTTTGGAGTTCGGAGAAGCAGTTCGCAGTTGGGAGTTCGCGGAGTCGGAGTGAAGAGGACGGAGCTGTGGAGAGGCGGCTGCGGCGAAGGCGGACGAGGGGGTGCTCGCGTCGGATTCGGGGAACTGCGGAGGGAAAGGCCGGTGGCGCGACCGAGGTCGTGGTGGAGACGCTCGTCGCGGGACCCGAGATTTTGTGAAATCCTCCTTTCCCCGAGAATCAGCAACCCCCTCCTGTTTCCCCCCCGCGCTGAGATAGTGCGACAAAAGGGGGCCCCCTTCCCACCCCCTACCAGACACTGTCCGCGAGGCCCGCGGAGTTGAGGCACCACCGCCGCTCCGCGTCTCATCATCAGACGGGTAGGCCCGACACGGTCTCGGCCCCAGGCCCGCCTACCCCCTCATCCTGGAGGGTGGTTCTCTTTCCTTTTGCTTTGGGAATATGTGTTGTCGGCGCCGTCTGTGAAGTAAAATTGTATAAGTGTTGCCGTGTGCCCGGTAGTCGGATAGATCTGCATTGTCGCATTTGCTTTTTGTCTTCTTCTTTTCCATGTGCTTTTGGTGGAATTGTATATGTGTGCTTTCCGTTCATCGCGAAATAAATGTGCTTATTGTTGAACTGTTTCCCCGCTTCGCTTCGTCATTTCTTTCATTGAATCCCCATCTTGCTTCACGTAAAGGGTTGGTCGTGGGCAAAGACGCCCGATAATTAATCGAACCGTCGAGGCCGACGAATAACACCGCTCGGTTATCCCGATAGTACGGAACGGGTCGCTTAAGTGGCCCGTGTCCGAAGTCGACCTGCGGCGAGGTGCGATCGCCCGGTCTACCCTCCGTGTGGGTACTTAGGTAGGTCGAATTTGGCGAGCAACCCTATCCCACGCGGGGGCCGATTGGCTCGATCGCGGTGAGACCGAAAGGTCCACCCGTGACTGGTTCCCGGCGTTAGTCCGAGAGGGTCACGACTGGATTGTCCGTCCAGTGGGCGACGTGCCGCGATTCGAGTTACGTGGCCGTTCGCACGCCGGCGGGTGCGAATCAGCAACAATATATATATATATATATATATATATATATATATATATATATATATATATATATATATATATATATATATATATATATATATATATATATATATATATATATATATATATATATATATATGCAGGGAGCTGCAAAAGTAGGTGTACAGTCCTTACTGTATACCTACTTTTGCATCCCCCTGTATATGTGTGTACACTGTGTGTGTGTATATATATATATATATATATATATATATATATATATATATATATATATATATATATATATATATATATATATATATATATATATATATATATATATATATATATTGTTGTGGTTACCAAATTCGCAAACCACCATTCAGGTCCCTTAGGTGAGATATCTCGGTAAGTATATGTGTAGTTAGGCCCAAACCCGTTGTCTAGAGGGAATAAATGTCATTCATGAGGGCTGCGACTCTTCAGAATAGCCGTTTTTCTTTTACTATCTTTATTTTGGACCAACCGCCATTATTACCACCACCAACCACGTCTCAACAGCCATCACAACAACAACCACCAACCACAACGCCGCTTCACCACAACCGCCACGACCTTTACCATCACAACTCGCCACCATCGCATCACCGTCATCTCGCGCCACTCATGGGCACCGATGCTGGACTCGTGTAGAGCGCGCACCGAGCAGCGTGTTCAAAAGCATCGCGGACTTTCCGAAGAAAAAACTGATCAAAAACGACTCACGCCCACTTTTGTTCCGTCCAATCGGTGAGCGAGGGGCGATTTGGCCCCGCCTCCAGGGCGTTGGAGGGCGGTCGCTATATGCAAATTCATGGATCAAAAAGCATTCACGCCCACTTTTCCTCGGGCCAATGGGGAGCCAGCAAGAGAGGTGAAAGGTCGGAGGCAGAGGGTCAAAGATGAAGGAGCGAGGCCACGGGGGATATAAGGGGCCGCGTTCGTCAGTGCAGGTCAGTTCGCAGGAGGAAGAGTTCAGTTCGCAGTCAAGAGAGCGAGTCCAGTGGAAGTTGAGAGGAGTTCAGTTCGCAGGAGGAAGAGTGCAGTTGGGAGTTCGCGGAGTCGGAGTGAAGAGGACGGAGCTGTGGAGAGGCGGCGGCGGCGAAGGCGGACGAGGGGTGCTCGCGTCGGATTCGGGGAACTGAGGAGAGAGAAAGGCCGGCGGCGCGACCGAGGTCGTGGTGGAGACGCTCGTCGCGGGACCCGCGATTTTGGTGAAATCCTCCTTTCCCCGAGCATCAGCAACCCCCTCCTGTTTCCCCCCGCGCTGAGATAGTGCGACAAAAGGGGGCCCCCTTCCCACCCCCTACCAGACACCGTCCGCGAGGCCCGTGGAGTTGAGGCACCACCGCCGCTCCGCGTCTCATCATCAGACGGGTAGGCCCGACACGGTCTCGGCCCCAGGCCCGCCTACCCCCTCATCCTGGAGGGTGGTTCTCTTTTCTTTTGCTTTGGGAATATGTGTTGTCGGCGCCGTCTGTGAAGTAAAATTGTATAAGTGTTGCCGTGTGCTCGCGTAGTCGGTATTAGATCTGCATTGTCGCATTTGCTTTTTGTCTTCTTCTTTTCTATGTGCTTTTGGTGGAATTGTATATGTGTGCTTCCCGTGTGCCGCGAAATAAATGTGCTTATTATTGAACTGTTTTCCCGCTTCGCTTCGTCATTTCTTTCATTGAATCCTCATCTTGCTTCACGTAAAGGGTTGGTAGTGGGCTGAATACGCCCGATAATTAATCGAACCGTCGAGGCCGACGATAACACCGCTCGGTTATCCCGATAGTACGGAACGGGTCGCTTAAGTGGCCCGTGTCCGAAGTCGACCTGTGGCAAGGTGCGATCGCCCGGTCTACCCTCCGTGTGGGTACTTAGGTAGGTCGAATTTGGCGAGCAACCCTATCCCACGCGGGGGCCGATTGGCTCGATCGCGGTGAGACCGAAAGGTCCACCCGTGACTGGTTCCCGGCGTTAGTCCGAGAGGGTCACGACTGGATTGTCCGTCCGGTGGGCGACGTGCCGCGATTCGAGTTACGTGGCCGTCCGCACGCCGGCGGGCGTGAATCCGCGACAATATATATATATATATATATATATATATATATATATATATATATATATATATATATATATATATATATATATATATATATATATATATATATATATATATATATATATATATATATATATATATATATATATATACACTAGTACGGGCCCGTAGGTGAGTGCTCGTATGTGCAGCCTCTCTCTCGCCTCCTCTCTCTCGCCCTCCTCTCTCGCCCCCACTCTCATCCCCTCTCTCGCCCCCACTCTCATCCCCCTCTCTCGCCTCCCTCTCTCTCCCCCCTCTCTTGCTCCCCTCTCCCCCTCTCTTACCCCCTCTTTCCCCCATAGTCTCGCCCTTCTTCTCCCCCCTCCTCTCTCGCCCCTCTCTCTCGTCCCCTTACTCATCCCCCCCTCTCCCGTCCCCCTCTCTCGCAGATATTGGTCGACAGATAAATGGCCGTAACTTGGGAACCGCTCGTCCGATTAATATCAAACCTCGAAAAGGCACATCCGCGGTCCCCAGCAATATTCCTGGCAAGTTTCAATCAGATCGGATCGTCAATCGTGCAAAATAAATAAATAAATAAATAAATAAACATTAATTGTGATGTCATTCGTGATGTCATAGCACCGTGTCTTGTCATTGGTCGACAGATAAATGGCCGTAACTTGGGAATCGCTCGTCCAATTAATATCAAACCTTGAAAAGGCACATCCGCAGGTCCTCAGCAATATTCCTGGCAAGTTTCAATCAGATCGGACCGTCAATCGTGCAAAAAAAAAAGAAATAAATAAACATTAATTGTGACGTCATTCGTGACGTCATAGCACCGTGTCTTGTCATTGGTCGACAGATAAAAGGCAGTAACTTGGGAACCGCTCACCTGTGGTGAGTTGAAGGTGCCTGCAATATAAAAATCACTCATTCAACCAGTTTGATTCGAGAAAAGGAGTCATTTTGCTGTTTTGTGTCACTGTGTGTACTGCAATGAGTATGGAGAAAAGAAAGAAAACCAAAGAATTGTCTGAAGAGGTCAGACACAAGTTGTAGCCAAGCATGGACAATATCAAGGCTACAAGTCAATCTCCAGAGACCTTGATGTTCCTGTGTCCATGGTACGCAATGTTATCTGGAAGTTTAAGGCCAATGGCACTGACCTCCCCTGACGTGGCTGCCAGAGAAAACTTGATTGAAGATTGCAGTGAATAATTGTTTGAATGGTGGAGAAAGCACCTCGATCAACTGCCAAACAGATTTATGCTGACCTTCAGACACAAGGTCCGACAGTTTCAACTCGCACCATCCGTCGCCAACTCAATGAAAGGAGGTTCTATGGTCAGAGACCCAGGAAGACCCCACTGCTGAGAGAGAGACAGAGACAGAGAGACAGACAAAAGAAAGCCCGACTGAAGTTTGCCAAAACACACCTGAACAAGGCAAAATTTTTCTGGGAGAAGCCCTGTGGAGAGATGAGTCAAAATTAGAGATTTTTAGTAAAGTACATCATCTCTACGTTTACAGAAAACAAAATGAAGCCTTCAAAGAAAAGAACACCTTCCCTACAGTCAACCATGAAGGAAGTTCAGTGATCTTTTGGGGTTGCTGTGCTGCCTCTGGCACTGGGTGCCTTGAATGGGTGCATGGCATCATGAAATCAGGAGATTACCAAGGCATTTTGGAGTGCAATGTTCAAGCCAGTGTCTGAAAGCTGGGTCTCCTTCGAAGGTCATGGGTCTTGCAGCAGGACAATGACCCCAAACACACTTCAAAAAGGCACCCAGGAATGGTTCAAGACAAAACGCTGGACTGTTCTAAAGTGGCCAGCAATGAGTCCATATCTAAATCCCATTGAACACTTGTGGGGCGACCTGAAAACAGCAGTTGGGAAAAGGCACCCTTCAAATCTGGGAGAACTGGACCAGTTTGCACAAGAAGAGTGGGCCAAACTGTCAGTAGAGAGATGTCGGAAGCTCATTCATGGATTGAGGAAGTGCTTGACTGCAGTTCTTTTATCCAAAGGCTGTGATTCAAAATATTAAATCTCGGGTGTCAATAATTTTGTCAATGCCATTTCTTTTTATTTTCAGACTTAAAAGGATAGATTCAGCTCTGAATCAAAAACAAAGGTTCTGTAATATTAACAGTGAAATAAAGAATTGTGTAGACGAAATACTTTTGTCAATTTTAACTTATTTTCGAGAAAATTGTGAGTTATTTGAAAAATGTGTGTGTGTGTGTGTGTGTGTGTGTGTGTGTGTGTGTGTGTGTGTGTGTGTGTGTGTGTGTGTGTGTGTGTGTGTGTTTATATATATATATATATATATATGTGTTTATATATATATATATATATATGTGTTTTATATATATATATATATATATATATATATATATATATATATATATATATATATATATATATATATATATATATATATATATATATATATATATATATGGCTGCAAAAGTAGGTATACAATAAGGATTATACCAGTATTATAATAGTCGTGCTTGGATTCATTTAATACTGGAATTCATTTAATTCATTAAAATCATTATTACCATTTTTAATACTTTTTTTTTCATAATTTTTTCTATAATACATCTTTTATTTGCAGGTAAAGTGGAAATTTAACGTTTTATTTTCATTACTGTATACCTACTTTTGCAGACCCATATATATCTATATATATATATATATATATATATATATATATATATATATCTATCTATATATATATATATGTATATAGATATATAGATATATATATATATATATATATATATATATATATATATATATATATAGATATATATAGATATATATAGATATATATAGATATATATAGATATATAGATATATATATATATATATATATATATATATATATATATATATATATATATATATATATATATATATATATATACAGTAAGTCCTCGCTTTTCGCAAGGGTTGCATTCCTGGAAAACCTTATGATAAGCGAAACTGTGTTAAACAAAACATATTTTCCCATAGAAACCAATGTGTTAAAGGGGGGATGTGTTTTTGGCTCGGAATTTTTTGGACATAAAAAATAAACAAAACACACTCGTCGAGTCGTGGCGACTTACCCCGAGGCTGGAGGAACGGAGTTGATTGCGGTGGACAAGTCACACTTGCGGAGTGGCAGAATCGTCCCCCTCTTCACTTGACACTGTGCTGTCACTTTCTTCACCAGCGGGAACGGTCTCTTGGCAGCTGGTTGAAGGAGCATCCTGGATGGTGGATGGAGTTGGTGCTGCATCTTTTGGCTTGAAAAATGCATGGAGAGTGGGCTGGATGGCTTTCTTTTTCTTTGCTGCATAAAGTTCCTTGTAGCAACAAAGGGCATCATGAACAACACAGCTAAAATCAGTGCTCCTTTCAAGATTTGGATCTTGCTCGATAACAAATTCTATGGCACTTTCAAACGAGCTTAGGATTTGGCTGAGGTTTTTCATGGTGAGATGCTCGGATGAAGGTGTCACAGCATCTTCTTCTTCCTCAAGAGCCCACTGCTGTTCCAACTCCATAAGATCTTCATTGCTTTAGGGTTCTGCATGAGACTCCAGTAAGTCATCCACGTCCTCTTCGTCAACCTCTTCAAAACCAGCCTCCTGCGCCAGGTCTACAATTTGACTTGTAATCAACGGAACATCAGCAAACCCCGTGAAATTGTGGACACACTCAGGCCACACTTTCTTCCACACAGCGTTCATTGTGGAGGCGCTCACCTCTGCCCATGAATCCTTCATGTTTTCCAAAGCCATTTTTATTTTGTATGTTCGCCAAAACTCCTTGATTGATAGCTTGTCCTTATCAGTTTTTTTGATAAGCTGCAGCATGGTATGCTTAACATAATAGGCTTTAAAAGCAGCAATAACTCCCTGATCCATCGGCTGTAAAAGTGAGGTAGTATTTGGTGGTAAAAATACTACCTGCACGTTTTCACACCAGTCTTCCATTTGCTATGGATGGGCAGGAGCATTGTCTACAAGCAGCAAAGATTTGTTTTCAATGTTGTTCTCCTTGGAGATACTTCTCAACATGATTGGAGAAGTAATTGATCACGTAATCGTGGGTCAATGCCCTAACAAACTACGCGCTTTTTCTTGTATCACAGCAAGAGATAAAGGCATGCGACGTTTAGTTTGATCTTCTATCCACACACATAATAAACGCTCCATGTTGTGCATGGCACCATCTCTCATTCTCGTTAGTGTCGTTGCGCTCGAACTGGTCGCAATCTGTGATATTTTCTTTATCTTTTCCGAACTTTGAACGATCGAATGTACAGTCGATGCAGCGATTGCTGCGCGCGGCCGATTTCCGTTGTCCCTTCACCTCGTTCATGTCTTTTAATTATATCCAATTTCACCTTCAATGTGACAGCCTTTCGTTGTCTCTTGAAACGAGGTGTGCTCGGCAAAAGACTTGCAGGTCGCTTGGGATTCATACTGGAAGGTATGCAGGCGAGCGTGAAGAGAATACGTACAGTACAGCGTACAGTACATGCGCAGTAAAGTGAAAGTGTGTTCATGCGCATCCTGTGTGATTGTTGTTTTTTGCAGGCAGTTTGAAACTTTTTTTGCGTTTTTCCTTGCAATGACATTACGATAGGCATAAAATGTTTGCGATAATTGAAAAATTGGTTATTAAAACTAAATTACGAACAATCGAAACTACGATATGCGAACTTCCGGTTAGCGAGGACTTACTGTATGTATATATATATATATATATATATATATATATATATATATATATATATATATATATATATATATATATACACATATATATATATTTATTTATCATACATAATTAAATAATGTGAGATTGTTTCACATTATTGATCTAAAATATTGTTGTAAGCTCCGAGGAAATAACCTTTTTGAAAAGGGAATTGGCCCTGAACTTGCTGAAATCTTTTCCATTTTATTAGTGTGGGGAATAAATAGTTATTTTGATGGAAGTGGTTAAAGTGTAAATATTGGAGGAAAATCTTGTGGAACAAAAGTTTTACTCTTACCAAAATATTAGTGTTGACGAGACCAGTGCTTCTCAAACTATCTGATGTGGTGGACCGGCAGGTTTTTTTTTTTCCAATGTGCCAGGGACCGGTACCATATTTGTGCCATATTATTTTTTGTTTATGATCAGAGAAGATATTGTTTGAACATCCGTAGTAATATTAATTTATACCGGAAAAATATTAAAATATAATGAATATAATAAAAGTTGACTTTTTTAATATATATTTTGTATTATATATATGTATAGACTTCTCTCTCTCTCGTATTTTGAATTTGTCGGCTTAAATATATTATTTTTCAAGATTTTATACATTTTCATTTCATACATTACAAGTTATATATTATGATTATGAGAAACTGGAAACTCGCCACGGACCGGCAGTCAATGACTCGCGTACCGGCACCGGTCCGCGTACCACCACTTTGAGTAGTACTGGACTAGACGATAGTGTGACTCCTGTCATGTAGATGGTCTGAAGTTATTCACCTGGCCAGACCAGGAACCTTTCCACTCTTTCTGAAAGTATTTATATTTGAGGAGTAATTGAGGAATCAATTCATGTATATATCATCTTA
Organism: Eptatretus burgeri; assembly: GCF_056783735.1. NCBI lineage: Eukaryota > Metazoa > Chordata > Myxini > Myxiniformes > Myxinidae > Eptatretus > Eptatretus burgeri. The sequence goes on along the minus strand of NC_140963.1, from coordinate 37,171,355 downwards.
TTACGGCTGTGGAAATTCGCAGACCACCATAAAGGACCTTAGATCAGTTATGACGATAAGTATATGTGTAGTTAGAATCCCCACCGTTGTTTAGAGGGAATTTCCGTGTTCACAGGGCTGCGATCCTTTGAGATAGCCGTTTTTCTTTTGCTGTCGTTATTTTGGACCAATCATCCCCCAACAACCAAAAAACCACCACCACCTTCGTCCCCTTCACCTCCACAACCCCACTCCGCAAACATCGCCTCACCCCCACTCTCAAACGACGCCCGCCAACAACCAAATCGCCACCACCAACACCCTTCCCAAACCACCACAGCAAACTCCCACCACCCTTCGCCTTTCTACCGAACGTCGTGCCATGGGTTGTGAATGGGATCCTTTCGAAGAAGAAATCGGATCAGGAATGATTCATGCCCACTTTTCATCCATCCAATGGCTGAGCATCAGGTGGTGTTGCCCCGCCTCCAAACCTGCTGTGATCCACAAATTTACATATGCACTCCTCCCCCGGCCTATATAAGCGCGAGCACAACGCAGCTCGCGGCAGAGTGTCGGCAGTGGCAGTGTCGGTGGGGCAAAGTCAGGAGACGGAGCTCGATGCAGACGGGGAAAGGCAGACGGGGGGCCGATCGACGGAGGGAAAGGAGCTCACGTCGAAGTTGAGAGGCGAGGAGGGCGAGTTGCTGAGTGGAGCAGGGATGCGGAGGAGGGCTCAGAGGTGAACCAGAGGGCTGAGTCAGAGAAGGGGCGTAGTGGAGGCCACAGCCAGGAGGAGTTCGCCGGAGCCAGTGCGGTCCAGAGCGTCAACTCGTTGGACGGAGCGTCAGCAATTCCCCTCTCCCTGACCGAGCTCCACGCTAAGAAAGCGCCGGTAATCCCGTCCGTTCCCCTCCCCAACCGTGGTGCCGACGGTGAAACGCGTGCCTGCGCGGAGAACGCCGGAGAGAGCTCACCGGCCACGCCAGGGGCACGAAGCCAGGCGCAGCTACGCTGACATCGCGGCTTGCCCGCCATCGCGCCACGAGAGCGCGGGTAAGACCCTTCGGTCTCGTGGACCTGGCCGCTCAACCAGGTTCCACGCACATTTGGTCCACGAACCTATCTGCCACCCTTGCCTTTGAGGGTGGCTTTTTCCTTTGCTTTTGTTTAAATGCATGTGGTGGCGCCGTCTTATAAGTAGAATTGTCTCAGTGTGCGTATGAAATAGACACTTTATTCGGTTGTAACTCTGCCTTTGCTTGCTTTCACTGTGTACGTGCATGATTTTCTGTATGGCTGTAAATACGTGCCTTGTCTGAGTGTGAAATAAATGTGCTTGTTGAACTGTTCCCCATTTCGTTGCGTCCTTTCCCTTGTTTGAAAGTTCCATCTTGCATCGCGGAAGGAATTGGTCGGAGGGGTGTAAGCACCCGGTAAATAATCACGTCCGTCGGGGCTGGCGATAACACCGCTCGGTTATCACTGAAGCACGGAACGGACCGCTTAAGTAGTTTGTGTCCTAGGCCGGCGAGCAGCGAGTTACGATCGCCCGGTTAACTACTCGCGCAGGTACTTAGGTAGGTCGAGTTTGGCGAACAACCCTATCCTGCGCGGGTGGCCGATTGGCACGATTGTTGTGTGGTCGAAAGACCCACCCGTGACTAGCTCCTGGCAGTAGTCCCAAGGAGGGTCACGGCTGAATCGTCCGTTCCGGTGGGCGACGCGGTCGCGATTTGAGTTACGTGGCCGATCGCACGCCGGGCGGACCGAAATTCGTAACAATATCATGTCGATAAGGAAGTGGTGGAAGTCCCATGAACTAAGGAAGGTTGTTGAGGCACCATAGTAATGTTTCTCTGGTCAAGTAATCCCAATGGTAAATAAAATTATTTTCTTTTAAGTAAGGTTGGAAGAAGGAAAATTTCTGAGAATTGTTGATTGCGGTCTGTTGCTTGCACCCTGTTTTGTTGAAATAACAATTGCAAGTTCATTATACACAATGCCAATGTAAATGGATTGTTTTAAACCTGGAACCATCTGTTCCTCATTGTACTTCTTCCACAAAATCTGATTATCCACTTGCTTCAGCTCCACTTGGCCACTTGTTCCATTTACCTCGGGGAGGCTCTCCTTTGCAATTTTCTTCACTTGAGTATGGTTGCTTTACCTCCACTACTGTTTGATGGAAAACCCCATTATTTCTTCTTGTTGCACAACAATTCCTCTGTTGAATTCTTGAAAAATGAAATAACCACAATATAGAGGTCTTTCACGTGACATTGAAGGCTATGTATCCTTCGTTTGTTTGCTGTTTTGTCGGTCAAAGTGACCTTCCTTAAATGTATTTTGCTTCCATGAAACACTGCAGTTATTTACGATGCCTGAGACTTGCTGTGCATATGGTTACACTAATTGTAATGGAGATAAGCCAGGGGCTCACTTTCTAACGATTACCAGTGGACTCTGAGTGCCGCAGAAGACAGATAGCCAACATAGTGTCATGACTGGCAGCCGACTGAACATTCCCATGATTGTGTATGGTATTGTATTTCTGGTCAGCCTATTAATCTAAAGCGGATTGAAGGCCTTGCACGACCAGTCAAATTATTTTAGATGGAGGTATAAAAGTTGATAGTCACCAAAGCAAGATGAGTTTTGATGATAAATATAATGTCTCTTGCGGCTGTCGGCGATGACCACTTCTGGGACTCAGGGCTTGCCTGTAGGTGGGCCTGAACTCTGTGGGACCACTGTGGAACGTGGGGTGTTCGGGTTTTCCGAGAAAATTGGATCGTTCTGCCCCAAGTGAGGGTGTTTGTGGCATTCTTGTAAGGCAAATATAACATTAAATACAGGAGCCTTCTACTTGTGGTAAATTATTATTATTACAGCGCGTGCGCTGTATACAATTGCACCGAGTTTGAAATTTCCCCGGTGTCTACCACGTCTCCGGTGTCCCCCCCCCCCCACCCCACCATGCCTCAAGACAGACAATGATGGCTGTCCGGTAGATGGCAGTGCGTAACCTCGAGTCCTAGATGGAAATGGTGACAATTGACGGAAATACCCGAGTATTTCAATGGAAATTTGTGAAACTAATGTGTTATATATGTGAAAACCATTGAATTTATTGCTGGACAGAAAAAAAAAAAAACCAAGAAACACTCCCCTCTCATGAACGAACGAATGAAAGACGTCATTTCCGCCCACCATGGCATTTCGCGCCGAATGCTGAAAGCTAAGTTCTTCTTATGCCATCATTCTTTTGCGGCCTCCTGCCACACTGCATCAAACGATTTCATTCCTTCTGTTATATACGAGGTGTGTTCAAAAAGTATCCAACCTTAATTTTTCGTGCGTAAACAAATGAAGCTCGGGAGGCGTGGTTTGGTGCACGTATGTAGGCGATCCTAATCCGTATGCGTGAATATTTTCCCGCCTGCAGAAGCTGTCAGTCGCCGACAGACCGCCGATGAGTGAGGAAGTGAAAGTGAGCGCCGTCGTTTTTTCGTTTTTGACAAAATGACAGATCACTGTGGTCTCATCGCCAGTGATCACTGTGTTGAAGAAGTTGGGATCGCTCTTCACAATCTCCAGCAAGTCCTGTGCGATCTCCAAACGGAGTTGCTTCTGCTTGATCGTTAGCCGCTATGGCAAGAACTTTGCTGAGATTCTCCTTAAGCCCAAATCCTCAGTTACAATGGAATGAACGGATCCAATGCTGACGCCCGCCTCGTCTGCAAGATTTCTGATCGTGATTCGACGATCCTGCATCAGCAGGGTCCTCACTTGGTCAATGACGATCTCATTTCAGGATGTTGAGGGCCTACCAGAACGTGCTTCACTTTCCACTGATGTGTGACCATCTTTGAAGTGGTTGTACCACTCTTTTATCTGTGTGGTGCCCATTGCTTCGTTCCCGAAGGTTTGTTGAATCTTGCGGATCGTTTCCACTTGGAAATCGCCAAGCTTTACACAAAATTTGATGCAGTAGCATTGTTCAAGTTTATCGGTCATTTTTTCAAAAACGAAAATCCGTCGGCGCTCACTTACACTTCCTCACTCATCGGCGGTCTGTCGGCGACTGACAGCTTCTGCAGGCGAGAAAATATTCACACATACGGATTAGGATCGCCTACATACGTGCACCAAACCACGCCTCCCTAGCTTCATTTGTTTACGCACGAAAAATTAAGGTTGGATACTTTTTGAACACACCTCGTATATAAAGGTACTTATCACAATAATAACAAGATTTTTACATTTCAAATATTAAGTACGCTTTTTAATTGTTTTTCAAATGAAAAAGCATAAATTGCATATTTTAACATTGGCGTACTCATTTGCTTCACCACACGCGCTGTATTGAAGGATTTCACTTGTTGCTTTTATTTTTTTACCAGTATTGTCTTCTTTCGTCTGTGACATAATTTCAGTGTATTGTATACATTCTCATACATACTTGGACATCTTCATCTTTAAATGTGATCAAAGTCTTTAAACCACAAGGTGTATCCACCACTGGTGGCACTGTTGCTTTGCTGAGCACGGGTGGCGAGGCGGAAAAAGTTTTGCATCTCGTCTTTTGCATTTTGACGTCAATTTCTTTTAATCTGGAGCAATGTTTTCACAAATTCTGATTCTGTCTGTATGCCCTTCATCGTTGTCCATTGGATGAATGTGCCGAGGTTTTTATTTTATTCAGTTTTTAACCATAGTTGTCGATCATCCACAAACCGTCAAAAGAGTAGGATGTCGGCGGAAGTATGTCCTTCTTCCAGGACGCATTAGATTAAGCAATCGGCTTGTCACCAATTAGGCAAGGCGTGCCAATAACTCTACCACCAGGACCACAAATGCAGTGGAGGTGTGGCAATGCTTTGGTATACAGGGGTCCTCTGCTTTTGCTAAAATTATTTAATTTTCATCGGAAGTCATCGAGCTTGGGACAAGTATATAATGTCTTCATTGCTGCTCCAGTGTATTGTAACGAATCGTGAGGACCTGAGAGAGGCTAGAAAACACTTGTAGCTTCATAAGTTTGATTTTGTCACTCACTACATGATGACAATCTTTAGTTTTACTTCGCTCGACCTATATAATGGCGAACTGGAAATGTGATGATGCCACAAGATGCTGTCGGTGAAATATCTTGAGAGAATACTCACACTCCAAGTGATATGCAGCGTTTATACTGTTACGCTTTAGTGTGATAATTATGTCGTGAAGTGGTTGTGCTGCCAGGTGGTCATTATGGGTTTCACATCAATTCTCTGCTTGTGCAGTTAAAATTGTCTTTGTATTGTAAAAGGACCAATTGGGTTGGCCTGTTAGTGTTCCCATCTGAACCGCTGGTTCATGGTACAGAGAACCCCGATTCAAAAACAAAATACTATACGTCTTCGTCCGTTGTCTGCTCTACCAAGATTCAAATTTATCCCATGCACCATATCTTTGTCCATTGTCTACCAATGTCCTTGCTATTGACATAAAAGTACACTGATGTCTTTGTCCTGCATGTTATATATTGGCAAGCTTCTCCCAGAACCTTAGATCAGGATAAAGTAAAACAACAACAAAAAAGCAATTTCATGTTTTAAAACCACCACGTGATCTCTGACGTAACCCTTACAACCTCCATTGAGCTCCGCGCTCTTTGGCTATCAATATAAATTGGTGGAGAATAAATTGGACGCTCGTTGCAGTCAGCCCATTGTCAAGTGCAAGTTCATCATATTCCAATCTCTCCCTCCTCATCACCAAGCACACTCTTCCATCTCACCTAGCCTAGAACCCCCTCCCTCACATCAACCGCTCCTCCGATCCCCTTCCTCCTGCTGTAAGCACCATCACGTGTGCTCAGAGCGACCATGCGTTGCGCCCTGATCGATGCAATTGGATGTGACGTCCTTCAAGCTGCAACCATCTAATTGTGTGCTATAATGAACCGCAAACACTCTCTTACCGTCGGAATTCTACGAAACAACAGCCATCTGCAGTCCATCTGCAGTAAACGAACAATGGTGTAGCAAAGCCAGGGTTGCATCTCTGAATATGCAACAAGACAAACCGTACCTGAAACACGCAAATGCACGTCATGTCGTTGGCTGCTGAGACGCAGATCCCGCCATATTTACACGTGCTGCCATCGCACGTCGCCGTTCTATCAAAAGCCTTTCCTCGCCCGGTATCTGGAGGAACGAGATTCGAACATGAGGAGAACAAAGACCATTCACATACATACCCTCGAGCAAGGATCTCACACCGTCACCAGCAAGCAACATCACGAGTGTTGCTTGCAACACGGGGATTGATGAGGAAGCACGACGCCATTATACTATATATAGGCACAGTCAATGAACCCTCATGGAAACATAATGCACGTAATGACGACTGCGCAACATCAGCCCGAGTAGTGTTCAGAGGTTGTTGCGATGTGACTGCGACGGGATGAATATTCTCACACGCGGCAGAAAGTCATTAAATCGCATTGAATTGGGAACCATTGGGGTTCTGTTACATAGATTTTTCCATGTGCGCGCAGGTCCACAACTAGGCCGTCGTTTAGATCGATGTCCCATCAGCTGGTTTATAGCGTGGTGTGAAACAGCCCATATCAGAATGTAGCGTGTTACACAATCAGCGTTGAGTGACGGTCACCATGGCTAGTTGTACGGAACAAAAGGTTAAAGTTTGAAACTCTCTTCACAGACGAATTGCACGCAACGTGATGACAGTGTCTCCTGGCCAAACATCATACGGCTCCTGAAAAGATTATGTTTGATTACCTCCGCCACCAAAGGTGAAGGAGGTTATGTTTTCACCCCTTTCTGTCTGTTTGTTACTTGAAAATTGAAGATTTTTCAAGTGTATTGGTCAGTCGATTTGTTATTCTGTCTGTCTGTTTGTCTGTTGGCTGCTCTGAGAGCACCCTTATTCTGGACATTTCCATCTGTCTGTCTGTCCGCGAAACTTTAGTCAAGCCTCGGGGCTAAACCACTCAACCGATTCCAATTAAATTTGGTGGGTAGGACAAATATTTCTGGGAATCGTGTGCTTTCGAATATGGGACCCTGGGCCCAAGCAACGGCCCTTTAAAGTGGTCAAAAAATCGAAAAAATAAAAATCGAAAAATCGAAGCTTAGAGTTCTGTGGCAATCTATCTTGCTCCCTTCATGCCAATTTGTAGGAGGAGATAGGTTTTGGGCGAGTGCATGTCAAACATTTCAGAAATGGTTAATTGCGAATATCTCGAAGAGAAAGAGTCTGATTTTGATGAAACTTGGGTGAAATGTGTACAATGTGGCTAGCAATTCATGTATACAAAAATGAATGGTTGCTATGCACACCTCAGTTGCTTAGCAACACCTAAAATACTTTGTCGTACATCGTACACTTATTGTGGACTGAACAAAAAAATCAATACCTCCGAAACTGGACCTGTTTTTTTTTGTGCCCAAGGAGAATGTCTTTCAGCATCATATAATAAAATAAAATCTTTAGCGAATAGATAAATGGAATTACCAGGGCTGCCATTTGTTAGTCTCTTTGGAAACATGCCTGAAATTTCACAAGGTGGGTTTCTGGGCGCAAACCAAGAGGGCTGTGATAATCATATTTATTGTGCTAAATTGATTGATAGCATGTACATGAATATCAGCTTGTCGCGTCGGCCAGCTTTCTATCGAGAGCGAGCAGCCATGTTGCCTACCGGCTTGTCTGTTTGTTTGTCTGTTTGTTGCCAACAGGTCACAATTTTAAACCGATCTTCAGGAAACTTCACCACATGCTCGAGTTTGTCATATGTTCACCACATGCAAGTTTGTGAAAAAGCCTATTGTTTTTGAGGTCAAAAGGTCAGCATAGGCCAAGGTCAACAACGAAGGTGGTGTTTCTAAAAGTCTCAATTTTCATCCGATTCATTTGAAATTTGGAGAGGATATATATTTCGGGTCAATGAATTCAAGTAGCCAATTATTTTGGAGGTCCACATAGGCCGAATTTCTAAAATTGTCAATTTTCATCCGATTCACTTGAAATTTGAAGAGGGGTTGCATATTTGGTCATTGAATTCAACCAACAATTATTTTTGAGGTCAAATTTGTTTTATGGATTCTGCAAATATCGTTTCTGCAAGAGTGGTGGCGCAACAACACGTTGCGTGCAACACAATATAGTTGTGGAAGTGGGGTGGATATGGATTTTATCCCTGTGTGTCGTATGAGGCGACCAGGGTTGCGTCAGGAAGGGCATCCGGCGTAAAACCTATACCAAATCATTATGCGGACAATAAAACGGATTTCCATACTGGATCGTTCGAGGCCCGGGTTATCAACGACCGCCACCGGTACTGTTGATCAGCAGGGTACCGGTGGAAATTGTGTTACTGCTGGGCGAAGGAGGAGAAGGAGACGGGGAAGGCTTGTCCAGAGGAAGTGGGAGAGGGGGAAGGGTAGAAGTGTGGAGGTGAGAGTTGGAACTCTGAATGTTGGGCCTATGACTGGCAAAGGGTGAGTGTTGGCTGATATGATGGAGAGAAGAAAGGTGGACATACTGTGTGTACAGGAGACCAAGTGGATGGGGAGTAAGACTAGGAGCATTGGAGGTGGTTTCAAGCTGTTCTACCATGGTGTGGATGGGAGGAGAAATGGTGTCGGGGTAATCCTGAAGGAGGATTATGTCAAGAGGGTATTGGAGGTGAGGAGAGTGTCGGACCGAGTGTTGAGTGTGAAGTTGGAAATTGAAGGGGTGATGATGAATGTCATCAGTGCATATGACCCGCATATGGGGTGTGAGATGGAGTATAAAGAAGATTTCTGGAGTGAGTTAGATGAAGTGGTGGAGAGTGTATCCAAGGATGAAAGAGTGGTGATTGGAGCAGATTTCAATGGGCATGTTGGGGAAGGGAATAAAGAGGATGAGGAGGTGATGGGAAGGTATGGTGTCACCGAGAGGAATGTGGAAGGGCAAATGGTGGTAGATTTTGCAAAAAGAATGGAAATGGCAGTGGTAAATACGTATTTCAAGAAGAAGGAGGAACACAGGGTGACGTACAAGAGTGAAGGAAAGTGCACACAGGTGGATTACATCTTCAGCAGGAGATGCAACCTGAAAGAGATTAGAGACTGTACGGTGGTGGCAGGGGAGAGTGTAGCTCGACAGCATTGATTGGTGGTCTGAAGGATGATTTTGGAGGTGAGGTTGAGGAAGAGAGTGAGGGCTGCACCAAGGACCAGATGGTGGAAGCTGAAGGGGAAGACTGTTGCGTGAAATTTAGGGAGGAGGTGAGACAGGTGTTGGATGGTGGTAAAGAGGTGTGGGATGATTGGGCAACTACAGCAGAAGTGGTGAGGGAGATAGCTAGGAAGGTACTTGGTGTGACATCTGGACAGAGGAAGGAAGATAAGGAGACTTGGTGGTGGAATGAGGAAGTATAAGGAAGAAGAGGTTGGCAAAAAAGAAGTGGGGTAGCCAGAGAGATGAAGAAAGTAGACAGGAGTACAAGGAGTGACGGCGCAAGGTGAAGAGAGAGGTGGCAAAGGCCAAGGAAAAGGCATATGACGAGCTGTATGAGAAGTTCAAGACAAAGGAATTACAAAAGGATTTGTACCGATTAGCCAGACAGAGGGACCGAGCTGGGAAGGATGTGCTGCAGGTCAGGGTGATAAAGGACGCAAATGGGAATGTGCTGACGAGCGAGGAGTGTGTGTTGAGAAGGTGGATGGAGTACTTCGAGGAGCTGATGAATGAAGAAAATGAGAGAGAGAAGGTTGGAAGAGGTGGAGATAGTGAATCAGGTAGTGGGGTGGATCAGTAAGGATGAAGTGAGGACTGCTATGAAGAGGATGAAGAGTGGAAAGGCGGTTGGTCCAGATGACGTACCAGTGGAGGCATGGAAGTGTTTAGGAGAGATGGCAGTGGGGTTGTTAACCAGATTGTTTAATAAAATCTTGGAAAGTGAGAGGATGCCTGAGGAGTGGAGATTAAGTGTACTGGTTCCGATTTTTATGAACAAGGGTGATGTGCAGAGCTGTGGAAATTACAGAGGGATAAAGTTGTTAAGCCACACCATGAAGTTGTGGGAAAGATTAGTGGAAGCTCGGTTGAGAGGAGAGGTGATGATTGGTGAGCAGCAATATGGCTTTATGCCAGGAAAGAGCACCACTGATGCAATGTGTTGCTTTGACAATGTTGATTGAGAAGTATACATAACAGAAGGCCAGAAGGAGTTGCATTGTGTGTTTGTGGATTTAGAGAAAGCTTATGATAGGGTGCCAAGAGAGGAGTTGTGGTATTGTATGAGGAAGTCGGAGTGGCAGAGAAGTATGTGAGGATCGTGCAGGATATGTATGAGGACAGTGTGACAGCGGTGAGGTGTGCGGTAGGAATGGCGGACCGGTTTATGGTAAAGGTGGGATTGCACCAAGGATCGGATCTGAGCCCTTTCCTGTTTGCAATGGTGATGGACAGGTTGAGGAACGAGATCAGACAGGAATCTCCATGGACTATGATGTTCATGGATGACATCATGATCTGTAGGGAGAGAAGGGAGCAGGCTGAGGCGAGCCTCGAGCGGTGGAGGTACACACTGGAGAGAAGGGGAATGATAGTCAGTAGGAGTAAGATGGAGTACATGTGCGTAAATGAGAGGGAGGGTGGTGGTATGGTGTGGTTGCAAGGAGTTGAGGTGGGGAAGGTGGATTGGTTTAAATACTTGGGATCAACTGTCCAAAGTAACGGAGAGTGTGGGAGAGAAGTGAAAAAGAGAGTGCAGGCAGGATGGAGTGGGTGGAGAAGAGTTGCAGGAGTGATTTGTGACAAAAGGGTAGCTGCAAGAGTGAAGGGGAAAGTATACAAGACTAGTGAGACCAGCTATGTTGTATGGTTTGGAGGTGGTGGTGCTGACAAAAAGACAGGAAGCGGAGCTGGAGGTGGCAGAGTTAAAGATGCTGCGATTCTCGTTGGGAGTGACGAGGATGGATAGGATAAGAAATAAGTATATTAGAGGGACAGCGCAGGTAGGACGGTTTGGAGACAAAGTGAGAGAGGCGAGATTGAGATGGTTTGGACATGTGCACAGGATGGAAGCGGAGTATATCGGGAGAAGGATGTTGAAGATTGAGCCGCCAGGCAGGAGGAGAAGAGGAAGGCCAAAGAAGAGATTCATGGATACGGTGAGGGCGGACATGCGGGTGGTTGGAGTGTCAATGGAAGATGTGGAGGATAGAGCGAAATGGAGACGGATGATCCGCTGTGGTGACCCCTAATGGGAGCAGCCGAAAGAAGAAGAAGAAGAAGAAGAAGAAAAAGAAGAATTCAACCAACAATTATTTTTGAGGTCAAATTTGTTTCATGGATTCTGCAAGTATCGTGCTCTGCATGACGTCTTCTTGTTTGTCTGTTTGTTTGTGTACAGGATATCTCAAAAATTTGAGGACGGATCCGGATGAAATTTTGTGAGCAGATTGGGTTTGTGACAAGGACGAACTGCCTAGATTTTGGTGAAGATCCGGAACCGGATCCAACTTCTAGAATTTTTTTCATTGGTTCTTCACCATTGGGAGAAAGAGCCAAAAACGATACATCGCACAATATCTCAAAAAGTTGTGAACGGATTCGGATGAAACTTGTTTCACACGTTGGGTGTGCGCCAAGGAAGAAGTGATTCAATGTCGGTGAAAATCCGGATCCGGTCTGATAATTTTTAAATTGATTCTTCACCATTGATAGATGGGGCGAAACCGATATGTAGCACGAAATCACAAAATGTTGTGGACGGATTCGGATGAAACTTAGTGGGCAGGTTGGGTGTGTGACCACAACAAATTCATGAGATTTTCGTGAAGATCTGGATCCGGATCCGACTACAAGATTTTTTTAAAGGGATTCTTCACCTTTGAGAGATTGGGCTAAAAAGTGATATACAGCATGATATCTCAAAACGTTGTGGACGGATTCGGATAAAACTTGGTGGACACGTTGAGTGTTTGACATGGAAGAAGTCATTCGATTTTGGTGAATATCCGGATCTGATAATTTTTTCACTGATTCTTCACCATTGAGAGGTGGGGCGAAACTGATATATAGCACAATATCTCAAAAGGTTGTGGACAGATTCAAATGAAATATGGTGGACAGATTGTGTGTGTGATCACCACGAATAGGTTTGATTTTGGTGAAGATTCAAATCCGGATCTGGATGTGAGAATTATTTCATTTTTAAAGTGATTCTTCACCATTGAGAGATGGGGCCAAAACGATACAGAATTGCACAGCATGATGTTTCAAAAATGTATTGTTAGGCCCGATATGTAGAGACATCTATACCATAACCATTTATACTATAACCATACAAACATCAATAACATAACCATTTACTCAATAACCATACAAACATCAATAATATAACCATACAAACATCTATACCATAACCATTTATACACTCACCGTACAAACATCCATAATATAAACATACAAGCACCTATACTATAACCATTTAGACGAGAACCGTACAAATGTCGACAACATAACTGGATTCTGCAACTGTACAGCGTCTGTATAAAAAAAAACAACAAAAGTATCTACAGTATATATATATACATATATGTGTATATATATATATATATATATATATATATATATATATATATATATATATATATATATATATATATATATATATATATATATATATGCATACATACATGCATATCTACATATATGTAGACATATATATATATATATATATATATATATATATATATATATATATATATATATATATATATATATATATATATATATATATATATATATGCGAATTTGCGCCCGCCAGCGTGTGGACAGCCACGTAACTCGCATCGCGGCACGTCGCCCACCGGACAGACAATTCAGTCGTGACCCTCCGGGAACTATCGCCCGGAGCCAGTCATGGGTGGGCCTTTCGACCTCACCACAATCGTGCCAATTGGCTACCCGCGTAGGATAGGGTTGTTTGCCAAACTCGACCTACCTAAGTACCCACGCGGATGGTAAACCGGGCGATCGTACCTCGCCACAGGTCGACTCCTGACACGAGCTGCTTGGGCGGCCCGTTCCGTGCTATCGGGATAACCGAGCGGTGTTATCGTCGACCTGGACGGTTCAGATTTATTACCGGGATGTTGAACCCACTACGAACCCCTTACGTGAAGCAAGATGGAGCGTCAATAAAGAAAAGACGAAGCGAAACGGGCACAGTTCAACAAGCAAGCATTTTATTCACACACACACACACACAAGCACGTATATACAGCCATACAGTCAAAAA
>NC_140963.1:37150564-37153064 GCF_056783735.1 Eptatretus burgeri | reverse complement strand
CATGTTGGTCGGACCTGGTGTTAGATGGCATTACCTGGTTTACCTTTTTTCTTTCATGCTGTTTGCTGTTTGCCTTGCTGTTTTGCTTTGTCTCGCCATCCCCAGGACCATCAAGGCATCACTCACCTTGCTAGATCACTGTTCTACGTCCAGTGCATCACTCACCTCACTTCACCATTTTCTCCGTGGCCTGTTTTCCACCCCTACCTGTTCTGTGGACTGCCACTCGCTGCAGCCCCATACCAAGTGACACCGTTCCAATTGTTATGGTGGTTTTGTTTTGTTTTCTTTTGAACTGCATTTACTGCAGCAGCCTGCTGCCACACTTATGGACTGCCCCTTTGTTGCAGCCTCATACCAGCCTCATACCAGTCTCATACCACTTTGCTTCACGTCTTTTGACACAAATTGAACTGTAATTGTCGGCACGCATCAGCGGTTAAACGCTCGGCTGTCCTAATTAAGATCTAGTTAAGATAAGATTGGTGCTTTGCTGAGGGCACATTCCCCATTACGGAAACCATGTGACCTCGAGATAAACGGCAAAATTAGACGGTGGACACTGGAACTCGTGGTTAACTGATTGTCATTATTGGTTCTTAAGTAACCCACCATACCACAAAGTTAATTGTAAGCGGTGGCCTCAGGTCCGGTTCTTCCGAGGACAAGCGGGGATTAAACCCCCTCAGAATAGACTCAGTACCCGTGGCCGTAACAAACTGGTGTCAGGAGTGGGACATTTTTCAAACCCCTTGATCAATAAATTGGTGTCAGGTAGTCAACCTGTGGTGTGCTTCACACACCTCAAAATTCAGAGCTCTTAGACCAAATTTTAGTTAAATTTATTGGTGCGGAAAATGGTGGACCAACATGGGGAGGTTCCGGTGGGCCATGTAGACGATGTAAACTTGGCTAAGGAATCGATCCAGGACCCACATTAAGTCACAATGGAGGGTGAAGACGAAGCAATGGGAGAGGTGGAAAATAACCCCCACCCTCGGCCTCAGGAAAATGCAGCGGCGATAGCACAGCATGGCAGGCTATCGCCGCCAGTGCAGCCCCAAGCATGATACTGTGTGGTTCCTGAGGAAATTAATGGTACAAATAATGATGGTGAGGGAAGATAACAAGACGCACATAAAAATGATAATCCAAAACAACAGGGGCAGACTGGACATGATAAGTGAAGAAAACAACAGGAGAATGGACGAAGATAGCAGAAAATGGACGAAGACAGCAGAAAAATGGATGTGATTGGCGATGAAATAAAAACAGAGTTGAGTGAAGCAATGGGCAGATAAATGGTGGTGGTGCGAGAAGAGGTAAGGGAGTGGAGGATTGGTGTCCGGGAAGAGATGAGGGAGAGTGAGGCCAGACTGATGGGAGAGATTGGGAACATAACGAAGGAGGTAAAAGGGATGACGATAGGACAGAATGAATTGAAGGAACAAATGGAGAAGAACACAGGGGTGATAAAGGAGCTGAGAGCCACCCAGAAGGAAACAACAAGAGAGATGATGCAATTAAAAAATAATGTAAAATGTTACATGAGGGACTGACGCAGAGAGTAGAGGAGGTGACACAGCTGATGGGGACAAAGGGACAGGAAACGAAAACACAAATAGAAGTCATCGTACGTCAAATAAAACATCCTGAAATGTGTGAGCGTGCCTTGTCCATTGCTAGCGCCCAGCCTTGCTGTGTACCCACTCGCAAACAGGCTTGAACGCCAGTCGACGTCACCCCCAAGAATCAGGTATGCCAAGAGCAGGTCTCGAGCAGAATTAGCATTAACGGTCCAAGTGTCACCCACCGTCAGGAGCCACCAGGAGCCACAACCGACGGACAGCTGTTTGGAGCTGTGAGAAGCTGAGACGTTGTGAGAAACTGTAAGGCTGCAAGGCCATCACCAACTGTCGCCAGCTCATCAACCGTCTGACTGGAAACGACGAAGCGACTGTCTGACTGGTACTGACGAAACGACCGTCCGACTGGAACTGACGAAATGACCATCTGACGAAACGACTGGCTGACTGGAACCGACGAAACAGCGGTCTGATTGGAACCGACAAAACCGTCTCCCAAAGCTGCCAGAACCGCAATCAGCCACTGCCATCCGACTCTCAAAGCCGTCAGAATCGCAACCAGCTATCACCTACTAACTGACGCCAACTGACTGATTCCAACTCACTCACTGGAAAAAAAACGGTCCTCTCGTCCTTTTTTTATGGGCGGCCAGTCTGGGCGGAGCCTCAAGCAGACTTCAGCCAAATCCACCTTGCCTATTTGCGCATCGTTGCACGTGACAAACTGCTAGTCTCTTGATCATTCCTGGCCTACGATGCCATGTTTGTGGTGCTGGGAGAACAGCATGAAGCAGCTATTTGTCAAAATTACCGAGTGAAAATGTGAAGCGGTCATAAAACGTCAACAACAATTATCACCTCAATTTTCAATTAGATACGAAAAAGAGTCAGTTAGCATCCATAGAGCTGCTGAA
>NC_140963.1:37125564-37145564 GCF_056783735.1 Eptatretus burgeri | reverse complement strand
ACACACACATAATGTTAAATGTATCATAATTCCTATCCTTATGAGAGAATGCAAGAGGCGCATGTCATGCGTTAAGGTACGTTGGACAGCTCCCAGAATCTGTCATGGGGAACGTGTGTGAATTCGATGGGCATATGTATGGATGTAGGTTGGTTGGTGGGGGGGGGTGATGGAGATTTTTAGGGAATGTGTAAGAGATGATAATGGGTGGAGACTGGACAGGTTTGAAGGAGTGGGGGTCATGGAGGAGGGTGCTCCTTTCCATCAGTTCCACCAATACAGTCAATTGTTGTGTGGTGAGGGGATGTAGAAAATTCCGCAAGAGGTGTGTGGTGTGTGTGTGTGTGTGTGTGTGTGTGTGTGTGTGTGTGTGTGTGTGTGTGTGTGTGTGTGTGTGTGTGTGTGTGTGTGTGTGTGTGTGTGTGTGTGTGTGTGTGTGTGTGTGTGTGTGTGTGTGCGCGTGTGTGTGTGTGTGGTATGATGTAGACTCCACAGGAATACCCTCTTTGTGGTTGCAGTGGGACGTCTTGGACACGTCCAAAAACATGCATTAAACATGATCCGCTTTCACGCGCTGAGCTCCCACAGTTGGAGTTAATAAAAGATTCCTATGAAGCCTGGCCTTTGGCTCAGTATAAACAGAACAAATCCAAGAATCGTCCTCAAGGTGATGCCGTATTGAGACGATTAAACAAGAAAACGCTGGCATCATCCGATGAGAAACAAACAGGGTTTCATCCTGCCTAATGTAAAAAAAAAAGGAATGCACAACTTGTACTTCAGCTCTTTGTGGTGTACCATGGTGTTCATCCATAGAAGTATTCGTTTCAGATTAGAGTGATTATAATATTGTGAAGACATGGATTGTTGGATTACTGAAGAAATCAGAATGAAGAAGGCTAGTGTCTGTCTGCATCAGTGGACAGGTAGAACAATGAAGGAAGTTAAGAGGAGGTCGAATGAGGTATTCTAATCACCGTGTGAAGCAATTATTAGTCAGTGATGGTTTGGGCATTAACCCTTCGTCGAAGCAAAAGAAAGATATGGAATAGGGGTGAGGGGTTGGTAAAGGTTGGGAGCGATTCAGAGCTGCACAGAAGGGTCAAGGTGAACGTGGGGGTCAGAATGACTGATTTTGACAGGGAAGGTCAGGGTTCAGGACTGGGAGAAAGTGAATATAATTGGGAAACAAAGAATTAAAAGAAGAACATTTGATAAATAAAGTGATACAAAAATCTAAGTAATACAAAGGAAGGATACAAAAAGGATGGAGAAAGGGGAAGGAGAGATGAGGAAAGGGGAAGGAGAGACGCAGAGAGACAGACAGAGAGACAGAGATATCGAGATAGATGGAGAATCAGCATGCCAATTTAAATAGAGAATAACAGAGAAAGGGAAAGGATTGAAAAGTTGGAAGAGATGGGAGGTCAAAGTGAATGAAAAGCGCTCCTTGATCCCATATGGAGCCAATGTGCTGATCCGGTACATAAGGAGTTGCTCTTTGTCCTTGCGACTGCCGGTGGTGCTGAAATTGAGAAAAATTCCTTTGACTGCCATGTGACTGAATGAATGCTTGGGAAGTTTAAATGTTGAGCAACAACTACCTTGGAGTGGTCTGTGCTGTTGGTTTATACGCCGATCAAATGTTCATGGAAGTGATCTCCCAATCTTTGCCTGTTTTCATTGATGTAAATCATCTTTCAGAGAGTACTTTTGATTCTGTCGATGGCATCGGTTGAGGCACAGGTCAAACAATTACAGCACTCATGAACACTTAAATGTTCCTGGGGGGAGGTCAAAGAGTAATGGTCCTTTCATTTGCCAGTTATGAGGCATTCTCTACTTCACATAAACAGAGGATCAGAAAGAATAATAATTATAAAGGCCCTTGAGGTGTGTGTGTGTGTGTGTGTGTGTGTGTGTGTGTGTGTGTGTGTGTGTGTGTGTGTGTGTGTGTGTGTGTGTGTGTGTGTGTGTGTGTGTGTGTGTGTGTCAGTGCGTCTCCTCCATAACTCCAAAACCATGAAACCTAGCGGCCCCAAACCTCGCATGCAAATGAAGGGAACTTCACGGGAGTGCAGGAATGAAAATTGGGTGTTTGGGTTCATTTGAACACCCATTTTGAAGATAATAATTAACGACCTTATTTAATTGTATCCTTTATCAAGGCATCATCCTCAGTCACCTCACTCTCTGTTGCAGGGGTCTTAATTAGCCTTTTTTTTGGCCTGCTCAACAATGCCTTGACATGGAACAGGCTGCAATGGTTTCCTAATGATAAAGTCCTCAATTTTTTTTCTTTCACTTTCCTCACTCACATCATCAAATGCAGCATCATCATCACATCAAATTGCTGTATACATCACTTTTTAAAGTGCTATTGTTTTCAAATTAGGAGCTTGGAGCAATTTTATGCTTAAAATGATGCAATTTTCCATGATCTACTCTCACGGACTAATTAAGGTATATCATCGAAATGTAATTCGAATTTGGAGGATCGAATCACGTGGACTAAATAAATAACTGTCAAAATCTGGACTGAAATATGAAAATGCTAAGAAATTATCGATGTTCTGGTTTTTGTTGGTGTGTCCCGTTTCCAATCAGCTTGTCAAGGTAGCCATTGCTTATCAACTGTTTCGTTGGAGTACTAGCTTGAGTGCTTAATAGTGGTTGGCAGATCAATTCCAAAGTACTCTATTCCAACCATGGAGTTGAAAGGAATCGAGTAGTGAACAAGAATTGATGTCGATTCCGAGTAATTCCTATTTTCGAGAAAAAAGCATTTTTTTCTGGGAATTTTTTTTTAGTCCCTGTTGGGCATGTTCCGGTTACACATATCCTGGTAGAGTATTACTTGAAAAGGAATGCCCCTAGGGCATCTCGTTTGCAATATATCAGCAAAAGCAAGTCACTTGAAAACGAAACATGCCACAAGGGCGTGTTCCTTTCAAATGACGAGCAAGGCATTGAAAGTTGGCCGGTAAAGCGAACCGATTGCTTTGCTGATGGACAGGTAGGCAATATATCGACTGATAAAGTTTTGACATGTTGTGAAAAAGGTCCAGAAGTGCAGTTTAAAATTATTTCTGTGAAGTTGAAGAAGACCGTCTGAAAGTTGCATGTTCACTTTGTTCAATATACCTTGCTCATCACTGTAATATGTCCAAGATGCTCAAACATTTGAAAACCAAACACCAGAGAGAGTACCAAGAGTGACGGTTGAGAATGCAGATTCAAAGAAACCAAAGTCTGCAAAAGCAACAAGTTCGCTTTCGCAATCGACGATTGAAAGCACTTTCTCCCCGGTAATGCCCCGGTTCACTACCTTCACTCCCCCTCATGCTGCTTTCACTCCCCCTCATGCTGCCTTCACTTCTCCTCATGCTGCCTTCACTTCTCCTCATGCTGCCTTCACTTCTCCTCATGCTGCCTTCACTTCTCCTCATGCTGCCTTCACTTCTCCTCATGCTGACTTCACTTCCCCTCATGTTGCCTTCACTTCTCCTCATGTTGCCTTCACTTCTCCTCATGCTGCCTTCACTTCTCCTCATGCTGCCTTCACTTCTCCTCATGCTGCCTTCACTTCTCCTCATGCTGCCTTCACTTCTCCTCATGCTGCCTTCACTTCTCCTCATGCTGCCTTCACTTCTCCTCATGCTGCCTTCACTTCTCCTCATGCTGCCTTCACTTCTCCTCATGCTGCCTTCACTTCCTCTCATGTTGCCTTCACATCCCCTCATGCTGCCTTCCCCTCATGCTGCCTTCCATTCCCTTCCCCTCATGCTTCCTTCGCTTCCCCTCCCCTCATGCTGCCTTCCCTTCCCCCACACCTCCTCACTCCCCCCTCCTCTTTCCCTCCCTCCTCTATCCCTCCCCTCATGCTGCCTTCACTCCCCCCTCCTCTTTCCCTCCCTCCTCTATCCCTCCCCTCCCTCCTTTCTCCCACCCTACTTCCCCCGTTCCTCCTCCACTGCACTCTCCCCATCCTCCTTGCTCCTACCGCTCTCCTGGAGTGTCTCACGACATGTGGTGAGGTGTCGTTGTTCCCCTCCTCCTCTCTCCCCGAACCGTCCTCACTCCCCTAACCATTCTCACTGCCCTCCATTCTCTCTCTTTCGCTCAGTCCTCTTCACTCGCCCCTCCCTCCTCTCTCCCCTCGGCCCTCCATCTCCCCCTTCTCTCTCACTCCTCTCTCTCTCCCCCTCTCTCCCCCCTCCTCTCCACTCCTCTCTACAACCCCTCTCTCTCTCCAACCCCTCTCCCACTTTTCTCTCTCTCGACCACCCACCTCCCTCTCTCTACCACACCTCTCACACCTTTTCTCCCCCCTCCACCCCCTTCTTGATATTCTCATCAGCGAAGCAACGGGTTGTATTTGCTTTTATTCGTATGCATATGTATGTATTATATTATATTTGAGTTATATAATAAAAAGTTATAACTCCGCGTTATAATTCCATGGCGACCTTACGACCTGTAAAATATAGCCAAACGGCGTAGGGCCACCCTGAGGCCACCGCAGAAACTCTGCAGCCGCCGCATGTTTCTGTCAATTCAGAGGGCGTACGGCCACCGTATCCTCGCCGTAGAGCAAATGTGACTTAGGCCTAACCAGTGCAACATAATTCACATCCTATGGGCGATCCACTTGAGCAATCTGCACCTCGACTATTCAATTCCAATTTGGCCTTGAGTCTTCTCGCTTCCATCTCTCTTTCAATCTCGAGTGTTTTATCCTCTCTTTCCACATCCTTTCAGGAGATAGTATGACGGACGGACAGACCAACAGACAAACCGATTACAATATGCTCCCGTTGCTTTTTCGATCCTCGTGGAGGATCACTAAGTCTTACTCACGTTGTTGTTCTTGTGGACTTTTTTGTTTCACAGCCTACAGTTTTCATCGAAACTTCCTGAAACTTGGCGTATATATGTAAAAATACCCTGCACAGAGAGTAACCATCTCCGATTTTGGAAATTCTTCTTTGAAAAAAAGTTGACGTCATAATATTGCCACTAATTGAAATCGCCTGTACCATTATCTCCGAAACTAGGCAAGCTGTTTGAATTTTGTTTGCGGGAATCAAGCCGGGCATTAGCACATATAATTATTTATCGCAAACCTGATACATCACAATGACGTCATTTTCGTTTTTATGACGTCATCATTAAGAGGACGAGGATCTTAGCTCAATCAAGCTTGTTTTTTTTCAAAAACACGGCGATAATCAACAAAAACTCTGAATTTCTCAAGTTTTTGGTCAAACATGCAAACTTTAACAAGAAATGGTTTCATTTATGATAAATGGTATGGTTTCTGAATAATTTCCTCGATTATTATTTTAAATCAGAAAAATGCATGCCATGCTTAACTTTTTACCACATTTATTTTATGGTCAACTGTGTTAAAAGCAGTTGATATTTTTGGAATTATTAGAATTGGAGATGATTTCTGTTGCACTTTTTGTAAAATCTAATTTGTGAGCTTTACGAGGACAGTGTCAGTGCAATGTAACCATTTGAAACGAGACTGGAATGCTTTGAAAAGAGAATGCTGGTGCAGATATTTGAGAAGCTGAATTGCTAATTACCCATTCTATAATCTTTGAAATAAAAGAGAAACAGGTCATGCAATTTTGAAGATCATCACCCATGCCAGCGGGAGTAATGAGCTGTGGTAAGGCCCTGGATGTGAGGGAGATGCTATTACAAAGCCCCCCTGGACATGGACGGGACTCAGGTGACCGGACAGACAATTGCAGGACAGCCCACATGCTGGAAGATGTTTCTTAAGCAGATAAAAGCTGTATTAGTGCATTTGTATGTGCTCGGGCTCTTGCTTTTCTTGGCTCACGAACTCCCCTGGAGCTGGACTCTCTGCCATGCAATCTGCTCTTCAGTGTGAGGGATGCTCATCAGACTCGCCATTCGCCACCAGCAAACCCGCATGACCATACCTGCTGTATCAGAGTGGCGTGGAGCAGAGCAGGTATGGCAGCAGCCTGTGCATTTGCTCAAATTCTCATTGTCCCCATTGTTTGTGTGAGTCTTTGTGTGAGGGGGTTTAGTTTTAATTATATAATGAGCTTGTGTCTTTCCCCGGCATCATTTATTGTCTTTTTGTGTTGAACCTGTCCGGGTTTTCTTTGCCTGACTCCCCACGTCTTATTTCTTTGAAATAAAACCTTTCTCATAAACAGTGTGTTCCCACCTTTCACTTCCCGCGCACGGGAAAGACCGCCTGGTTCAGCCATATTGAAGGACCTTGGGAAAATATGAAATTGTAACAGACTCCTACTTTTAGGGCATGGAGAGGAAATCCAAGCTCTGTCGACTTGCAAGATCATTTGGCCATTTGTGGAGGTACTAGACCACCAGCTCATATGGTCTGCTTCAGTGAACCGTCTGACACTGTTATCTGCCTCACTTGTCTTTAATAATTCGCAAACTCATCCTAACCCTATACTAGCCATCCTCCATATTCACCAGGTTTGTCGTGATCATGATTAGGTCAAGATGCATGTTTACAGCTATTTGTCTTTTCTGAAATCCATGCAGCATTTGTTCCGTTGGATAATAATTTGTGAATTTTTTTTTGTAGAGTGTTTCATTGTCACCATGATTTGGTTAATACCTGTTTTAATTGTTGGAGTAGAGGCGCATCCTCATCCTAACATCTGGGTAATTATAACAGTAGGCCACCGCTGTAAAAAAAAACAGAATTACCATTTACTGCACACAGCTTTGAATTTAGTAGCCAATCAACACTCGGTTATCCAGTATCATGCCCCACGTGATCAAGGGTTCACACACCCCATGAAACTGTGTTCTCATTCAATAGAGCTGAAATAACCCTTTCTGTTTAGTACCTGGTGTGCAAACAGGCTTTACATAATTTATCTACTTTCTGGACTGATTCAACCATTTTATAGGAAGCAACAACAAAGGACAGACGGAAAACAGCTAAGCAAGTGGTCAAAGACAATATTTATATGTACAAGAAAGTAAAACAATTTTTTTTAATATGGGAATAAGCAATCTTAAATTAAAGCCAAAAGAAAATATATGCACTCTGTGATGCCACATTGTCAGGCTCATAATAATGGTAATTTCCTGGTCACATTTGGCTTTACTCGGTGTTGAACCCACAACCGAGACTAAAGTTAAAATGCAGTTTTGCATTGGACATGGTATAAACACAATAGACAGTTGGCATTTGTGAGTCTGCACAGCTCCTCAACCCATCACTAACGACAGATGAAGATTCCATAATGTCTGATGACGGGATGGGGAGGGAGGGGTCGGAGGATCATGCGAGTTTTTTTTTTCCTCTCAAGATCGAGGCTCTTGAAAGAGCAAGGTGGTGGACAGAATGAACCAACAGTTTGGCAGTGGCGCAACTCTTTCACACAAAAAGCGAGGGAATGAGTGAACGGGGAGAGAGGGGGAGAAAGAGGAAGAGGGACTGCAACTTGCATGTGAGAGGGTTGGGTTAAGAGGCTTATGGGAGTAATTAATTGTCAGGATGGACGAATGCGATGACAAAGACTTGTTTTCTCGAAATTTATGTTGAGACTTGTTTTCCATCAAAACAGAAAACTATTTTGAAACCAAGGCTGTGTGGTGGCTTATCATAGGTTTTTAGACAAGTTGCGAGTTATAAACTGCCCCTTTATAAATAGAGCGATTTGTCAGAGTCACTGTAATGCATCAGAATTTTTTTTTTCTTTATTTTGTCCATGGTAAATACTAAGGTTACTGACACGATGGTTGTGCTGGTCGATCTAATTCATCATAAGGCAGCAATTTATCCACACTGTCATGCTACACTTCATTGCTGGAAAGAGAGGTATTGAAAGGAAATTACTGGTTTGCAAAACTATTTGTCGGACCTTTCCTGTTACTTTGGAGCAAGTTTCCAATAGGACCAAGTTTTATAGGTCATATGCTTAAGAATGAAAGGCTCAAGGCTGAAATGGAGGCTCAAAATGTTGAGGCCAAAAATGGAGGCTCAAAGGCTCGAGGCCAAAAATGGAGGCTCAAAGGCCCGAGGCCAAAAGTGGAGGCTCAAAGGCCCGAGGCCAAAAGTGGAGGCTCAAAGGCCCGAGGCCAAAAGTGGAGGCTCAAAGGCCCGAGGCCAAAAGTGGAGGCTCAAAGGCCCGAGGCCAAAAGTGGAGGCTCAAAGGCCCGAGGCCAAAAGTGGAGGCTCAAAGGCCCGATGCCAAAAGTGGAGGCCCAAAGGCCCGAGGCCAAAAATGGAGGCCCAAAGGCCCGAGGCCAAAATTGGAGGCTCAAATGCCCGAGGCCAAAAGTGGAGGCTGAAAGGCCCGAGGCCAAAAGTGGAGGCTGAAAGGCCCGAGGCCAAAAGTGGAGGCTGAAAGGCCCGAGGCCAAAAGTGGAGGCTGAAAGGCCCGAGGCCAAAAGTGGAGGCTGAAAGGCCCGAGGCCAAAAGTGGAGGCTGAAAGGCCCGAGGCAGGCAGGGTGGGATCAAAAGTTGAAATTCCGAAAAATGCAATTACGGCTACATTTTTAAACACTTTTTTTCATGAAACTTTGTCCATACAATCAGCATTGGGGGGACACATAAAATGTGTGACTTTTTTTGGAATTGACTTCTGGTTCATTCCCCAGGGGGTGGCAACTTAGGGTCTCAGGGGTCAAAACGGGAAAAAAATATTGAAACTCAAAATTTGATATTGGGTCATTCCCAGTGGAACTTTTTGACATCTTTCAAATTTGCTTTAGGTGGGAAGTTTGGGGATTTGCGATGGTGCGCCATTGACTTCGCTCTCGTGAATTTTTTTAAATCTCAGAATGAGGATGTCTGTAATGGCACTGTTTTACACCAAAAACACGCTGTCTTTAGAATCGAGCTTCTGGTAACACATATTGTAATGTAGGCCACAAGACCATGGTCAATCATGACACACAATAATGTCCCAAGGAAATGAATGTCTTGAAAGGTCAATAATGTGTGTGTAAGCACCATGAGAACAAATGACCACTGTAACCTCATTTCTTGAAGAAGCTGCGAGAGAATTTAAAGGGAGTTGTTGCCATTCTTGGTGCAAAGTTGTCCTTCACTGTGCCAGAGTCTGGACAGGAGGGTCCGTTTTCTTAAATGCATGGCCAAGAATGTCACGAACATGCTCCATTTGATTTGATTTCAGAAATCTTTAATGTTGTGATGGCATTGTTTCACAAGAAGTCTAACTGTATGAGAACAGTGGAGTTTTGCATTGTCAATTATCATTCATGAATATAGGTCTTGTGAAAAGTGGGTGGTTGTTACAATGTGGAATAACAACACCATCCAAAACGTCCCCATGGTACCTTTTGCTTGTCAGGTTACCCTATTCAATGGCAAGGTGAAGTTCACGATCGTAACAGCCAGCCTCATATATCAGATCCGCCACCTAATAGGATGGAGTCTTCATTATTTTGTGTGTATAGGCTCTGTTAGGTTTCTGCCAAACTCAAATTATATTATCAATCACGTGTAGGAGAAATCAGTTCTCACCAGACCAAAGGATCTTCCTTCAGGATGTTAGATAACAGTGTTGATGTACCTTGCACCATGCCAAGAAGGCTGCTTTGTCAGAACCCTTACAGCAAATGATAGTGGGGCATGAGGGTTCATGGTTACCATTCGAGTGAAGAGGTACTATTTGGCATTCAAGACGATGACTTAAGTTTGCCAGCTCAACTCTTGGAGGGAGGGGAGTCCACTCCATGCTGATGAAGGCCAGTGAGCAGATATGTGTCTATGGATCGATTCCCTTCCCCAGGGGTTGGCTGGCGAGTATTAAAAAATGGTTGGCTGACTGATACTGCAGGAGCAGTGTTGCAGCTAACACAATGCTGGTTTGCGGTGGTGTCTTTCACAGACTGAAACTACAAGTCAGAAGTATCTGTTGTAACTGCAATAACTTATTTTCCGGATGCAGAAAAATCCTTGCACAGTCGTGGCCAAAAATATTGGTACCCTTGCACTTTTTTCAAATAACTCACAATTTTCTCAAAAATAAGTTGAAATTGACAAGAGTATTTGGTCTCCACAATTATTTATTTCACTGTTAATATTACAGAACCTTTGTGTTTGATTCAGACCTGAATCTATCCTTTTAAATCAGAAAATAAAAAGAAATGCCATTGACAAAATTATTGACACCCTCGACTTAATATTTGGTCGCACAGCCTTTGGACAAAATAACTGCAGTCAAGCACTTCTTATAGCTATCAATGAGCTTCCTACACCTCTCTACTGACAGTTTTTCCCACTCTTCTTTTGCAAACTGCTCCAGTTCTCCAAGATTTGAAGGATGCCTTCTCCCAACTGCTGTTTTCAGATCTCCCCACAGGTGTTCAATGGGATTTATATCTTGACTCATTGCTGGCCACTTCAGAACAGTCCAGCGTTTTGTCTTGAACCATTCCTGGGTGCGTTTTGAAGTGTGATTGGGGTCATTGTCCAGCTGCAAGACCCATGACCTTTGACTGAGACCCAGCTTTCTGACGTTGGGTTGAACATTGTGCTCCACATTGCCTTGGTAATCTCCTGATTTCATGATGCCAAACACACATTCAAGGCACCCGGTGGCAGAAGCAACAGAGCAACCCCAAAACATCACTGAACCTGCTCCATGCTTGACTGTAGGGAAAGCTGTTCTTTTCTTTGAAGGCTTCATTTTGTTTTCTGTAAACATGGAGATGATATGGTTGACTAAAAAGCTCAAATTTGGTCTCATCTGTCCACAGGACATTCTCCCAGAAGGATTTTAGCTTGTTACCCTCACCAAAGGAGAGGGCATTGCATTTGGGTCTATTTGTTTGTCTGTTTGTCTGTCTGTTTGTTAGTCCGCACAGAACTTTCATATTTTCCTCGGCAACCACTTGTCATATTGAAAGGAATTTTTTTTACCGTTGGTGCGACTACTCATGCAGAATGTTTTAATGATAATTATGACGTCACAGGTCATATGGTGTGGCAGCCATGTTAGATTTACCCTCAAACCCATACAAAAGCACTCCTCATGGGGAATAAGTGATTTTTTATGATGTCGTCTGTGCCCTCATCATGACGTCATAATTGCATATGGAGAAAACCACATGCGATCAGTATGAAAAATTTTAAGGGCCATCTAGGGATAAAATGGTCCACAGAAAAAAAAAATTCATGATGTCATCGGTCACGTGATTCGGCAGCCATATTGTTTTTAAAATAAACCTTCAAAAATCTTCTTCTCTGAAGTGGCTGAACAAATCAAGATCAAACTTTACACGTATGACCGCCTGTCCATGAGCAAGAAAAAGTTAACACATATGATGTCATTAGTCACTTGGTTTGGCAGCCATATTGGATTTACCCTATAACCTATTAAAAAAATTTATTCTCCAGAACGGCTGGATAAATCGAGGGGAAACTTCACACAAGTGTTCCCCAAGCCATGGTTGTACAAGTGTGTTACGGAATAATTGATTGGTCACATGGTTGGCCAGATATATCAGATTGAAGACAAATATTAAATAATGTTTTCTCTGGAACCACTTAATCAATCGATATGAAACTTCACAGTTATGATCGAGTAGAGATGAGGAATACATGTTTTAAATTTCAACTTGATCGGATGCATGGTCTGGCAGCCATATTGGATTTACCTTCAAACCCATAAAATACACCACTCACAAGAAGTCCTGTCGAGGGTCTGCAATCTCTGATTGCTCTTTTTCTTGTTCAGGTGTGTTTTGGCAAGCTCCAGTCGGGCTTTCTTATACTTCTCTCTCAGCAGTGGAGTCCTCCTGGGTCTCCTACCATAGAACCCCCTTTCATTGAGTTGGCGATGGGTGGTGTGAGTTTAAACTGTCGTACCTTGTGTCTGAAAGTCAGCTTGAATCTGTTTGGCAGTTGATCTAGGTGCTTTCTCCACCATTTGAACAATCCTTTGCTGCAATCTTCGATCAAGTTTTCTCTTGTGGCCACGTCCAGGGAGGTTGGCTGCAGTGCCGTGGGCCTTAAACTTCCTGATAACATTGCGTACGGTGGACAGAGGAACGTCACGGTCTCTGGTTATTGACTTTGTAGCCTTGAGATTGTTCATGCTTCCTACAAGCTTGTGTCTGACCTCAGGTAATTCTCTTGTTTTCTTTCTTTTCTCCTTGCTCATTGGCATACACACTGACACAAAACAGCAGAATGACTCCTTTTCTCTTTTCAAACTGGTTGAATGAGTGATTTTTATATTGTAGGCACCTGCAACTCACCCTCGGTGAGTTCAATTCCAAAGTAGAGGAGAATTACCTGCTTGAAATCTAATTATTTCTAACAACTTCTAAAAGGTGCCAAAAATATTGTGTGGTCTATTTTAGGATTTCTGTGGAGAATAAGCTAAGACTTAGTGATTTTTGCAGCTTTTTTGTTTTGTTCCACTGCAAACGAAAGAAATTCATATCCATCCATCCATCCATTGGGACCATACTCTGTGCAGAGCGTTGGTGCTGCTTAAGCAGTTTTCTTGGCTATTGGGCACAATCCTGGACGGGTCGCCACTCCGACACAGGATACCAGCAAACTGGCACTCATTTTGCCGACCTCGGAAGGATGACAAGCAGGGTCAACCCCACCTGGTATTAATTAAACAGTCAAGGGGGATTTTAACTCAGGATTGCAGGATCCCAAGCCCACCACCCTCACCATTAAGCCAACACCAGGCATAAATACATATGTGCATACCAAAATATTTTTTTATTTCAACAATTTTCTGGAAGAAATGGTGCATTGTTTAAAAAAAGTGCAAGGGTGCCAATATTTTTGGCCACGATTGTATACCTTGTAATGGATGCCTCAATAGGGTGACTCTGCTATTGGTCATAATCCTCATAGCAAATGCACAGTCACCATTCCAGTGAAGTGGAACTGTTTGGCATATATCTTGTCCATTACATAAATCAGCAGCGTAGGAATGTGGAAGACCCGATGGATGCAGAAGGAAACTTATCCTCCTCTTCCCTCTCCCCCCTTCAATGCATGCTGGAGGCGATACCAGAAACATTTCATCCTTGAGTGTTTGACCTGTAAAACAAGGTCGCTGGTTTGTGTTTAATGCACATTGTACGTAATACTGGAAACTAACGAGGTTTGGATTTCTATACATATTATTCAGTTATTTAGTTTTCTCCAGTTCTTCGTTCATTTCTCGGCTTTCCCTATTTCATAATATTTATATCAGTGCTCCGATCTCACTCACCATAGACATAGGGAAATGAGCATCTCTATATTAAAATATAAATTAATTGACCATTGACCACTTCAAAATTTCTAGTATGCCAGGATGCCAAAACAAAGGTGAAACGAACACTAAGTATCAGTTCAAATATTTATTCAATTCAGAGTTTGAGTGGATAATCTCTTGTTCTGAACGATGCCAGATGCTGATGTGATGTGCCGATGTTGCCAAACTGCTGCCGAGAAAACGTGACTGGTGAGGGTTCGTGATCACATCCATCCTGTCTGTCACAGTGGTACCTCGCGAGTACTTTATTTCAACAAAACTAACACTGAAAAAACAATGGCTTTCCCAAGGCATGACATCTCTGCTGATAAGCTAATATTTGATGTCACATTATCACAGCAACACAAACATCTTAATGATCCATAATTTTATGAGAATAGCTAAATTCTGTCCGAACTTGTAAAACTGGTTGTGAATTTGGCACCTCCACCCCAACCCGGGGGAAAATGTCCCCCTCTGCCCCCTTCTCAGTACACCACTGCCTCTATCTCTCTCTCTCTCTCTCTCTCTCTCTCTCTCTCTCTCTCTCTGCATCTCCAATCTTCTCCCTCCCTCCTCCACCCCAACCCTCTCTCTCTTTCTCTCTCCCATCTTTATCTCTCCCATCTTTCTCTCTCCCCTCTATCTCCCTCCCCTCTATCTCCCTCTCCTCCATTTTTATCCGTGCTCTCTCCTTTTTAAATGTTGAGCGTCGACCAAGAAAATAACATGCACCATTTAAAAGTTTTTCACATAACTAATGACTTCGCTGGGGTTTGAAATGCCAACCTCAACTCAGAGCGGTCGCTCTAACTCGAACAAAGTCATTGCGTCCACTGAATATTGAATTTACCTTTATTTTGGACCCCTTTGAAGTTGATTAGTAAATGTTTTGTTTTTTCGGTCACATTGCTAAATGGAGATTTTTATTTCATGAAATGATCGCCTTGCACTGCAACTTTTGTTCACAGACTCAGCATACACTACTGTTATGAAGTATTTAGTCATTGATGGTGATGTAATGTGAGCAAATCTAATTGTTTTGAGCTTTTTTCCCCTCAAAATGGATGATGGTCCATGTAAATTATGTTGGTTGGATGTAGGAAAAATTTGTCACAGCAAACGAATGTATTGTAAGCATATGAGGAGACGTTCCAAATGACTGAAATGTTTAAAATTCAGGAATGCAGGCTCATAACATTTTCTTTTCTTTCTTCCAATCTTTCTTCAAACTATATCAAAACGACCTTTGAGCGTCCAGGAGGTGCTGCAGCGGGTGTTGGAGAAAGAAGACGTCCCCATCACTGATGACGAACCGGAATCTTCACATTCTGATTCTGGCTCGGACTTCAAACATGAAACAGGTACCATGCATCCTCTGCAGGAACATGAACAGCATATACAAACAGGACAGCAAAACTGCCCGTCACTTTCAAACAGCACGTATCATATTAATGAGATTATAACATGGGCTTCCCTTGACCCTTGAAGTGTGTGACTCAAACTGCGGATGCCACCGTGTTTACCCACTCTGGAACTGGATCTCTCCGAAGGGGTCACACACCGTCTGGAGATGCCCAGAGTGCCAAAGAACTCACAACCCAGACAAATGAACACCCCTCCAGTAGCTGTACCTGCTGCCAAGCCCAATCCCGCAGTCCAACCCCACCGCCAAGCCCAACCCCGCAGTCCAAACCCAAAAAGCCAGCTCAGGCCAAGAAACCCTAGAGCCCATCGCGCCTTAGCTGCAATGCTTATAAATTCCTGGAGACGCCAGTGTTTTGTGCCTTTTACTTCATTTCAGCGCACGTTTTACAACCAAAATGCGATAAGACCCAGAATCTCTCAACCCAAGCCAAATTCAAAATTCAAATCGTTGAATCAAACCCAGCAGCAGCCCTAACTGCAAAAATGTGCCCATCCACTCAACCCACACACTCTATGATGCTCCTTGCTCAAAATGCACCACAAACACCATGCAAAATTTAACCACCTCCAAACCACAACACAACCACTGGTGGGAACTTACCACAACCACCCATTTTTTTATCACTTCATAAAAGTTGGATGAGTGGTGAGGGAGGGAGGAAAGAGAGGAAGGAGGGGTGGGGAAGAGATGTCAAACGAAGAGATGTGGGGAGGGATGTATGGATGAGGGGTGAGGGAGGGAGGAAAGAGAGGAAGGAGGGGTGGGGAAGAGATGTCAAACGAAGAGATGTGGGGAGGGATGTATGGATGGATGGAGTGAAGGGATGGATGGATGGGATGGAAAATGGATTCACAGCAAGTTCCACAGTTGTTTTGAACACACGACCCTCCAATCTCAGAGTGACCACAAGGTGTAAGGGATGAATGATGAATGAATAAATGAGTTCACATCTGCTGTTCCTTCATCTGCCATTACATTCCCTGCAGTATCCGCAATGAGCTTAGGCTTTGGAAACAACTCTCCCCTTATAACTGCTAAAGTACTCCACCGGCGAGTGCGTCTCTGGGCGGTGCTCAGTATGACCATTCTGAGGTGAAGGTTACATTTTAACCCTAACCCTAACCCCAACAGCTTGGAGTAAGACAGGTAGGTGAGGCCTGAACTTTGTATGTCGATTGATTGTATGTAGTAGAGGGACAGTGCGGAGTGACAGCATGGGTACTTTTGCCGGGCATCACCATGGTTTGCAAGCAACCATCCAAGCAGCTTGAAGAGCGCTTGCCAAGTGGCTTCAGCACTCAAGCCAGCACTTCAAGAAAATGGTTGATAAGGAACAGTCGGCTTGGCAAGCGATTAGCGATCGCTGATTTGGCATATTAAACACAACCCGGAGATGCCCGGAGTGTCAAACAATGTGCGATTTTGACAAATTAACACTTTTTTAGGTCATCTCTGCCGAGATGACCTAATAAAGCCGGATCAAATGTTCGTCCGTCCGTACGTCCGTCAACAATTTTTCTTTCCGATCTTGATGAAACTTAGTATGTGGGTAGAGGTCGATGAGTGTTGCACAACGATATAACTTTTGTCCGGGTTCAAGGTCAGGGACGAGGTCACGTAAGTTATAAAAATCGCCATTTTCAAAACCTATCTCGCCTGCCATTCTACAAGTTGGCAACTGGTTATTGATTATGATAGTAAAAAATATTATCTTGTATCTAACCAGACAGATTTTTGAATTTCCTTCCCGTTTGGCCGCCACGTAACCTGGAAGATGGTCTCAAAAACACCTCCCGGTACAAAGAAAACTTTTTACTTCCGATCTTGATGAAATTTGGTATGTGGGTAGAGGTCGATGAGTGATACCCAACGACATTTTTTTTTCCGGATTCGAAGTCAGGGTCAAGGTCACAAGGTCACGAAAGTTGTGAAAGTCGCCATTTTCAAAACCTATCTTGTCTGTCATTTTAGGAGATATCTGGCAACGGTTCATCGATTATGATAGTAAAAAACATTATAGAGATGACCGTCACCCCCACACGGGGATAATTTTTTTTTAGTAGTTGGAGCTGATGCTAAGGTCAATTCCACACTTTAAATTTTGAAATTAGGCTCAGTTTAAGAGATTATCGAGCTGATCACATGTGCGGAAATGAGATAAAGCCACGAACACTGGCGTCTCCAGGCGTTTACAAGCATTGCAATGTGTGCAGTGATTCGTAGGTATAAAGATGAGGCATTCGATGATGTGAAGGAGGAAAGTGGAAAAAAAAACAACAATTTGGGCACTTTATTGTTGAGAAACTGTTGTGGTCTGTTCCATGTCAAGGCATTGTTGAACAGGCCAAAAAAAATGGTGAATTAAGACCCCAGCGAGGTAGAGCAGGCTGACAAAGGTTGACCAAGGATGAAGGCTTGATAAAGGATAATTAAATAACGCAGTTAATTATCTTAATAAGGAGTGTTTAAATCAACTCAAACATGCAGTTTTCAGTCTTGCACTTCCTTGGAGTTCCCTTAGGATGAGTGCAAAGTTTCAGGCTGTTATGCTTAATGGTTTTGGAGTTATGGAGGAGACACACTGACACTGACTGACACATGCTGACCATTATTATGGCAGATATACAGTATATCCCCAAAACACACACACACACACACACACACACACACACACACACACACACACACACACACACACACACACACACACACACACACACACACACACACACACACAGACACACAGACACACAGACACACAGACACACAGACACACAGACACACAGACACACAGACACACAGACACACAGACACACAGACACACACACTACATCTCAGCCCCTGTGAGGATCATGAGTCTGACAGTGATGACGTCCGATTCGATATTTAACATGGAATCACCTTCACGTAGAATCTCTTATACACAACGAAGTGACTATCTGTTCTTCATAGCTCGTTTGAGCTTTTCCAGACCAATTTATTCACAATTCCTGGGAGAGTGGCGTGCGGTATTCCAAAAAAGCAACCACAGAGGAATGAATCCAAGGGCATTATTTAATTGGAATTAGAAAGACCTATAAACGCTGCCTACACGGTGAAGAGCGTGTCGCTCATCCGCAAGATAGCGTTTTATTGCATTTGGCAGCGGTGTTGCTGAATTAACGAGTCGGGTGTTGAATGTCCCGGAGCTGTTTGTGTGCACATTTTTTTTGAGTAATCCGTGGTTTGACAAAGCCTCCCCTGGCTTTGCTATCTGAGGCTCACAGTGCAGTTGTTCCCCATTTTCTCGAGCATATCTACCGACACGGAAACTGTGAAAGTTGCAAAACTCGTAGAACGGCTTCCACGCCTTTGAACGAACTTTGCCCCATGGACGCTTCGACGTCACATGTTTGTGCTTGTTCCGGCCTGGGTGGTCCCCCACGAATCCACACCTTGGGTGGAAGACTCAGAGCGGCGGGGCTACTTGCTGGATTGGTTTTGCAAAACTTTGTGCTGAGAATTGGTGTCTTTGCGCATCATGTTCCGGAGCGAGGAGATGTGCCTGGCTCAGGTGTTCCTGCAGACGGAGGTGGCCTTTGGATCCATCCGTGATCTCGGAGAGCTTGGACTGGTGCAATTTCAGGACGTGAGTTTTTACCTCGATCGTTGTACCTCAAATGGAACCCTGGGAATACCTCGTCTGCACGGTTGTCTTCAAAACATGGCCAAACAAACGAGTTCTTGATAGGTTGTACAAAAGTAATTGTTGCAATCTGCTTTGTCCAAGCTTGTAGAAATTGTCCACAAATTCAGCCCCCCCCCCAAAAAAAACTAGTTTATGCTCACTTGTTATGGCATGAAATAATTTGTTGTTTTTTTTTTAAATGGTTTTGCTTTGTTGCTCTTTCCAAGTGAAGGTCATATATTTATTATGTGTGCGACCTTTTTTGCTCCACACTCAGATGTTGGAATGAATCTGGTTTATGTGTGCTACATACACTGCCATCTCCTTTCAACCATCTTTCCCTTCTCTCCCCAACGCCTTCACACCGGTCTACCTTCCTTTCGTCTCTGCTATCATCTTTCTCTTCCTTCTTCAATTTAAAATTTTCTCATTTTACTTCCATGCGTACCTAATAAATAGACTGCCCCCCTACTTCGTGAATGCCCACACCACAACCTCTTCCTTGTATTTAAATTGGGCTTGATAGTGACTTGGGAAACATCTTTCCTGCACATCTTCCTTCTATCATTTGAACAACATAACTTTGTCCCATTTTATTCTTCCACTTTTCAGCTGTTCTCACTCTTCTTGCTTCGTCACCTTCCACATCATTCTTCCTCATCTAACGTGCGCCCACCATCCTCCATCATGCTTGCAAATCTGTCCCAAACAATGTCCCCATCCATCTTTATACACATTCATTAATGCTATTATGGTCCAATAGTTCCATACCCCTGGGATATGTGAGGCTTATCGAGCTGTCGTTTCGTCACATTTGCAGGGATTCTTTGGAACTGGTTTGGCTTTTCGGGGACTGTCAATTGTGCACATCTCGGAGTGCAGTTCCAAGCAGGAATTTCAGCACACAGCAGCCTGATTCTTACAGTGCAAGCTTCTGTACAGTACCATGACAAAGTTCAGCAATATAATAACACTTATGGGTGTGGACGTGGTACTCATGAACACACTTTTTTTTCGTGTGCCTGGATAACCATTCCTAGTTTCCCTGTGCATCAAACCACCTGCCGTAAAATGTGATTTGTAATAAATAATATAAATAAATATATAATAACTAATATAATAAAAAAATAATATGTATATGTATATATCTAACACAAATAAATGTCAGTCAGTGTGTTTGTGTGTCAGTGTGTCTCTTCCATAACTCTAAAACCATGAAACCTATCAGCCTGAAACTTGCATACATAGTAAGGGAACTCCAAGGGAGTGTATGACTGAAAATTGGGTGTTTAGTTTAATTAAAACACCCCTTTTGAAGATGATTAACGGCTTTAATTATATCCTTTATCAGCCGCAGCCTCGGTAACCTCGCTCTCCCTCGCTGGGGACGTATTTCACCATTTTCTTCAGCCTGCTCAACATTGCCTTGAGTTGGAACAGGCCGCAACAGTTTATTCATGATAAAGCACTCAAAATGTTTTTTTTTTTTTTTTTCCACTTTCCTCACTCGTATAATCAAATGCCACATCTACATAACTACAAATCGCTGGAAACATCGCTTTTGTAAGTGCTATGTTTTCAAATGAGGAGCTTGGAGCGATTTCATGCATTATATGATGCAATTTTCCACGAT
>NC_140963.1:37103064-37120564 GCF_056783735.1 Eptatretus burgeri | reverse complement strand
ATTTTCATCTGATTGACTTGAAATTTGAAGAGCATTTGCATATCAGGTCACCAAATTTGATCACTTATTAATTTTGAGGTAAACGTAGATCAAAAGGTCAATGTAGGCCAAATTTCTAAAATCCTCAATTTTAATCCAATTAACTTGAAATTTGAAGAGCATTTTCATGCCAGGTCACTGAATTCAACCACCTATTAATTTTGAGGTAAACATAGGCCAAAATGTCAAAATACGCCAAAAGGCCGATTTGTGCCAAATTTTCGAAAATCCTCAATTTTCATCTGATTGACTTGAAATTTGATGAGCATTTTCATGTCAGGTCGCCAAATTCAACTACAAATTAATTTCTAATGTCAAAAGGTCAACACGCCTATTTTCTAAAATTCATAGATGGGGCCAAAAACTGCGTATATCATGATATTTCAAAAAGTTGTGCACGAGTTATGACAACACAAGGTAGATGAGTTGAGTAGATGACAAGAACAAGTGGATTGGATTTTGGTTCGGATCCAGCCCATCAGTGGGATACAAAATGTAAACTGTTCCACCTGGCAGAGGTATGTGCTCTGCCGAGTGCCATTCTACTTTGTGCTTTATTGCAAAGTTGTCACTCTATGAGTGATTTTTCATTTGTTTGTTTGTCTGTGAACAGGATATCTCAAATAGTTGTGGACGGATCCAGATGAAATTTTGTGGCCTGGTTCGGTGTATGACAAGGATGAACTGGTTAGATTTTGGTGAATATCCGGATCTGGATCCGGCTACTCGAATTTTTAAAAGTGATTCTTCACCATTGAGAGACAGGGCCAAAAACGACACATAGCACAATATCTCAAAAAGTTGTGGATGGATTGGGATGAAACTTGGTGGACAGGTTGGGGTTGTGACCATGACAGATTGATTTGATTTTGGTGAAGATCCGAATCCGGATACGACTACTATTATTGGTTCGCGGGCACCAGCAGTGACCAATATTTTCGTTGTGTCTGTGTGTTGTCTGTCTGTTGGGTCGCCGAAATAGGTGACCCTTATTGTCAGTAATTCTGTCCATTTGTTTGGATGTTCGTTCGTTTGTCATCAGCATAATTGGTAGTTAACGTGGGCGGATTTTGACCAAACTCGGGTGGTAGGTACATCTTATGACCTCGTGCTTTGGAAATTGTGATGGTTGCTAGGGACGCTTTGGTTCCCTAGCAACAACCGAAAAACCTTCAAAATCGGTACCGTTCATGCGAAATCAATTCTGAAAGCCATTATCCCACGTAGGGTTATGAAATTTGGCACGAATGATCTACAGGTGATGCTCTATCAAATATATTCCGGTTTTTGTGATATATGGAATACTTTACCCACAGCGACCCTACAATTAGGGTATGCGCGAAAATTGGCAAAATTGAAGGTCCCCTAGCGACCAGGTGAGTGCATCGATACGAATGAAACTTTGCAGGTTCATGGTATTCAATGAGTATGACAACTTTGCCTCAGGACATATTGACCGATTTCGCTTCGGTCAGGGGTCAAAGGTCAATCAGTGCAAAAATCGATAATATGCGAGAGCTGGAGGTGCCTTCGCGCCAAATGCTACTCCTCCTCGGGTTATGGTCGGATGGTCATGAAAATCCACACTAATCTGGAATACATTGTGCACAAACAATCCAGCCTGATTTTTGATTTAGATCTTTGTTCACCCACAGCACCCCCTCAAACTTTGGGGATTTCCAATTTCAAACCGCATTTTCGGTATTTTTCATTCAAATGGATACCGAGTACTTATCAGTAGATGGAACTGGATGAGATTTGATATGTATAATCTTAAGGTGATTCCCTATCCGCGATATGACATCCATTTTGCTCTCTATCTTATAGTTTCCATGCTTGGTGACCCATCGCTGCCTACTGGCTTGTCTGTCTGTTTGTGACTCTCTCCAGAGTATAGCTCCATGACTTTTGATTTGATCTTGATGAAACTTGGACACAAGCGAGATATCATGGTCTCGTTGTGTCTTTTTGTGTGAGGGGCGTCCCACGCCCCTTGTGGGCTGAGTCACGCCCACTTGAACTTTTTTTCTCGCAATTTCATTTCCTAGAAGCTGTGTGTAATGTCCATGAGTACAACATATAAAAAAATCCGAGTTGATTTTGTCAATTTTGACAGAAGAGATAGGTTTTTATGGTAGGTAGGTAGGGCTTCCTCAAAAGCTTCCAATAACTCAATTGTACCTAT
The DNA here is from genome assembly GCF_056783735.1 of Eptatretus burgeri. Lineage (NCBI taxonomy): Eukaryota > Metazoa > Chordata > Myxini > Myxiniformes > Myxinidae > Eptatretus > Eptatretus burgeri. The sequence goes on along the minus strand of NC_140963.1, from coordinate 37,118,340 downwards.
TGTGGCATTGTTCAATAATGCCCGCGAACCATCGTCGTCTCCTCGCTACTTTTTAAAATTAATCTTCACCATTGAGAGATAGGGCTAAAAAATGATACATATAGTACTGTATAGCATGATATTTCAAAAATCTATTGGGCCAGATATGTTCTGGTGGATCATGCATTACAGGGCGGAGGTATGCATTCTACCGAGTGCCCTTCTAGTTTATGGAAGGCTATTTTTCCATCTTCTCCATATTTACACAAGATCATGTGAAATTGCCGAAGCATTAAACTTAACTTTTTCTACTGTTCTAACAATTATATTGTGTGAAGAAAAGATTTACAAATATGCCCAAAGTGTAACTTCATTAAGTGCAAAAAATAATTTTAAAGCAGCCGAAAGCTCCCAGGCATGGGCAGTGGGTGTGATTCCCGCGATTGGGTTTTCCGTGGGGAAATCTCCAGGGTTTGGAAGGCAAAATTAATTGGAGGATTATAATGAGTCAAGTGAACTACAAGTTCAAAAGAGAATTGAAAAATGTTTTCAGTGGCTGCATAGCAATGCATCCCCACTCCAGAGCAGGATAGTTGAGAGGTACGCAGACTCACTCTAAGCTGTCTATCCTGGGTTTGAATCACAATCGAGCTATGAACTGTCATCCTGGTGTTTCACAAGTGGGGTATTAATCATTGTGTGTGCTGTCCCTCAGATGGATGAGGGACGTTAAACTGGGCATCCATCTGTCACAATTAGTTGGTGGACATTAAAGATCCTTTGCGGTGTCCTTCAGGAAGTGTAGGTGGAGCTACGTGTATCTCCAGCATTTCGGCAAAATTCCGAATTACTGCTCTAACCTACAGGGGCACTACATCAGCAACACTTCCATACCCTCGATCAATGATGCTACTTGTAGACTTGTGCTGCACAGGAAAAAGACGACGACCAGACTCCTATGTATATTATTTTACTGTAATAATATTTTTATTCATTTACTTTTTGAAAAATTTCCACTCAATTACGAATATTTAAAAACAAACGATTTTGATCCGTAATCCTCGGCAGTGGGTTTAAAAGATGCCAGGGGGTATTGTGGGAGCAGGGGGCGGGGGGGGGGGGTGGACATAGACAAGGGAGAATGGAGCAATAACAAAAATAGGGGCAATACCTCTGGGCGCTCACCTGGCAACGGCTGGATAAGATAATGAGGGAAGCACTAGTGGGCATGGATTACCCACAAAATATGTAACGGAGAAGAAAGTAAATACCTATTTTGGGGGGGGGGAAACGGCTGATTTTTTTTTTTTATTGCCATGCACAAACTTTGGTACATCACGGGTAATGAAGGTTGTGGTCAAGTTTCATCAAAATTGTATGTGTAGTTTCAAAGAAGTTGCAAGTGTTTACGGACGGACAGACTGACAGACGGACAACATGCCATCCCATAAGCTCCTCGGAACTAAGTTCAAGGTGAGTTAAAATGAGGAACAATGGCCTGAATAAGAACAAAATAGGAAAGGATAAAGGTGTGTCGAAGAGACTGTTAATGTGTATGGGTGAGCGTGTGAGATGGTGATGGGCAGCACATTTGAAAGTCTGAAGTCTGAAGTGTGGAGGATAAGACATCGGAGAGAGTGAGATAATTCCACAATCAGGGCGAGTAAGGAGACAAATGGATGCAGGTGGGCAACCAGTCTGGACTTTTGGAGGGAGAGTATAAGTGAGGGTTTCTGGAGGAATGTGTACAGCTTGAGGAGGGCAGAGGTAGGAGAGGACAAGAGGATCAAGTCGAGATGTAAGCCTGCAATAAAATAGAGAGCCCACCAATTTACCACCGGGGGGAGATTGACACTCCTTGGGAATCCACCACCTCTCTTGAGATTACGTTTTGGCAGAAGGCCTTGTTTTCAACTGCCTCAAGAGCAGCAATGTGGGAGGCAGGAGCACCAGTTCACAGTGACGAGCCTTACTACATGTAGCTCCATCAGAAAGCCTTGAAAGCCAAATATGATCATTGCTGCAAAAGGCTGTAAACGAGCAGAAATGTATTTGCCTGCTACCTGGCTCAAGTTTGCCTTTATAACAACAATAACAATAATAATAATACTACGTATTCGACAAAACGACCAATTCCATTACCAATTATTTAATTGCAATGTTCTGGCGTATCCCCCCCCCCCCCCACCCCTCATCCTCTTAAGATCAAACCATTTTGTTTTGGTTTAGACTTTGATTAGTTTAATGATCTGATGTTACTTGATATGATGCGTCTGCAGTTGCACAAAAGACAAAACAATCTTTTATCCACCTGCCACTCAACCCTCTCGTTCCCAAAATTGGAATTCACCTCCTTGAGAGTTGTTATTACTCTGTCATGATGTTATTTTCTCTGCTGTGTATTATTTGTACAACTGCACATCTTTGACTTTTCAAGATGCATCTGAAGTTCCAGTTATTTGTTTTCTTTTGAAGGTATAATTTTTGGAGTCTGACAGGATGATGTAGAGGTGGCACACTTTGTCTTTCAGCTGTCTCGTCTGGATTTGATTCTCAGCCCAACAATAAGCTGTTGGATTGATGCTTTGCAGGCATCACGATGTGTGTCCTCTCTCTCAGATTTTATTATAACATATATATTTTTTTGTTTACACTGTCAAGGCTCGTATGAGAGCGAACACACAGAATGCACAACAAGAGGAGCAGGAGACAAGAGGTGTGGGAGAAGGAAGAACAAAACAGTGGGGAACAGAGACATGAGATATGTGGAAGGAAGAGGGATGGGGTGGGGAACATGAGGAATACAAGATGGACATTACAGGGACTTTCAGGAAGGAAAGCAGGGAATTTGAAGGAGGTGGGTTTGGGGTGGACTAGCTGGGGATAGAAAAAAATCGTGGTTTTCGATGGAAGAAGATAAGATATGGAAGAGAACAGCTGTTTTGAATACCTGGAGGGAAGAGTGGAATTGAAGAGAGTGTGGGAGTTTGTTCCAAAGTTGGGGGAAAAGAGGAATGGAAGAGTGAAGATGAGCAGTGATTCTTGATTTTGGTAGTTTTACCAGAAGGGGTTGCTGGCAGACGTTGAGCATCCTGTGGAAATATGGGGGGGGGGACATATCTCAGAAAGAGTTGGGGGGGGTGGCGAGGCTGGAGAGGAGATGGTAGGAGAAACAAAGACCACTGACCTGCCTGCGGTGAGAGAGTGAGAGGCCCAAAGACTCAACCTCATCACGGGAGATACCAATGATCCTAAATGCCTTGGTTGCCACAGCGTGAAGCTGAGAAAGGTGAGAGGCAGGAACACCAGCCCAGAGGAGAGAGCATTACTCCATCATACTGCAGATGAAAGCTTTGTATGAGGTCAGGAGATCAGGTGGGCCAAGGAAGGACTTTGCATGACAGAGGATGACTGGCTTTGGAGGCCAGCTTGGAGATGTGGCTTTCCCAGAAAAGATCATGGCACATCGTGAGACCTAGAAGCTTGAGTAACAGGACTTCTTCAAGAGGATTGCTTAGAAAGTTGATGGGGTGAGGGGGGGGGGGGGTTCCAGATGGTCCTTTTGGAGAGACATAGTGAAAGGGAGATTTGTCAGGATTGAAAGACATGTTTCATGTGTTGAACCAGGTTGTGATTTTACCACGATCTGCAGAGAGTGAAGGGGCTGCTGCTTGCCGGTCTGAAGGGTGACAGATGGTACGGCAGAGGGTGGAGTCACCAGCAAAGAGATAAGGAGGATTTTCCAGAGAGTCGGAGAGATCATTGATGGAAACAAGACAAAGAACAGGGCCCAGAACACTGCCTTGAGGAACTCCAGCCTGGACAGGAAGAGGGGATGAGAGAATTCCATTAAGGGCCACATGTTGGCTGCGACAGAAGAGGAAGTCTGTGAGCCATGAGTGGAGATGTCCTTGGACACCATAGGAAGAGAGTTTGGTGAGCAGTGCAGTGTGCCAGACCATATCGAAAGCACGCGATATGGCTCTGATTTCATGTCTGGCATTGAGGACCTCCATCCATTGTTGGGAGAGCAGAAGCAGCATATCCAGGGTAGAGTGACCTGGTCTGAAACCAAATTGATGAACGGAAATCAAGCCATTGGAGAAGAGGAAGGATTTAATGTTTGAAGCGATGATGGATTCCATAACCTTGCTGATGATTGGGAGAAGGCTGATTGGTCTGTAGTTGCAGTGATCTGTTTTTGCACCTTTTTTAGATAGAGTCGTAATGTTTTCTGATTTCCAAGCAGATGGTAGATGACCTTGAGCAAATGAGAGGGTGAATAGAACAAAGAGAGGGTGAGCAAGAGCAGATGAACAGGTTTTTAGGTCATGTGGGCTGATGCAGTCTGGACCGGTTGCAGAATCGGAGTCAAGGTTTTCTAGCAAGCTCTCCATCTTGTCAGGTGAAAAGGACACGGAGTCCACGAACAGTTGGGTGCAATTGGGTAAGGTGGGTAGAGAAAGCGATGGGTTTCAGAGACAAGATTTAGAAGCAAACACCGAGTTTAGGCATTCAGCCTTTTCACGTGCGGTGTCAGCAGTGCGGCCATTTGAGGTAAAGGAGGGAGTGGAGGGGGAACATTTACCAAAACAGACTTAACTAGATGCCACCTGGATTTGGATATGGGAGACAGGTTTGAGAGTTTCAGCTGGGTGTCATGAAGCTGGTTATCCCATCTGCTAGCATTACTTGCTGGACATCCCGTGGCATCTTTGTCAAAGTTATCACTGTCACGTTGAATAAATTCCAAATTCCTGTCCAAATTGTCAGGTTGCATGTTGGCTTCTTCTTCATCATTCATGTACAGCACAAGGCCGTGGGGTAGCATCATTGGCTGAGGGTGGGGCCATGTTGCTGATGCAATGCCATCTGTATCTCGGGGCAGGAATTTGTAATTTGTTCATGGTGTTGGCGACAGGGTGCCTCCTCTTTGTGAAGGACACCCTGGGATCTTTAACATCTACTAACTAATGCAGGTAAATCGGCGCCCAGTTTAACATCAATCCGAGGGACAGCACATACACAATGATGAACCGCCCTGCCTGTCAACACCGGGATGAGAGATATTGCTGGTTCGGGATTCAAACCCAGGTTAGACAGCTTAGAGGTGAGTGTGCATATCTCCAGGCCAACCTCTGCCGGCCCTGCAAGTGGTTTAGTCTTTGAGGAGGTTCTTTAACACCAGATTACACTGCTTGCCATTTTAGAGCATGCTTTTTTTCTGGGCAGCAGTTTCTTCATTGCAAACAAATTCACATTCCCCAGTGTTTGCACCTCATGAAAGCCCATCTTTGGCTTGTTTTTTTAATTTTTTTTTGGTGGGGGGGGGGGGCGTTGAGGGGTATTGGAAGGGAAGGAGGCATTGCTTGCATAGTAACATTAAATGCAGCATTGCTTCCATACCAACAAAGCATTATGATTGAATGAATAATTCTCAGTAATCATTGTAAATGTGTAATGTGAAAACTTTCATTCAAAGTCCTGCTCACTGATGAAGCTGACGTCGCAAAAAGTCGTTTTTAGAAAATTGAAATTGATCTCATAATGAAATTCCATGAGCCTTCTTCGCGTATCTTGAGGGCAAACAATTGAGGTCTTTCCGTGGTTTGCGGAGGCAAGCGGAAGCCAACGTTGTGGTTGTTTCATTTGGTTATTCTTGTACAATGCTCTGCTTCCCTAAAGAGAAGACCTACATTTTATTTCATTTGAGTGAATGTTTCTCTGTGACATGATGGATTAATGTACAATAATTGTGTGATGAAAGAGCTGCTAAAGTTTGAGTCCTGATGATGTGGATATTGCAATTTATTTCCCGACATCATTAAGGAGAAAGTAAAATTTCAGGCAAGAACTTCCTTTCGACCTTCTTACATGTCAGAGCTTTTGCAATTATTTTACAACCCTTTTGGAACTTTCACAAACCCATGGAATCTTTTCATCTTATCTGTTTGACACAAGTAGATAATTAAAATTATCCTTTAAAAACAAATGCAGCTCTATTTATAATTCACAAGTGCAGGAATGTTTTTATTCTTTTGAATATCTACCATTCCAGCAAAAACAAGTAACAATAGGCTTTTGCTGTGCCAATCTTGCATTGAGCTTGGTGGTGGCTTGAGCCTGGTGTTGGCTTCGTGGTTAGGGTGGTGGCTTGGGATCCTAGGGTCCTGAGTTCAAGCCCCGTTGGCCGCTGAATTAAAAATACACCAGGAGGTTGACTCAGCCTGTCATCCTTCCGAGGTCGGCAAAATGAGCACCAGTGTACTGGTAATGGGGACACTGCATCAGCGGCATATGCGCGTCTCAACCAATGATGCAACCAGCAGCCACAGGCTGCACTCGATAGAGAGAGAGAGAGAGGTAGTGACTTAACAGCTAAGATGGTTAGCTTATGAGTTTAAGATCCTCGTGTTCAAAGGTCCAGCCATGCCAAAACACCACCAAGAAGATTGACAGTCCGTCATCCTTTTGAGGTCTGCAACATGAGCACCAGCTTGCTGGCAAAAATGAGCCAGTCGAGTCTCCTGCGTCGGAGTGGCGACCCGTCCAGGATTGTGGACCCCCCAGCCAATGTACATGCCTTAGCAGCCTTATGCGCTTGACGGTGTGGGGAGGATCGGCCATCCATCAATGTTACGCTGGTGCTCATTCTTGTGTTTGTAACGACTCCATTACACTTTGATCGAAACAGACCCAGTGATATACGAATGGAGGGACACGGTTTAACAAATATGCTGGTCATTATTTTGTTTCTTGCTCTTGCTTAAATCGTTGATGATGACAGATTGCAGCTTTATGGTATCAGGACAAGACAATAGGACAAAGAACATTTCCCACAATTTATGCTTTGCAATAACCCACTGCACAGACGAAAGTTGAATGGTCACGAGTCACGCTCGGTGTAGACATAAGAGGTTGATTCATTTATTTATGTCTCCTCTTAGTTTGTCCATTTGTAAGTGCTTCTTTTGCTGTGAAGTTCCCCCTCTTTATTGGCCATTTGCAATGTGAATCGTAATTTTTCTTGTAAAATTGTTCAGAAGTCATCATGACATGAAGATAGAGTGAGAAAAATATAAAGTGAGTGAGAAGTTGTGTTAATCGACATAAAAAAACGCATTCTTGAGCTCCTCTGTCTATGCTGCATCAATTTTACCATCTTGCTGCCCCTCCGATATCCAGTGTCATCTGTTACATTGTTTGTTCATTGCACTGACGGAAGCAATCCTCGAGAGATGAGCCATTCCTCGGCATGAGGAAAGCGGTGGAAGAAGAAAGGATGCTAGAGACGGTTTGATCCCCTGGATTCTGCAGGAAGGAGGAATGATTGCTGCTGATGGATTGGGAATCCTATGCAGTTGTTGCTGTTTCCTGCTATTGCTTATTGACCATTCCATTTCCCCTCTGGAATCGAATATATGGGCCCCAGCTGCTTCTCGATTGGAGCCATCCCTCGCTCCTGTGTGCAGTGACCTTTGACGAAGTGGTGCCAAACCAGACTTACCCAGAGGCAAAACATTGTCCTTCAGTCGGACATGCCTTTGAATGATGACTTTCTTGTTTGCTGGATTCCGAAGTCAAAAGTATTATTAGGGAGAAGTGCAATTGAAATAATGAGCATGCTAACCAAATTGCTACATGATTTGCTTCCTTTCTTGTTGAAATTTTCATCATTGAAAATGTTGCATTTGCTTTTCTTCTTCTTTCTCCCATCTTTCGTTTAAATAAGAGACTTTTTTTATACAGATAATGCGGGTATAGATGTTCATGGAAGAGCATAATGATTAAGAGAAGTGGATCAACAGACAAAATAAGTGATAAGGAAAACATTGAGATGACAAATAGATGCTCTACAGCACGTGAGGAAATTGTAGAAGGTTGGAAATAATGTCTCAGGAGGTGAAGTAAAGCTAAGTTTGTGTAGTTATTTAATTCTCCTCCTCCATCTCCACCCCCCTCCCCCTTCCCCTTCCCAATCGCAGAGCCATGTACTTCACTGTTTGAATTATCTATCATGATTCTCTCTCTCAAGCTGTTTTGTTATCTTTTTTTTAAAAAATTATGCCTTTCCTTCTTTATTTTCCACTTATTATATGTAATTGTTTTTAAAAGTTTTTTTTTTATTTTTATTTTTATTTTTTTACAATACTGCTAGCTATAGCGAGCTATCTTGTGCAGCCTATGGCTGCTGGTTGCATCATTTTCTGGGGGTGGTACTATGCCGCTAATGCAGTGCCTTCGATAACCAGTACACTTGTACTTATTTTGCCGACCTCAGAAGGATGACAGGCTGAGTCCACCCCATAAGGTGTTAATTCTACGGCTGACAAGGGCTCAAACTCTAGAGTCTAGACTCTAAGATCTTAAGTCATCCACCTTGACCGTTAAAGCCAACACCAGGCTTACAGTACTGCTAAATAGTGCTTTTTTCCCCCCTCTTAAAATATTGGGAAAGGCAGGTGATAGTCACATGGATGGCAGCTGCCTGATAACCACAATCAAAATGGCTGTCTCAATTGGCAAAATATTGTAGTGCAGTTACAAGCAGGAATTTAGGCACACAGCGGCCCTAGTCTTGTAGTGCAAGACGAACTGGAGGCGAACTCCATGAATAGCTGAACTGTGGCTGTTTATCAATGAACCAATGACAAATGGTAAAGTCGGTCCACACTTCAGAGTGATCTCGCAACATACAGTTCTGATCCAAGATTGATAGCAATTTAGCCCTCCATGGATACTAATTAACCCCAAACACCGCAATGGCAAAATGGCAGTAACACGAGGTGCACAGTCTCTTAATCAATAAATAAATAACACACACGATTCATGGTTTAACAAAATCTCAAAAAGGCAGAAAATGGGCTCACGCATAACAATCAATCACACAAAGTGGGTGAGGGGGGTAAAAAGGCACAGGGCATCAAATTCAAGCTGCAGCAAGACTCAAATGAGGAGTGTGTGGCATAGGAATAGACCACTCAAGAGTTGCAAGACCAAGGAGCACAGGATAGGCAAGAGAATCCAAGAGAGAAAGGGCATGAACTTTCTGCCAGACTGGGGTTTATGGGTAAGCCCCACCATATCGCAAGTCTCTGCACCCAAGGCTAAACAATCTTGGGCCACAGGGGTCTCTCCGTCCCAGGGCCCTCACTAATCACGACCTCGCAGCTTCTCCAATTAGGCTGCATGGTGCCCCCCGCCCTGAACACAATGACCTGTTCAGAATCACCCATGAAACAAAGTTCTGCCTCTCCTCCACTAATGGACAGCTGGGAGGAACCTTTTTTCTCTGTACATGGGAGGGAAACGTGTTGTATTGCCCTCCCTGTCTCTTATCTGGCGACACCCAGTTTGACATTGGGAAATGAAAGGGATGAGATGCTCTGGCTCTAACTATCATATAATATTGGACAACTTTGTCCTCTGTAGCAGTATTGAGAACACCTTACCTGGAACCATGTACATGAGGTCATGTGTCCATACCTTATCATGAAAAGGAACCTTTGCTTGCTGACCAAAGGGAAATCGGTCTCTTATATCTGCTAGTGCTTTGCCTAACACCATTCAGAGCATTTTTTTAAATGCCATGGAAGTTTTGAGGAGACAGGAGAGTGATGATGAAAAGGATAATCATGATTTTCGTTCTCCAAGGCATGATTCTGTGCTTAAAAAATACAATCTACCTTGAAATATTAAAACCAATAATAAACTAGAAGGGCACTCGGTAGAGCGCATATCTCTGCCACGTAATGCCTGATCCACGAGAGCATATCAGGCCCAATACATTTTTGAAATGTGCTGTACATTTCTATCTCGTTTTTGGCCTTATCTTTCAATGGTGAAGAATCACCAAAAAATTTAATAACTCTCGTATCCCGATCCAAATTCGGATCTTCACCAAAATCGAAACAATTCTTCATTGTCACACGCCCAACCTGTCCACCAAGTTTACTCTTTTTTTCTGTAAACAGCTTTTTGAGATATCATGCTACATATCATTTTTGGCCCTATTAATGGTGAAGAAAAAACAAAATTGTATCCGGATCCCGATCTGGATCTTCACCAAAATCAAATCATTTTGTCGTTGTCACATACCCAACCTGTTCACCAAATTTCATTCGAATCCGTCCAAAACTTTTTGAGATATCGTGCACAGAAACAGACAGAGGGAAGGGGGGGGGGGGTTAAAACATAACCTCCTTCACCTTCTCCGGTGGAGGTAACAAACAGAAAATTCAAAAACTGAAATGCTCAAGGTAGACAATGCCAATCAATTTGTTCCGTATTTATTGTAGAGTTAAAAAGTGTGTACACAGATAATACGACACTTTTAAAGTTAGTTTTTTTTTAAACGAATAAATGAATCTAATTTTCTGTACAATTCTCCTTTTCAAGAATTGTGTGCACAGTATTTGTAAACGATGAAATGCTGAAGGGCACAGTGAACTTATCTGTCAAATTTGTTTCTTCCTGTCATACATTTCGCAAACCAACGGAGTGAAGGATAAAACAACGTGAAAAAGTACCTTGTCCTTGGTGTCAGGTGACAGATTTATTCGTTACCAAAGGCTTGTGCCTTTCACTATATATTTGTTCCAAGTGAGCTGTATGCAAAGGTTCGGAACTGGCAGTTCTGCGTGATGACCCCATGATGGACCCTTGTTATAGGTGCAATCACAGGAGACAAACTATGACCATAAATTCTGCAGCGAGCACTCCTTGCTGCAATCAGCACCTGATATTTGTCTTTCATTATTCCTGTAGATATTATCCTTCTAAGGATATATTTTATCAACTGCTGAAACATTATGATGAATGAAAAAAAAAAAATTTGGAATCATTTCGTATCTCAACTCAGTCAAGCATCCACGGCTTGGCATATAACACTGGTTTGCGTCATTTCAGAGGTCTAGGTTTAACGGGTCTTATATGCTTTTTGCATGCTGAATTTAGAAATGTATCTCATTTCGCTTAATCAGGTCAAGTTGCTATCTCAAAAAGGAAAGGAAAAAAAATTTAAGGAAATTTATTTAAGGAAAAAAAAAAAATCAAAATTTTAGTTTTTTTCATTAGCATTTTTTAATTGCTATCTCAATTTTAAGGAAAAAAAAATAATCAAAATTTTTGTTTTTTTTATTGGCATTTTTTTAAATTCAAAATCAGCCTTACATTGACAGAAAATGTACAAACCATGTATAAAAATGACGCACAAGTACCGTAAAGGTGAAATTCAACATTAAAAAGATGAAGGAAAACAGCGACTGCTGGAGCGACTGAAGTTGGGTGTTGCCAGAAACAACGATTTATCGATATTTTTCTGAAATTGAAATGAAAGTAATTGAGAAGGCACTTTATTCCACATTAAGTGTACTTGTGTGTCATTATATGTATAGTTTGTACATTTTCTGTCAATGTAAGACTGATTTTGAATAAAAAAAATGCTAATTAAAAAAACTAAAATTTTGATTATTTTTTTCCTAAAAATTGAGATTAGCATAAAAACTTGACCTGATTTAGTGAAATGAGATACATTTCTAAATTCAGCATGCAAAAAGCATCTAAGAACCGTTGAGAAAACCCAGACCGCTGAAAAAAATATTTCAAATGCAGCCCAGTGTTTATATAATTATATGTTTGTATAAATGTTTATATAAAGCATCTGTTGTGATCAAGTGATGACTTTTAAGTCAACTTGATTCGCTGGCCATTCACTTTGTGATCTGTTTTTGTGCAGCTGAACCCGGAGACAAATGCCTTCAACCGGAAGTTTGTGAACGAAGTTCGTCGATGTGAAGAAATGGAACGGAGGATTCGTAAGGACACAGCGAGCAATGCAGTAACTTTTATAATGTGTTTGTTCCCTGTGTTTGGGTTGATGAATACCCAAGTAACAGTTATAGGCTGGGAAAACGTGGGCCAGAGGAGGTGGCTGGAGGTGGTGGAGATAAATGAAAAAGGGAGAGGGTATGCTGAGTATCAAATATCATTACATATTTACAACCACCTGGATTCTGGAATAAGGTGCTATGAATTATGCTACCAGTCTAAAGGCAAATCAGGCTAACTATCTCCATCAAGAGTCACATGCTCACAGACTTTGGAAGTGATGACACAGTTCTATTATGAATTGATGTGTTTGAGCGGTTCAATAAGACCATTCCAGAGTGTGTTGTCTGTGCATTCGATTCCACAGGGTATGTGCAAAAGGAGGTCCTCCGAGCCGGCCTTGATTTATCACGGGTCGAAAGGAACTCAGAGAGTCTGATGCCGCGAGACATGATCGACATTGAGGTAGGATTTACGGCTCTTTGCATTTTCACAGTGAAAACAATACCTCGCGTTTGTTCCATCATGCCACACAACTGTGAAAGTGGGATTGAAATGTGTTATGTTTGACATCTGATGAGTAGTGTAAAGTGACTAATATACAATTCCCCAAATATATTTTGCCTGTGCAATTTGCAGTGCCTTCAGAATGTATTCACACCCCTTGATTTTGTCACATTTTGTTGTGTTGTAGCCTGAATTTAAAATGGATTGAATTAAATTTTTTTGTCACCGATCTACACAAAATGCCCACAAAGTGAAAACGTGTTTTTAGAAATTCTTCCAAATTTATTGAAACTTAAACACAGAAATATCTAATTTATATAAGTATTCAGCCCACTGATTCAATACTTTGTAGAAGCGCCTTTGGCAGTGATTACAGCTTCGAGTCTCCCTTGGGTATGTCGGTATCAGCTTTGTACATCTGGATTTGGGGATTTTCTCCCATTCTTCCTTGCACATTTGCTCAAGCTCTGTCTAGTTGGATGGGGAGTGTTGGTGAACAGCAATCTTCAAGTGTTTCCACAGATTCTCAATGGGATTCAAGTCTGGGCTTTGGTTGGGCCACTCAAGGACTTTTATATTCTTGTTCTGAAACCATTCCCTTGTTGCTGTGGCTGTATTCTTTGGGTCATTGTCCTTTTGGAACGTAAATCTTCACCTCAGTCCAAGGCCTTTTGCTTTCTATAGCAGGTTCTCCTGAAGGATTTGTCTGTATTTGACTCCATTCATTGTTCCCTCTGCGCTGCAGAGGCTGTTGTCCTTCCTGCAGGTTCTGCCATGCCTTCTCAGCCAAGGAACTCTGTAGTTCTATCAGAGTGATCATTGGGTTCTTGGTCACCTCCCTGACCAAGGTCCTTCTTGCCCAGTTGCACAGTTTGGGCAGACGGCCAGCTTTAGAAAGAGTCTGGGTAGTTCCATATTCTCTCAATTTCCGAATGATGGAGCTCACTGTGCTCTTGGGAACATTCAACACTCTAGAAATTGTTTTATATACCCAACCATTCCCAGATCTATGCCTCCTCACATTTATATCTCGAGTTCTAAGGACCGTTCCTCGGACTTCATGGTAGAGTTTCTGCTCTGGCATGTAATGTCAACTATGGGACCTTATATTGAAAGGTGTGTTGCTTTCAAAACCAGAACCCCCTCCCCTCATGCTTACCTCCTTGCAAACCCTTTCCCCCCCCCCCAATTCCACCCCTCCTCTCTCTCCCATCCTCCTCACTCCCACCCCCTCCCGGAGTGTATAGCGATGTTTGGTGAGGCGTTGTTTTGCCCGCTTCTCCTTCCTCACTCCACCCCTTCCTTGCTCTTCCTCCCCCCTCCGAGCTCCCCACCCCTCCTTGCTCTCCCCTCCTCGCTCCCTCCCTCCTCACTTCTCCCTTCCCGGTCTCCCTTTTTCCCCTCTCTCCCTCCTGTCCCCTCCCTCCTCTCTCTCTCTCTCTCTCTCTCTCCTCTCCTCTCCTCTCCTCTCCTCTCCTCTCCTCTCCTCTCCTCTCCTCTCCTCTCCTCTCCTCTCCTCTCCTCTCCTCTCCTCTCCTCTCCTCTTCTCTTCTCTTCTCTTCTCTTCTCTTCTCTTCTCTTCTCTTCTCTTCTCTTCTCTTCTCTTCTCTTCTCTTCTCTTCTCTTCTCTTCTCTTCTCTTCTCTTCTCTTCTCTTCTCTTCTCTTCTCTTCTCTTCTCTTCTCTTCTCTTCTCTTCTCTCTCTTTCTCTCTCTCTCCCCCCTCCCCCCTTAATACTCCCATCAGCGAAGTGATGTGTTGAACTTGCTAATGGAATATCAATTCTCAATATCACATCCATTAATCAATCTGTCTTCTTCTTTTTGCTTAATTGGTGGGAAGAAGAGAGTGCAGAAGTGCAGTTAATGTCATGCCACCCACTTTTGCAACACTCCCCTCTTTGTGATCATTAGCTGAAAGTGCCACTGTCATCTAATTTTTTTTCATGTTATCTTATCTATTGTTACAAGCTTGGGGGCCTTTTACCACCCATATTGTCAAAAGCCAGCATGAGAAAAGCCAAGCGGTTTTACCTTCTTGCGACTACATTTACCGAATCCATTCATTGGTGCTTCCAAAGTGATGAACCCCTTTATGTGAAGTGCATGAGTCAAGAGAACTAGCAAAACTTGGCAAAATCAGGTGGAGTTTTCCTTCAGGTGAATCAAACAGCGTGCGGATTTCTCTCGCCCCAATGGTGCAGCTGGCTGCTGACAACTGTAGACTCCAGGACCATACCATGATTGAGACTACGCTTGCCCAACCTGACCAAAAGTGCTCAGAAGCAAGGCCTTAGTAGCAGATGGTTGAGAGAGTAGGAAGACAAGAAGTGTAGAACTGATCTCTCCAACCCTCCTCCTCTTACCTCCCCTCCCACCCCACCACCAATCCCAACCCACAACACAAACTTAGGGGTGAATATAATTGTTTGAATTTTTAAACAAAGTCCAACACAACAATTGTTTGGAAACACCAATGAATGGATTTTATTTGTAGGTGATCTCTTTGGTAGCAAAAATTGGTTGGCTTGCTCGAACCACTATTGTGTCTTTCATGTCAAAAAGAGATCTTTGAAAGAAGCTTATAACACTCTAGGAAGTAGCCTGGTGTTGGCTGAGTGGTTCGGGTAGCTGGCTTGGGATCTTATGGTCCTGAGTTTGATCCCTGTTGGCTGCTGAATTAACACCAAGTGGGGTTTATTCAGCCTGTCATCCTTCTGAGGTTGGTGACATGAGCACCGGTGTACTAGTATAGGTGCACATCAGCAAAAAGAAGAAGAAGACTCGAGGAAGTTTGCAGATTTAAAATCCTATAATGTCAACAAGGTAAGGCTCCAATTCCATCTGATAAGATATGGCATCATGATTATTTTCGAAGCATTCGATGTGGAGAAAAATGGATTGACTTGAAGGCTGTTTTGTTTCATTGAGAAATATCAAGGGCAACAATTCACAGAATAATG